>NC_045967.1:37844375-38181875 GCF_010909765.2 Amblyraja radiata
AGAAACATAGAAACATAGAAACATAGGTGCAGGAGGAGGCCATCCGGCCCTTCGAGCCAGCACCGCCATTCATTGCGATCGTGGCTGATCGTCCCCAATCAATAACCCATGCCTGCGTTCTCCCCATATCCCTTGATTCCACTAGCCACTAGAGCTCTATCTAACTCTCTCTTAAATCCATCCAGTGATTTGGCCTCCACTACCCTCTGTGGCAGGGAATTCCACAAATTCACAACTCTCTCGGTGAAAAAGTTTTTTTCTCACAGTCTTAAATGGCCTCCCCTTTATTCTAAGACTGTGGCCCCTGGATCTGGACTCACCCAACATTGGGAACATTTTTCCTGCATCTAGCTTGTCCAGTCCTTTATAATTTTATATGTTTCTATAAGATATCCCCTCATCCTTCTAAACTCCAGTGAATACAAGCCTAGTCTTTTCAATCTTTCCTCATATGACAGTCCCGCCATCCCAGGGATCAATCCCGTGAACCTACGCTGCACTGCCTCAATCACAAGGATGTCCTTCCTCAAATTAGGAGACCAAAAATGTACACAATACTACAGATGCGGTCTTACCAGAGCCCTATACAACTGCAGAAGAACCTCTCTACTCCTTTACTGAAATCCTCTTGTTATGAAGGCCAACATTCCATTAGCTTTCTTCACTGCCTGCTGTACCTGCACGCCAACTTTCAGTGACCGGTGTACAAGGACACCCAGGTCTCGCTGTACCTCCCCCTGACCCAACCTAACCCCATTGAGATAATATCTTCCCCCTTGTTTTTTGCCAGCAACGTGGATAACCTCACATTTATCTATATTATACTGCATCTGCCATGCATCTGCCATCTCACTCAACCTGTCCAGGTCACCCTGCAACGTCCTAACATCCTCTTCACAGTTCACACTGCCACCCAGCTTTGTGTCATCCGCAAACTTGCTAGTGTTGCTCCCATTTCCCTCTTCCAAATCATTAATATATATGGTAAACAGTTGCGGCCTCAACACCGAGCCTTGCGGCACTCCACTCGCCACTGCCTGCCATTCTGAAAAGGACCCGTTCACCTCCTACTCTTTGCTTCCTGTCTGCCAACCAATTTTCTATCCACGTCAACACCCTACCCCCAATACCATGTGCTCTAATTTTAATCACCAGTCTCCCGTGCGGGACCTTATCAAAGGCTTTCTGAAAGTCTCTACACCCACTGGCTCCCCTTCATCCATTTACTTGTCACATCCTCAAAAGATTCCAGAAAATTAGTCAAGCATGATGTTCTGGCTATGTAGTGCAACAAAAGTAGTGCAACTTTGAGTCATCAGTTGACGTCGAGAAATGCAAGACCTGTGGGATGTCTGGATACTATGGTTAGGAGATTGATTCTAAAATGTGAAGGACTGAATCATAAAAACAGTTACCTCGGCTCTTTGACTATAAAGAAAGCAGCATTTTATGTATAACAAGGCCAATGTTTATTCCCATCATCGTCCTTAAGAAGGTGGTGGTGTTCTGCCTTCTTTAGCTGCTGCAGTCCTTCGGGTGAAAAGGGGAAGGAGTTCCAGGATTGGTAATAGTGCTGATGATGGAGGAGCAATTTATTTTTAAGTCATCAAAAGGAACATTCAGTAGGTGGGTGTTCCCATGCATCTAATCCTTCTTGGTGGTAGAGTGTATGGGTTTGAGAATTGCTGTTGGAATTGCCAAGACTAGAAAATATTGACAAAGTTTTATAGATTTGGTTTAGTTTAGTTTGGAAATACAATGCGGAAACAGGCCTTTCGGTTGCAACTTTGGCGCACCAATAAAAAACCCGGTCAATGCTAACCATATGGATGCTAGGGCACATGGCAACAATAATGCCAATTAATGTCTAAAGTATTGGTGAGCAGGTTATTGTTGAGTATGTGTCACCTGATATGTGTCATGTTGATGACACATTATGTCGAATTACTGACTTTTGAGAATTGAGTTTCTTGGGCAGTAATTGCTCAGATTGGATTTGTCCTGCTTTTTGTGAACAGGTCATAACCGAGCAGTTTTCCCCATTATTAGTAGACGCCAGTGGTATAAAACCCTATTGCAATCCTGAGGAAAATAACATCATCTACTATCTCAGCACATTGCTGTCTTCCAGACTTGATATTGAATTCTCCATCTTGAGCTAACCCAACAAACAGCTAACAATGGCCTGTTTCCTTTATCATTGTTACGTTTTTGCATATCTTTCATTCATTGTTCTAAATCTCTCTACATCATCGTCTACATCTCTCATTTCCCTTTCCCCTGACTAGTCTCGACCTGAAATGTCCCCCATTCCTTCTCTCCAGAGATGCTGCCTGTTCCACTGCCTGAGTTACTCCAGCTTTTTGTGTGTATCTTCGGTTTAAACCAGCATCTGCAGTTCCTTCCTACACATGTTCCTGCTGTCTATATCAGAGCTGGCCATTTCTGCCAGTCACCATTTTGGTTCAGTTTTTCACCTTTGTATTCATTTGGCCTGGCCTACATGCCCTTACTATTAGCAACACACAACACTGACAAAAAATTACGTGCTTTTATATGCCACATTAATTTAGTCTCATCCTATCAAAGATATTCTCTCCGTTCTATCCATTTCTCCCCTACTTTATCTGCTACTGAAAAAACAACTTATCTTCTCTCTTTCCCATTTCTGACAAAGGGACTTGGACCTGAAATGTTAACAGTGTTTTCACACATGATGTTTCCAGCATTTGCAATACTTATTAAAATGCAGCTGTTCTATATCCCACACAATTACAGCTAGCATTGACTGTAGATGAGACTTGTACATAACATTTGTAGGCCCTGTATTAATACATGCAAATTGGGGACTAATGACGTACGTGGGATCCATTGGGACTTTCAGCAGTTAGCAGCATTCAGGCATGGGTTATTAAGTGGTCCGCCTACCCTTGGCATTCACTGGCATTACCATCACCAAATTTCCCTGCAGAATTATATCCTGGGGATTACCATTGGTCAGAAACGTAACTGTATCAGCCACAAATGAGGCCGCAGGACTACCATGACCACAAGCACAGATTAGAGGCTGCGTATTCTGTGGTGACTGACTCACATTATACACCCAAAATGTGTTTTGCCATTAACAAGAGATGTCAGCAGTGTTAATCTATACTTTCTGCATGCCTGCATAAGTGCAGCTGCAATAAACTTGACCCCCATCTCGAACAAGCAGCCTGCTGAATATTTATTCCCTTTACAAGTGGTGCACTGTGGTTACAGCGTGCACCATCTACAAAATGCACTGAAATTACTCAACTAGGTTACCCAAATGGCACCTTTCAAATTGACAACCTCTACTGCCATGATGGATAATGGTTTCAAGGGCATAGGAACACTATCACTTGCAGGTTTCTTTCCAAAATTGTACACTGGCCTGACTTGGAAATATATCACCATTCAGGTATCACAACTAGGTCCAAATCCTGGAACCCCTGCCCCTGGAGCATTTGTGAAGGTGCCTTCACCTGCAGTGGTGTAGGGGCTCACCACCATTAGGGATGGAGAATTAACATTGACTTAGCCAGTGTTTCCTAAATCTCACAAATTGAATGCCTAAAAAGGGAATGTTGCACAGTCCTCGTGGCCTTCTGTGGCAGGAAAATGAACTTTCATTTATTCCCAAGAGGATCAGAAGAGTTTCTTCATGCCTCCCAAGGAAAGCTGGCATATCTGCACACACTCCTCAATCTTGCCTCCACCGCCTCTTGTGGCTGCAATTCCCATTATCTACCACCGCAACTCTGAATTTTGACTGTAATGCATTCCATTGCTTACTCTGTTGCTGGAGGTTTCAAGAGGGCCATGGGCCATCTGACATTAGTTTCTATGTCCCTTAAGTTCAGGCCTCCTTTTTAAAAAAAATCAATATTGTTCTGAATAGGTTACCTGGTATTTTGCCCTGCTCCATGCTCTCCTTCCTTCATCATTCTCTAAGTAGACCTAAGCTAAAAGCTGCAATTTTTTAAGGGGAAAATCTCTTGACTGTGTTTCACAATTGTCAAGTAGTTGCACAATGGTTGAAAGAAAGAATTGCTGGAGTAATCAACCTTCCTGTTTGACTGTGTTTACTCCGGAGCACAGCGATACAGTGACACAGTTAACAACCTTACTCCCAAGCCGTTCCTGTGACCCTAGACTTCACATGGAGCCCTGGTTTACACAATCTTTCTTTGATTGCGTAGGTTCCCCACACAACCCAAAAAAGTACGGATAAATTGTGTAAGTTGCCCCTGTAAGTCGTCCATAACATGTAGGGGGGGGGGGGGGGGGGGGGAGGGGGAGGAGAGGGGGGGGGGGGGGGGGGAAGGGGGGGGGGGAGGTGCGGGGTGGTGGGAGGGAGGATTTAGAATGAAATAGGATTAGTGTTATCAGGTAGTTGAAGGTTGATAGGCATTTGATGGGCCAAGGATCATAAGGCTATAAGTGATAGGAGTAGAATTATGCCATTCAACCCATCAAGTCTACTCCGCCATTCTATCATGGCTGATCTATCTCTGCATGGAGGAGGCGAGGAGGCGTGGAGTTCCCCCTCTCACCACCCCCCACACGGCACACATTAAAGCACACATTTGGCCACACTAAAAAAACAAAAAAATGACGAACACGCTGCTGGCAGGTCAGCTGTCTCGCAGCGCCCCCACCAATTCACCACCCTCTGACTAAGGGGTCAGTTTCCAAGCTGTGTGACTATTTTTTTTCCAGAGGATCTAAGAGAGTCAGGGTAAGGAGATTGAGCTTGCCTTGTGGGAATCAGAGGAATATTCTTGTCCACAAGGGAATTGAAAATTGAAACGTATATCTTGTTCCTTGACCTTTTCTAGCTCAAATCTCGTTAGCGACAGATTTCACCCGGCATGGATTACTCACCACTCGGGCCTCTGACTAAAGTGCCGATTGAGTCTTGATGACGTAATTGGACCCTGTTCTGCACAGCTCTCTCTATGCTTGGCTGCTCGAAAGAATAGGTTAGCATTTGGACCTGGTGATGTGACAATGGGGCAGAAGAAGCAGTTTGCTCTCCTCATTTCAGCAACATCCCCTTTTTGGTTGCCATCAAACGAATGGAGTTAAGATCAGAGTATCAAAGTCAAAGGTCACAGATGAATAATAGCAACATAGAGAAGACAACATAGGTGGCCCTGTGGCACAGCTGTAGAGCTGCTGCCTCACAGCGTTAGAGACCTGAGTTCTATCCTGACCTCAGGTGCTGTCTGCGTCGAGTTTGCACGTTCTCCCTGTGACCATGTGAATTTCCTCCAGGTGCTCCGGTTTCCTCTCATATCACAAAAATGTGCGGGTGTAGGTTAATTGGTCTCTGTAGAGTGCCCTCTGGTGTGTAGGGACTGGATGAGAAAATGGGGTAACTTAGTACTAATGTAAACGGGTGATTGATGATCGGCGCGGTCTCGGTGGGCCAAGGGTTTATTTCCATGCTGCGTCTCTGAACTAAATTAAGACAGTGATAGGTTGTTAACATCATGGAACTGTGTTTAAGAAACCCAGCACAACCACCTTTGATCAAACGTTTGTGACATGACCAGTCAATTGGCAGGATCATCTCTTGTGAAACAGAAGATCTCTTTTAAGAGAGAATTATTTATTTAAAATAGTGTGTTAAGTTTGAGGAAGAAGTTACAGGGTGATTTGAAAGTAGATAATTATATGTCTGGTGTTTATAGTTTCCATTTGACATGATCTAATTTGATACAAAGAGTTTTCCTGTTAAAAATTGAATTTAAATTCAGGAATAATACACCATGTTGAAATGTTAAACTTTTTGAACATGTATCATTATATATCAATATTTGAATTTATCTGGATATATTTTGCTTGCTTAGCTCAATGGTAGCAATGGTCTCCCTGACTTAGTGGAAAGGAGAAGAAAGCTTTATATTTGAATGTAGCCACACAGTGCACGCTAATGTTTCAATCCCCAAGACGATGACTTTGGAACCTAATCTCCATTGTCAATACTTTGAGCTGGACCCTTTTAGGTTTAAGATGTTTAATTTAAGATTTGAAAGGCAGAATTTGGCTTCGATTATCTCACTTCAAATAGAAAATATTTCATTTCTGCACCAGTTCATTTATCACTTCCATCTGCATAATAATATATATTTTAAAATACAACGGTGTGATAACATTAGTTTGACAGGTTTAACACTAATCAAATAATTTAATGTATAGAGCATGAACAATCATGAACGATTTCTATAATGATTAAAGGGCCAATTTTCATTTGCACATACTTCAGCTACTCAATTAATCAATGTGACACTGATCTCCACAACAAAGAAATGGACACCCACCACTCTGAATTCAGAATGAATAATTTCAACTAATCGTAATCTGTTACAAGAGTATTAAGAACTAAGATACACGGAGTTACTGCATGGAGTGACTAAAAGACAACCCGAAGTGCGATCGTGCAGCACCAGGCAGTTCATTCACAAACTGTAAAACTACTTTGAACGACTGCTTTTTGCTGTTATTTTAAGAACTCTCATCAATAAATTCCTCACCTTTGGTTTTCTTTTTTGCTCCTTTTCTGATGCATTGGATGGCTTCCTTCGCAGCATATTTTATAGCAAATAAATTCAAAAATGGACAGAAGTTAGTGAGCTTCTGCTTAACTGGAGGAATCTGAGTCACAGGAAGAAGAGTCACGTGGTAGTTCTTTACCGCAACAACATGGTGTGGGCTAGAACTTTAACATCAACCTTTAGTATCTAACTAGGAAGGAAGTAACAAGTCTTCCTGAGCTCTATGTTGTTTGCAAAGCATCACGACCAAGGTGTTTAAAATGACAAAACATAATTAATATTTAGGCTACACACTTACATGTTTAATTTGTAAAATTCATAAATGTAATTAAATCCGGTATGTGGTGCAATAAACTAAATCCACTATTGGATTTATCATTCACATGCCAGCTAAATTTGAAAACTGTAAATATACACTTGCACATACCAATAATGATAATGTCATAGCCAGATTAGGAAATAATTATAATTTTAATTATAATTGGGAAATGGCCAGACATTTTTAACCTCACAAACACAAAACATTAGAATGACTTATTGCTCAAAAAGTGGTGTGCCCCATATTTAGTTAATGAAATGAGGCTCCAGTTTCCAGAAATTAATTTGGTAAAATGGCATTTCAGAATTTGGTGAAATGGCAGAAATTAATTTGGTGAAATTTTGCCCAATGAACTGCGGGCAATAATTCCTTGTGGGATTCTACTTCCAAATGATGTTTGCTCAATTTCAGAGTGTCCTATGTCTTTACTGAGTACTGCATGTGTTGCAAAGTGTTAGTGATGAAAGGTTGTAAACAAGCAGCTTAATGCCCATGCTTTACTCCACTGTTTGATCAGTAGAGAAGCATATAAGGTCAGAGTACTAGCATAGATTTTTGTTCTTTCAATAGCCACGGGAGAGGTACCCAAAGGCTGGACGATGGTTAATGTTGTGCCTTTATTGAAGAAGGGCTACAAAGACAAGATAGGAACTACAAACCATTATATCAGAGGTGGGAAAGTTACTAGACTGGATTCTGAGGAACAGGATTTATTTGCTTTTGGTTCAGGCCAGGCTTTGTTCATGGGAGATGATGTCTCACAAATTTGATAGAGACTTTTGAGGAGGCGTCCAAGGCGCATGGCAAGGGTAGGGTGGTGGATGTTGTCTATATGGACTTCAGCAAGGCCTTTGACAAGATTCCAATTGTAGGCTAGTCCAGATGGTGAGATTCAGAATAAGACTGAAATATAGCCAGCGTGGAAACAGGCCCTTCAGCCCACCAGTGATCACCAGCACACTCGTACTATCCTGCACATTAGGGACAATTTACAGAAGCCAATTAGCCTATAAACCTGCACATCTTTTGGAATGTGGGAGGAAACTGGAGCAGCTGGAGAAACCCACTCGGTCCCAGGGAGAATGTACAAACTACGTACAGAGAGCAACCATAGTCAGGACTGAACCCGGGTCTCTGGCGCTATAATGCAGCAAATCCACCACTGCTCCACTGTGCTGCCCATAATCTTTAGTCCCTAATCCACATTTCCACATTAACACAGTTGTTTTTCTAACATGATTTTCTATAACATGAGGTTTCTTTTAGGAATCAACATTTGTGGTACAGCAGAACTCCTTGTAAATGATCAAAGGAAATTCATTTTCTAAAATTGTCAAATTCAATATTAATTCCCAAATTTTTAATGTACCTAGTAATGATGAGATGTCATTTCTTAATTTCTTTGGAATCATTTAAGAAGTTGAAGACAGAGAGATCAGAGTGGGAAGTTGATGAAGAGTTAAAGAGACAAGGAACTTACTGAATGTTTGGGATCATGCTTGTTGACAGAGTGGAGGTGTTCCACCTAACCTGCGCTTTGTCTGTCCAATAAAAAAAAGAGAGCATGTTTCACGGCGAGTAAAGTATACATTACTGAATGAAGTACAAGTAAATCACTGTTCCACCTGCTCACTGTTTGAGGTTGAACTTAAAGCCCTGTTCCACTGTACGAGTTCATTCAAAGAGTTCTCCCGAGTTTGCCCTGATTCGAACTCGGAGATTTACGGTAATGGCTCGCAGGTACTCGGGGCTCTTGTGGACATTTTTCAACATGTTGAAAAATCTTCACGAGTCTTCCCGAGCTTACCGCGTTTCCTGAGTACCTACCGTTAGCGTTACGAGCCGCTATGAGACGTCCCTGAGCTCCGACGTACGTTCATTCTACGTACTTACCACGAGTTTGATTTTTTTAAACTTGGGAGAGCACTTGAATGAACTCGTACAGTGGGATAGGGCTATTATAGAACATAGAGCACAGAAACAGGCCATTCGCCACACAATGTGATGAACATGATGCCTAGTTAAACTGATCTCATCTCCCTGTACATGATCCATATCCCTCCATTACCTGTAGTTTAGTTTAGGTTAGTTTAGAGATACAGCGGAAACAGGCCCTTCGGCCCACCGAGTCTACACCGACCAGCGGTCCCCGCACATTAACACTATCCTGCACACACTCGGGACAATTTACACTTATACCAGGCCAATTAACCTGCAAACCTATATGTCTTTGGAGGATAGGAGGACACCGAAGATCTCAGAGAAAACTCACGCAGGTCATAGGGAGAACGTACAAACTCCATACAGACAGCACCCGTAGTTGAACACGGGTCTCTGGCGCTGCAAGCGCTGTAAGGCAGCAACTTTAAAGCTGCGCCACCGTGCCACACAAGTGTACTTCCAAGTGCCCATCTAAAAGCTTTTTAAACACCATTTAGATGGTGAAAAGAGTAGGTTTTGCTCTTCCTGCTCTTACTTGAATGAGTTTGTGGGATGAGGAAGAAGTGGAAGAAGAGTTGTGAGGAAGAATGAAAAGGAGCATTGTGGTCGGAATAGTCGCTTTGGAATGCTGAAATTGTAGGGCAGGGTGGGGTTGGTGGGGACATTGAAGATGTTGGAAAGAGGACAAGATGATCTTTTGAATGTGAAGGCAGGTGGGATGTAAGTTACAACTGATGAGTCCCATAAATACTGGGAAGGAAGGGAGAAGGAGAAGACAGAATACATGGACACAGTCACGGGCTCTGTCAACTGTGGTGGTGGGAAATCCTCTGCGGGGGAG
Source organism: Amblyraja radiata (assembly GCF_010909765.2). Lineage (NCBI taxonomy): Eukaryota > Metazoa > Chordata > Chondrichthyes > Rajiformes > Rajidae > Amblyraja > Amblyraja radiata. The sequence goes on from NC_045967.1 coordinate 37,854,061, forward strand.
AAAGGAGACGTCATAAGAGAATTGATATGAAGTTGGCATTGTCTGATGAAGTGTATGGAGAATCTTGAACATTTACCACAAATTTCTTCAGAATACAAGAATAAGGTAGGACTTCCTGCACCAAAAGCTCAGTGTAAAATAAGTTATGACAAGTGCACACCCTGAATAAAACCACACCATTTACAGGAAGAATGGTAGCTGACAGCTCTACAATGTGTCACTTAGCAAGGTGCCACATAAAGAGCAGTGCAAAGCAGAGGTCTCAGGTTTGATGGATTGACAACTGAGTCAGCTCACCTAGCTGTGGGTGACAGCTAATGTTCTGTTGTGGAACTCAACCACTCCAGCGTCAGGATCAAGCTAGAGTTGGAAAATATTTCTTACCACCTTGCATTGGGACAGTACCAAAGTCTCTCTCTCAGGTGGCACAGTGGTGCAGCAGCAGAGTTGCTGCTTCACAGCACCAGAAGCTCAGGTTCCATCCTGACTAAGGGTGTGTAGGAAGGAACGGCAGATGCTGGTCTAAAGAAGGGCCTCGACCCGAAACGTCACCCATTCCTTCTCTCCAGAAACGCTGCCTATCCCGCTGAGTTACTCCAGCTTTTTGTGTCTTTCTGACTATGGGTGCTGTCTGTGCAGAGTTTGTGTGTTCTTCCTGTGACCGCATGGGTTTTCTCCGAATGTTCTGGTTTCCTCCACACCATAAAGATGTGCAGGTTTGTAACTTGATTGGTTTCAGTAAAATTGTAAATGTCCCCAGTGTGTAGGATAGTGCTAGTGCACGGGGATCACTGGTCGGCACAGACACGTTTGGCAACAGGGCTTGTTTCCACGCTGTAACTATAAAATCTAAATTCTAAAAGTAAAATTGGGGTACATGACTATTCATGCAATGGCTTATCAAAAGAATAGTTGAATACACAACTGTCTATATTTGTACAAATCCTTGGGCATATGAATATTCCCATGAAGTTCACACAGATAGAGCAAGTTGAGTGCTCAGAATGGAAAATACAGAGAAAACAAAGACAACTTCAATGGCATGGTCTTCAATTATTTGAATAGGACATACAAGAGGTACTCAGGGTCCAGGCAGACAAGGGAAGGGTACAGGCAAACCAGGTAATGATCCAGGCAGCAGCTATGGAGAGAGAAACAGAATATTTCAGGACTGATGAAGGGTTCTGATGCAAGGTCAATGACCCAAAGTATTGACTGTATCTCTCTCTCTCCATTGATGCTGCCTGGCCTGCTGAATGTTTTCAGCATTTCCTGTTCTGAGTCCAGATCTGAATCATTTTCTTTATTTTTTTGTATTTCATGAACCTTGATAACGCTGTTAACCCTTCATTATCCACGTCAGTCTTATAAATTGATTTTCATTATAGGCTACGGTGTTCCAATAAGGCCCAAGAGGTTTGCTGCTCCCAATTCTTACTGAATGAGAAGTGTCCATTTCAAGAATTTTAACCAAATACAGAGACAGGAAGAGTGAGGTTGGGGGATAGGAATCAAAAGGTCATGAATGTTTATGCCTCTACAGTGGAAAGTAAGAGAAATTAAATACCAGATGGAATAATTTGTGACAGTACCAGGGAATGGGATGTATTAACATAATTGGGTTGAGAGGAAATGGAAATTGGTGCAGCAGAATCATTGACAAGTGCTGATGCCATTGCATTTGCTATTCTGAGCTCCCAGCTTGCTCATCTGTGTGAACTTGATGAGAATATTATTATGCCCAAGGATCTTAATATGCCCAAGGAAATATCGGTAGTTTGTGTATTCAACTGTATCATATTTTGATAAGTCATTGCATGAATAGTCATGGACCTAGATTTCCTAGTTCCAGCTCGCTCCTGGCTGTCGAGTGGTTTTATCCTCCAACAGAACATTCACTGTCAGCTTAAGTGAGATCAGCTAGTTCAACATCCACATCAACATTGCACACAAAAGAAGCTGAATAGTACAGGAATCAAACATTATGGGGAGAAGAATGGGCTTGAGGGGGAAAGATAGGTCAGCCATGATTGAATGGAAGAGTAGACTAGATGGGCTGAATGGCCTAATTCTGCTCCTATAACTCATGAATTTATGAACCCTCTTCCTTTTCCTCATCTTCCACACCATTAAACTCCACACCTCTATATTCAGGTATGCATTGTTTTCCTATTCCACTGGGCAGAATTTAGGCCTTCCAAATGAAGGTGAAATTCCTCACTTCAATTCAGCTTATTAGCGATGACAAGGTATTGGAAATTTCAAAGTCGGGGGAGTACAAACTTCTGCAGAAACCTATTTCCTTCGCTCCATAGATGCTGCTGCACCCGCTGAGTTTCTCCAGCATTTTTGTGTACTTTTATTATTTAACATTAAAATAAGTATTTTGATCTTTTTTGAGTGTATTTCAATATTTCTGAATAACAGGAGCATTCTTAAATGTTCAATTACTTTGACAGCTTTGACAGCTGGTAAGAATTTACCCAGTTCTCAAAGTAAATCATGTGCAGGGTTTGTATTTTGATGGTGAAAGGTCCCGTGTTAGGGCTTGCAGGTCTGCTGAGAATCAGTTTCCAGTGTAAGGATGCATGCAGAGACCCTGCTCCAAGCAAGGGCACGTGATAAGCAAACTTGAGTGACTTATCAACAGTAGAAGAGTCTAGTCCATGATTCTGGTATTCCCATCGACCCTCCTCTCCCACATTGTTTGAGTCTTTATTTGTGTCATTACCGCTCACTTTATCCCTGCACTCTCTTGTTCTTTTTCTCTGTTGCTTACTTCCTTATTCTTTTCCATTACTTTTCCCTTCTCGTCTCCCTTTCCTTACCCTATTACGTGTGCTTAAAACCAGTTGTGTTCTAATCTTTCCTAGTTCTGAAGTGAGCTCTTCAATCTGCAACTTTTCCCTTAATACTGCTTGACCAAGCGATCTTATTTTAGCATTTGCTGTTTGTATCCCACCTTTCCTACTCTTCATACAGTTGAAGTTCCAATAGATGGCTTGTACATCTCTCCCAAAGACCGGTCAAGCACTCTGACTTTCCAAAGGTTTCGCTGTCTCGTACTAATTACAGATTGGTTTAGCCCAGACATCCATGTTGAAAAATGCAGGAGGATACTTGCCCTTCAGTAAACAGTTATTAGTAGATGCTTTTACATTGTAAAAGCAATGTCAAAATCACACACCAAAGTATCGTAGTACTCCATACATGCACTGGATTAGTGTCACATCCAGACTGAGCACAAGGACACACTGCCCCACCCTGTCCCGACTGAACCTGTCACTTGCTGCCCAACCTAGGCACCACACAAGTCCCATTATATTTCAATGGAATAGAAATCCATTGAGAGTGTTATTTTACCTTCTGGTCTCGGAGTGCAGGCAGTGTCCTGATACATGAAACTATGAGAGGTGTGAAAGTACAGACAAGTTTTGTAAAAATCTACTTCTGTTGTGCGATTAAAAAAGTGAGAAGTGACGTTGATCTTATTTTTAACATGAGGAACAGCTGTTGTATACTTCCTATTAACACTCAGTGAGATTGAATTTAATTTTAAACAGTTGTGTCTTCTATTTATTTATTTTTATTTTTATCTAAACCATTTAACTGAATTTGAAGGCAAGCCTCTCTATTTATGAACTTTGGGTTTTTTTCTTGTTGTGAAATGAGGATGTGAACATTTAGAGTGCAGGCCTTCATTATCTGATCAGGGTTGAAAATATATTAAGGTTGGCACAGTGTTGGGATGGCACAGTGGCGCAGCAGCAGAGTTACCACTCCAGATACCCAGGTTTAATCCTAACTAATAGGCCTGTCCCACTGAGGCAATTTTTCAGACGACTGCCGGTGACTGTCAGAGTGGAACACACACACACACACATTGCTTCCTTCACCAGCCGTTATGCAGGTGGGGGACAGGGCAAGTGGGGGGACCGCTGTCTGAGTGAAATTCACACGGTGCAAAGCCAAGGTGATACAGACACACACCACGATGAACAGGAAGGTTGTTGATGTAATTAAGACGGCTAAAGCACAGTGTAGGGTAAGTCCTTTGAAAAAGGGGAGGGGGGGAGAAGGGGGAGAGGTGGGAGAAGGAGGAAGAAGGAGTGGAGACAACTTTTAAGAAACCCGAGATACACGGCAGTGAAGCTTGGCGGACATTAACATTACCGGTCGGTTTTCCTTGGCTCTGAAATCTACTTCTCATTTTTTTTCCCCAATGAGCCAATGAAATTCACCGGTCAGCACCGGCTACAATCTGTGAGAGCCTTCGAGCTCCTGGCAACCGACTAGGACCTCCTGGCGACCCGCCTACGGCGCGAGAATTCTCGCTACTCTCCATGGCGGCTTCATTCTGGTCGCCGCTAATTTTTCAACATGTTGAAACAAAAATTCACGGCGACCGTAATGAGGTCATGAGGAGTTCCCACAATTTTGGAACTAGTCGAGGCTTCATAATGAGGCCGCGACTAGTTCCAAGAATGTGGGAACTCCTCACGACCATGAAGGCAACTCCCCGGCAACCATCCGCGAACATGTGGCGACCATGTGGCGACTGCATAGTCTCCTGTAGTCGCCTAAAAAGTTGACTAAGTGGGACAGGCCCATTAGGGTGCTGTCTGTAAGGGGTTTGCACATTATGCTTGTGACAACATGGGTTTTCTCCCACATTCCAAAGACATGCAGGGTTGTAGTTAATTGTCTTCTGTAAATTGTCCCTAGTGAGTAGGATTGAACTAATGTACTGGTGACTGCTGGTCAATGTGGACTTGGTGGTTTGAAGGGCCTGTTTTCAAGCTGTATATCTACGCTAAACTAAAGGTTAATGAAAGGGCAGTGGTTTAAAGTGCCTAAAGATTGCAGGAGGAAAGGGAGACTGAAGGAGCCAAGAAAATTATGCATATCCATTTATGTTATTGAAATTAGTGCCCATTCTTGAAATAGTGTTTTTAAAAGACCTTCAAATTGTGCATCCCCTGTGATTCACTGTTAACATATTCACATATATAATAAACTTTTTCTCAGGATGGAAAAATTCAATTTTTAAGCATAGCTTTAAGGTGAAAAGGGCAACGTTTAAATAAGATGTGTGGGCAAGTTTTTTATGCAGACAGTGGTGAGTGCCTGGAACGTGCTGCCGGGGTGGTGTTTGAAGAAATAAGTCAGTGGCATTTAAAATACTTTATAGGCATATGGATATGCAGAGAATGGAGGGATATGGGTTATGTGCCAGTAGAGAAGTAATGGCCATGGCATCATGCTTGGCACAGTGCTGTGCTGTACTTTGCTGTAGTTTATGTTCTATATGAAGAAATATGTCAAATGGGAATCTGAAAAGTCATGAAACAACTCCTGAATCAAAGAACCGATTTGGCATATTGTGCTATTGCTGGCAATTCTGCAGATTTCTTCTGTAGAGAAATCTGTTGACCATGAAGTTTCTGAATATGCAGTTTCATAGTCAAGCTTTAAGCAAGCAGTGAAACTGACAACTTCTGAGCAGATCTAAGAAATTGACTGCGTTTCCTGCCATAGCAGCATTGCAGCAACAGCCCAGGGAGTTTTAGTTTACTGAAGACACCAGACAAAAGCAGAAACTATGTCAGGGTAATCAAAGCAAAACATAAACAAAGATATATGTTGGGCGGTGCAGTGAAGCAACTGATAGAGCTGCTGCCTCACAATCTCGGAGATGTGGCTCGATGCTGACCTGGGTTATTGTCTGTGTGGAGTTTGCACGTTCACTCTGTGACCCCATGGATTTTCACTGGATGCTCTGATTTCCTCCTACATCCCAAGACGGTTGGGATGTAGGTCAACTGACCTCTGTCTATTGGCCCTAGTGTATAGGGAGTGCATGGAAAAGTGGGATAACAGAACGAGGGGGAATGGGTGATAGATGGTCGGTGTGGACTCGATGGACTGAATGGCCTATTTGCATGTTGTTTCAATATTTCAATCAAAGATCTTAGAACACAACTTGGTTAAAGAGATAGCATTTGAGAAGTGTATTAAATAAGGAGATGTAGTGAGGAGGGAGGGGTTAGGGACAGAATCTCAGCAGCCAAGTTTTAGGCAGCTGAAGTCCGAACTGACAACAGCAGAAGGATGTAAATTAGAGGTTTAGAATTAGATGAATTCATAAATCTGCGAAGGTTTGAGATGAGTTGCACGTTTAGTTACAATTAAATGTATTGAGAACAAGTAGAGGAAGCATCACTGATAATGTGGAGGTCCTCCCTTCCTGTTGCATATTTACATAATAATACAATCATTTGCCTCAGTGATCACAATGAGATGAAGCAAATTGTTTTTAAGGATATCTTGATTTTTACAGTGGCAACATCTGTGGAGGAAAATGGACAATTGCCAGTTTGGCTTGAGACCTGTCCTCTGGACAGCTGGAGTGGAGGGAATGTCGCTTGTATAAAGAGGTGAGGGGGGGGTGGGGAGGGGCTGACACATGATAGGCGTATCCAGAGGAGGAAAGGTGTACTGGTGGATGGAGTCAGTTGGAGACCGCACGCAGGGTGGGACCTGAATGGTGGGAGTAACCAGGGGCTGATGTTGATGGCATCTGATTGGAAAGGCAGTTGGAATATGAGATCAGGTCAGGTGGGCAGATGGAAATAATGGGGGGAGGGAACCTGATGAGGGGATGATGGAATTAGTGGAGAAGAAACTAGGTGAGAGGAGCCGGTGGGAAAGAAAGGTGTGAGTGTGAGGATCCGGGTGTATAAAGGGACATAGAAACATAGAAAATAGGTGCAGGAGTAGGCCATTCGGCCCTTCGAGCCTGCACTGCTGATCATCCAACTCAGTATCCTGTACCTGCCTTCTCTCCATATCCCCTGATCCCTTTAGCCACAAGGGCCACATCTAACTCACTCTTAAATATAGCCAATGAACTGGCCTCAACTACCTTTTGTGGCAGAGAATTCCAGAGATTCACCACTCTGTGTGAACAGACTGCGAATACAGACTGAGAGGGAAGCCTGAAATGAGAGAATTCAATGGTCATATCATCGGCTTATAGAATTCAATGGTCATATCATTGGGTTATAGACTACTGAGATGGAATATGAGGTTCTGTTCCTCGAGTTTGTGTTTGTCCTCATCCTGGCATTGATGTGGGCAGGCAGGTCGATGTAGGGATGAGGAGGAGAATGGAAATGGCTCTCAACCTGGAGCTCCAGGTGGCCGTGGCAGATATAGTGCAGGTGTTGGGCAAAGCAGTCAGAGCTTGGTCTCACTGATGTAGAGGAGGCCACATTGAGAGCAGCTGATGCAATAGCTGAGGTTAAAGGAGGTGCATGCGAATCATGCACCACCCCCGTATCTCTACTTTAATTTGTTACAATTTACACGTGGTCTTTTATGACTTTTCTGTTTCACACAAATCCTTTGAAAGGTTGAGGCTGATTCAAGATTCAAGAGAGTTTATTGTCATGTGTCCCAGATAGGACAATGAAATTCTTGCTTTGCTTCAGCACAACAGAATATAGAAGGCATGAATACAGAACAGATCAGTGTATCCATATACCATTATATAAATATATACACACATGAATAAATAAAACAGATAAAGTACAAATAAACAGATTAATGATCAGAGTTTTGTTTGAGTTGAGTTCAATAGCCTGATGGCTGTGGGGAAGTAGCTGTTTCTGAACCTGGACATTGCAGTCTTCAGGCTCATGTACCTTCTACCAGAAGGTAGCAGGGAGATGAGTGGGTGGCCAGGATGGTGTGGGTCCTTGGTGATGCGGCCAGCCTCTTTGAGGCAGCGACTGCGATAGATCCCCTCGATGGAAGGGAGGTCAGAACCGATGATGGACTGGGCAGTGTTTACTACTTTTTGTAGTCTTTTCCGCTCCTGGGTGCTCAAGTTGCCGAACCAAGCCACGATGCAACCGGTCAGCATGCTCTCTACTGTGCACCTGTAGAAGTTAGAGAGAGTCCTCCTTGATATACTGACTCTCCGTAATCTTCTCAGGAAGTAGAGGCGCTGATGTGCTTTCTTTATGATTGCATCAGTGTTCTCGGACCAGGAGAGATCTTCAGAGATGTGCACGCCCAGGAATTTGAAGCTCTTGACCTTCTCCACCATCGACCCATTGATGTAAACAGGACTGTGGGTCCCCATCTTACCTCTTCCAAAGTTCACAATCAGTTCCTTGGTTTTGCTGGTGTTGAGGGCCAGGTTATTGTGCTGGCACCATTTGGTCAGTTGGTCGATCTCTCTTCTGTACTCTGACTCGTCCCCATCAGTGATACGTCCCACAACAGTGGTGTCGTCAGCGAACTTGATGATGGAGTTTGCACTATGACCAGCTATGCAGTCATGAGTATAGAGTGAGTATAGCAGGGGGGCTGAGCACGCAGCCTTGAGGTGCTCCCGTGCTGATTGTTATCGAAGCTGACACCTTTCCACCAATTCGAACAGTTTGTGGTCTGTGAATGAGGAAGACGAGGATCCAATTGCAGAGAGATGCGCAGAGACCCAGTTCTGCGAGTTTGGTAACCAGCTTGGAGGGGATGATTGTATTAAATGCTGAGGTGTAATCAATGAATAACAGCCTGACATATGAGTTTTTGTTGTCCAAGTAGTCCAGAGTGGAGTGAAGAGCCAGCGGGATCGTATCCACCGTTGATCTGTTGTGGCGGTAAGCGAACTGCAGTGGGTCCAGGTTTTTGTCAAGGTAGGAGTTGATTTGCGCCATGATCAACCTCTCAAAGCACTTCATCACCACCGACGTTGGTGCCACTGGTTGATAGTCATTGAGGCACGGGACCTTGATCTTATTGGGCACTGGTATAATTGATGCCCTTTTAAAGCAGGTGGGAACCTCAGACCTCAGAAGTGAGAGGTTGATTGTAGGTATATAGAATAGATTAATCTTGCAAATAGAAACTTCTCATGATGCTAAAACAAAAATTGCTGGAAACGAGTTAATGTTTCTAATTGATCACCTTTTTATTGGAACTATGAGCAAATCCTGGTGAATGGCCAATGATCTGCAACATTTACTCCATTTCCCCTTCATCTGTGGATACTGGACTTGCTGACTATTTCCAGCATTTTATTATGGATTTTGAACGGCCAAAATAATTTACTAATTAATTTCTAATCTTCGAGCTCTGTTGGTTTTACCTCACTTATATAATATTGCCTTCAAAAATAAAATGCTGTTGTGAAGTTTTTAAGTGTTAGATGCTGCAACTTGCCACCTTCTTCTCCTCTTAGCAGCACTTTCATTTTAATCAGGAGTCTGTTTGAGGTGTTATGACTCTGTGTATTCCCAGTACTGGAGCACGGAGGAAGTTCCCAGCTGCCTGCTGCCTATTGCAGTAATTAAACTGAAATGTCTCTGAACCAAGGAGAGACATCATTAATGATGACTTGTTTGTTAAAAAATACAAATGATGTAATCACTTTTTGCTGTGCCAACCCATCATACTGCGTTATCCGCTGGCATCTTATCTATTCAAGTGAATTTATACCAGTTAGGTTATCTTTTTTTCCCCTTTATTTTATGTTCGATTGTAAAAGTCTATTCCCTCCTTTGATACCCCTTTGCTTTTAATATACCCGTAGAATCTCTAACGGTCTCCGTTATCTTGCCTGGCAAAGCTAACGTCCTGTTTTTGCCCTCCTGATTTCTCTCCTAAGCTTACCCCCGATGTTTTTCCATTCCTTGAGGAATTTGCTTGATCCCAGCTGCTGATAACTGACATACGCCTCTTCCTTTTGCCAGAGGAAGTGGTTGAGGCAAGACAATAACGGTATTTAAAAGACATGTGGGCAGGAACATGGATAGGAAAGGTTTAGTCAATAGTCAATCGTCAGATTTATTCGTCACATACACAATAAAGTGCAGTGAAATGAACTTGCCAGCAGCGGTACAATAAAAAAGACCACACAATACACAATAAAAATTTAACACAAACATCCACCACAGCAGGGCCGGCCCTAGGCCGATTGGACCGATTTTTCCAAATTGGGCACCGCGCCCAATGGGGGCCCCGCGTTAATTTTCCGTATTTCATATGGAAATACAAATTCGCTATGTTAAATAAAGATTTTTTTTTTTTTAATCCCCATACGGATTTTTTTACATAACGAACATGGATAACAAACGATGTGTTAACTGCTGCTGTAACACTTATAAACAGGCAGTAGTTAGCAAAGATCCTACAACACAAAAAAGCTGGAGAAACTCAGCGGATGCAGAGCTGGAGAAACTCAGCGGGTGCAGTGGGGGGGGGGGGGGGGGGGGGGGGGCGGTTGTGTTAACTAGTTCGGTTGCCGTACAACAACAGACCTGGTTGGAGGTTTGAGTCTGTGTTAACATTGGTGTCTGTGTATGTGTGTGACTGTGTCTGTGTATGTCTCAGTGTTTCTGTGTGTTTCTGTGTCTCTGTGGCTGTGTGTGTCTGTGTTTCTGTGTCTCTGTGGCTGTGTGTGTGTCTGTGTCTCTCTCTCTATCTGCGTGTGAGTCTGCGTGTGTTTCTCTGTCTGTGTGTAGGGGGGGGGAGAGACAGAGGGGGGATTTTCAGTTTGCAAACCACTCGTTTTCAGTTAAGGGGTGGATACGATTACTGTCAATACGAGCAGCTCACGGAGCAGAGTCAGAATGAGAAACACTGCTCGGCTCACACACACACACTCGTGGAGTGAACTGTCGATATAAACGTGGCTGGTGGAGAGGAGTGGGGGGGGAGAGAGAGAGGGAATTTGAGAGAGGAGAGAGAGAGAGAGAGAGAGAGAGAGAGAGAGAGAGAGAGGGAGGCTGTGTCTTTCTCAGCTCCAGTGGCTGAGAAGTTTTAAGCAGCCTTTGAAGGATTCTGTCGCTGGGAAAGGAACAGAGGCAGAGGGGATTCATAGTCTAACTTATTGTTGGACTGTTGAAACTTTCCAATGCTTTAAAAACTCCTCCATTTAGTGTGAAAATCCCCTGAGAATTTTCTACATTGTCGAGGGAGCAGGGTGCGGCTGTCATTGGCGGACTGCCAAGAGTGCCTGGATATCGAGGGTTTGAAGTTTTTCGGTGCCTTTGCTGAGTTTTGGCACTGATTCTCTGCCCTAAAGTCATTTTGCACAGTGCGGCTGCCTGGCTTAATGTGAAGACGGTGCTTTTGCGTTCGGCAAGACAGGGCGAGCTGACTTTCTGGCGTGGACGAGTTTGGAACTTTCCTTCTTCAGCTGGAGGACTTTGCTTTTTGAGGATTGCTTTGGACTGTGACTGTCCCTGGGAATTTATTTTGCTGAGCTGCTGGGGTGCCGGGAGCTGGTTTGTGCCTCTGCCCGGATGGCGATGGCGGGGGCGCGGCCGAAGGCGAAGAGCTACGCAGCAGTGACATCAGCAGCGGAAGCGAGGCCATCTGAACATGAGCTTCATGTTGACTTGGACTGGGACAGTTTTGGTATCTCGGTTCAAACTGGGCCCCAGATGTCCAGGGGAGCAATTACGAAGGCTATGAATGCCCTTCTTGGTAGGGGGGCTATTGTCTCTTCCGAGCTCGAGAGGGGAAAGGTTGAGATAATATTGAAGAACCGGGAGGATGTGGCCACAGTGGTGGAGAGGGGGATTTCAGTTGGGGGGGTCCATATACAGGTGGACCCATGGGTGTCCAGGGTGAGACCGGTTCTCCTGCGGAGTTACCCTACATGTATTCCGGATGCGACACTCATTCCACACCTGTCTCAGATTGGGGAGGTGCGGTCTAAGTGCTTTAGGCTCATGCACCCTGGGGGGGACCTGGAGGAAAAAGGGATTCTCAGTTTCAAAAGGAGGGTGTTCGTGAAGGTGGGGGAGGGGGAAGGCGATGAGGGGAGTTTTGAGGTGGAGTGTAGGGGTTTCCCTAGAACCGTGCGTTGGAGTTGGGGAAAGGCACGGTGTCATGCGTGTGGTGGTTATGGACATCTCCGTAGGGAATGTCCTAATCACGGGGTCGCTGCCAGAACCTCTAGCGCAGCGGCCCAGGAATGCACTGCTGGCCCATCAGCGGTGGCTCATCATGCCTCGGAGGGGCGGGGTGGAATTGCTGACCTGGCTGGGGCGGCTGGCTCTGCCTCGGTGATCCGGGGCAGCGGGGATAGCCCTTCTGGGTCTGCAGTTTCCGCCTTGGGGACCCGGGGCAGCGAGGGCCCCCGCCCCCTACATCCTGAACCTGTGGGGGTGGCTGAAGGTGAGGCACAGAGGGAGGGTGGAGAGAAATGGGAGCAGCAGAAGAAGAAGAGGAAGAAGCAGAAAAAGATTACGCAAGCGAGTCAAAAGTAGGTGGGTGTGCAACTGCCGAGTGCGGAGATCACCCAAGGGGTGCCTGTCAGCTCCAGGGAGGTCCAGAGTGAAACTGCCGTGGCCCAGCAAGGAGCTGAGGTGGCTCTGACGGGAGTAGGGAAGGTAACACGTGCGGGTGGTAAAGTGGCTGGGGGTAGTGTGGAGGCGGAAGACCCTTCCTTTATGGAGGTCACCACACCGCCGCATGCTAGTGGGACAAAAAGGAGGATTGGGCCTGGCGAGGAAGAGCAAGGACGTGAGTCCAAAGTAAGGGGGGTGCAGTTTTCCAGTCCTTCCACCACCGATGTGGGTGGAGGTCAGGAAATGACGTCTTCTGGGTTGGAGGTTGAGCCTCCACTTCAGGGATCTCTCGAGGGTACCATAGGGTCAGGTGACGGGGTAGACCCCTCTGGAGCTGTGTCCTCTGGGCGGGGGGAGGTTCTTTCATCACAGGGGCCCTCCGAGGGAGGTATCTCATCGTGTGTTGATCTTGGCTCCCCTGGGGGTGCGTCCTCTGGGTCGGAGGAGGTCCCCTCATTTCAGAGGCCTACTAAGGGTGTTAGCACGCTGGAGGGTGGGACAAGCTCACCTGGTAGTGTGGACCCTGAGACGGGGGATGAGCAGAGTCAGCCCGAGGGAGGGGGGCCGGGGGGAATGGTGTACCAATCAGTGCTCAATATTGGAGCCAGTGGAGGTGCCGAGGTGTGTATTGTACTGCCGTCTGATTTGGCAGGGGAGAGAAAAAAGACTGGCGGAGAGTCTCTGGGTGTTGCCAGTGGAGGGGGTGCTTTCGGTGCTGTGGAGGTCGGAGTTGTTTCAGGCAGCGACCTTCTTTCGGATTCTGGGGGTGCCAGTTTACCACAGACCCTGGGGGTGCCTCTTGTTTTCTCTTCCCCAGGCCCAGATGTGGAGGGTGAGGACAGAGCGCAGGAGCCCAGCCAGTCAGTGGGCTGCGTGATGCGGATAGGGGCTTCGGGACCCTTCCCCGGCATTGATCCTGGGGGTGGTGACATGTCGGAGGAGGGGGAGAGGGATGGGGCCAGTTTGTGTGAAGGGGTTAGCGAAATTCCAGAGAGCTCTGGTCTTTCGACTTCTGAAAATGAGCTTGGTGATGCTGAGCGTGTTGTGTCAGGTGCGAGAAACTTGGCCGATAGCCCAGGAACCAAGGACGAATCTCATGCAATTGTTATCTGTGAGGTGCGGGAGTTTTTAAAAACAAGCCGTACCAGCAGGACAAAGATTGATGCTGCTAAGAGACGGTGGGCTGATCTGTCGGCCTTAGTTGAAACTCTCGAGGCTATCCTTGCCACCGAGGATAGTGATCTTCCTGGCTCTGAGCAGTTCCAGCTTAGGGGCTTTTTGGAGCTCCTAAGAGAGAGGGCTACAGAGCCCAGGAGGAGAAGTGGGAGGATTTCAATCTAATGTACCAGTGCATTCACGTTAGTTACCCTAAACTTAAACGGGAGTAGAGCGAGTTTTCGCAGATTCCAGCTTTTATCGGTCCTTAGGGAGGGGAAATTTGCAGTGTGTTTTCTGCAGGACACGCATACTGTTGTCAGTGATGAACCCACCTGGAGATTGGAGTAGGAAGGTGAGGTCTATATGAGTCATCTTAGCTCAAATTCGAGTGGGGTGGCCATTTTGTTGGCTCAGAATTTCCTGCCCAATATTATAAAAGTGCAAGAAGTTGTGCCAGGACGTTTGCTCCATCTGGCAGTGAGCCTGGATGGCATGCCGTTGCATTTCATTAACGTGTATGCCCCCAGCTCCGGCACGATGCAGGCCGGCCTACTTCAGGAGGTGAATGCTCTGTTGAGCACTATTGATCGGGGAGAGTGTGTCTTCCTTGGGGAGGACTTTAACTGCACACTTGAGGTGCGAGATCGTTCTGGTACTCAGTGTGCCCCTGCTGTAGCGAAGAAGCTGAGAGGGTTGATTGATTCTTTTGAGTTGGTTGATGCGTGGCGGGACCTCAACCCAGACTCCACTGCTTTTTCGCGGAGGTCTGAGGGCGGAGGTTCCCGCATTGATCGAATATATATCTCCCGAGCATTTGTTTCCCGTGTCTCAGCGGCCTCAATGCAGCTGGTGCCATGCTCGGACCATTGTCTGGTGCGTGCGGATTTTAATCCAGCGTGCGCTCGGGCAGGGTCTGCGTACTGGCACTTTAATAACCGGCTGCTGGAGGATCGGTGTTTCCGGGAGTCATTCAGTCGGTTTTGGGTGAGGTGGAGAGAGAGGCAGAGGTGCTTCTCTTCCCTTAGGCAGTGGTGGGATGTGGGGTAAGCTCACATCCGTATTTTTTGTAAGGAATACACGTGGGGGTCGACCGGGCGGCGGGACTCAGCGGTTGAGAAGCTTGAGAGGAAGCTGATGGACGCAGAGTCTCGCCTGGGTCAGGTTGGAGGTGAATCTTGCGAATGGGGGGTGTTTCATGAGAAGAAGGAAGCCTTGAGGAACCTGCAACTTGAGCGGTCCCGAGGCGCTTATGTGAGGGCGCGGGTCCAGATGCTGCACGATCTGGATCGAGCTTCGCCTTTCTTTTTCTCTCTGGAGAAAGGGCGGGGAGCCCGCAAACAGCTCGTGGAGCTGCTAGCAGATGATGGCTCCTCTGTCACGGATCCAGAGAGGATTAGTGCCTTGGTCAGGTCCTTTTATGGATCCCTGTTCTCCGCAGGTGGAGTCAGCGGGGAAGCTCAGCAGGACCTGTGGGAGAGTCTACCGATTATAGATAGGGAGGTGGCCGATCTTCTTGATGGCCCTTTATCTTTGGAGGAGTTGACTCGTGCATTGCATCAGCTCAGGAGGGGTAAGTTCCCCGGGCTGGATGGGCTGACGGTAGAGTTTGTAAGAGCTTTCTGGGGTATCCTGGGGGGTGATTACATGTTGGTTCTGGGGGAGAGCCTGGCGACCGGGGAGATGCCCCTCTCATGGCGTAGAGCAGTTGTTGTCCTGCTGCCCAAGAAGGGGGAACTCCGCTTGTTGAAAAACTGGCGCCCGGTCTCTCTCCTATGCACAGAGTATAAAGTTTTTGCACGGGCGATAGCAAATCGCCTGGGCTCCGTGCTGTCTCAGTTGATTCACCATGACCAGTCCTACACAGTCCCTGGTCGGTCCATTCAGGATAACATCCACCTGGTTAGGGACCTGATTTATCTAGCACAGGGAACTGGTCAGTCAGCTGCTTTTCTGTCTCTTGATCAGGAGAAGGCTTTTGATAGGGTAGAGCATGAATACCTTTTCGGAACGTTGCAAGCGTTCGGATTTGGACCGCATTTTGTGGCCCGGGTCCGCCTCTTGTATGCTGCAGTGGAGTGCCTTGTGAAGGTTAATGGTGCCTTGTTGGCTCCCTTTCATTTTGGGAGGGGGGTCCGTCAGGGGTGCCCCATGTCAGGTCAGTTGTACGCGGTCTGTGTGGAGCCGTTCCTGTGTCTTCTTCGGAGGAGGTTGACAGGCCTGGCCCTACCGGGCCCGGGGGTGGAGTTGGTTCTTTCGGCATATGCCGATGATGTTCTCCTTATGTTCACCGATCCTGGTGACCTGCGGAGGATGCGTGATTGCCAGAAGATATTCTCGGCTGCATCTTCTGCCAGGATTAATTGGAGCAAGTGCTCTGGACTTTTAGTGGATCAGTGGCAGGTGGACTCCCTGCCAGAGGAGATGGTAATGTTTGCGTGGAGCACCACGCACCTCCTCTATCTGGGGGTGTACCTGAGTCCCACTGAGGATGCTTGGCCGGCAAACTGGCAGGAGTTGGAGACTAAAGTGGTTGCCAGGCTGGGGCGCTGGTCAGGTCTGCTTGGAGTTCTTTCTTTTCAGGGGAGGGTGTTGGTCATAAACCAGCTGGTGGCCTCCATGTTATGGTACCGGCTGGCTACTCTTGTCCCGCCTTCCATTTTTGTAAATGCTTTACAGAAGAAGCTGGTGGACTTCTTTTGGGGAAATAGGAAGCACTGGGTTTCCGCAGCGGTCCTGCCGTTAGAGGAGGGTGGCCAGTCCGTGGTATGCGTGCGGACCCAGGTGGCGGCTCTCCGCCTCAGGACTCTGAGGAGGTATATGTATATAGAGAACCCCCCCAGATGGCACGTTTTGGCCACGTATTTTTTCCGACGGGGTCGTTGTCTAAGGGGGGTCTCGCGGCTCCCGGAGGCGGGCATCAGTCGACCCGCCCTAAGGGGCTTGCCTGTTTTCTACCGGGATGTGTTAAGAGTGTGGAATCTGGTTGTTTTCAGCCAGCGTGTTGCTCCATGAGGGGAGGGGGATGTTGCGGCTGCGGGAGTGGCCGGTCCTCACCAAATCATGGCGGGTGTCGAGGAGAGGCGCGAGCCTAGAGTGGTTTTGAATGAGCTCTTACCCGCTCCGTCAGATCTGCTCATCGGGCCTTGGTTCCGGGATATATCTCGGACACCGGCTCCACACAACCTGAGCCGCCTTTCGGAGATGATTAGCGTGCTGTTTCGTGACGCGAAGAGACGGTCACTGTATAGAATGTTCCTGCACATTCTGCACCTCCTTGCCTTCGTCTCCCGTCCCGACACTCCATGGCGGACGGTGTTACCACCTGAAGGCGGGGAAGGTCCTTGTTGGCTCCCAAGACCTGGGGTGGAGAGTGCTGCACAGAGCGGTGGCATGTAACAAACTTTTGAGTCGGTTCACAGACTCGTCCGCTGCCTGTATTTTCTGTGGCGAGGAAGAGACCGTGTTCCACATTTATATAGAGTGTGAGAGGCTACTGCCCCTGTATCAATATCTGAAGGGGCTGTTCCTAAAGTTCTGGTTACATTTTAGTCCTACGATTCTTGTGTTTGGACACAAGGCAGGGTGTGGAGAGAGCCAAGTGGGAGGGTGGGACCTACCTGTCGGTCTACTCCTGGGCCTGGCCAAGATGGCCATACGCGGGTCCAGGCAGCAGGCGATGGATGGTCAGGCAAGAGTCGGCTGCTTGCCCCTCTTTCGGGCCTACGTCCGTGCACGTGTGTCCCTGAAGAGGGAACATGCGGTGTTCACGGGGACTTTGGAGGTATTCCTTGGGCGCTGGTCACCACGTGGGGTTGAGAGTATTTTGAATAATTATTGTAATGTTGTACTATAATGACACTTGGTATAATGTAATTTCGTTTTGTGTATGACGTGATCTGTTGTATTATTTGATGTGTTGAATAAAGTCTTGGAATTTGAAAAAAAAAAAAAAAAAAAAAAGAGAGGAGGGAAGGAGAGTTGGAGAGAGAGGGGGAGAGGGGGGGGGGGGAGAGAGGGGGGGGGGGGAGGAGAGAGCGGGAGAGAGGAGAGAGTGGGAGAGAGCTCCCTTCTGCTTCACCACCACTGTTGGCTGCCCTTTGTGAGGTGATTGGAGACCAAAACCAGTTACCCTTTAGATCTCCCTCTCCCTCCCCCTCCCCTTGCCTCCTTCTTTAGAGAGGGGGGAGGATGAGGGAAGGAAGGGGGGAGAGGGCAGAGGGGAGAGAGGAGTGTGCCTTGCTTGGTGGAGAAGGGGGATGTGGGAATGCTGTACGCAGGTGGTGACTCACTCTCACACTGGGATCCCCCCTGTCATTGCACCGTCTATCTGACTCCCTGCATCCCCCCCCCCCCCCCCCCCTCTATGGAGTGAAGGAAATATGCAACGTTTCGAGTCGAAACCCTTCTTTAGACCCGGCCCGAAACATTGGCTATTTCCTTCGCTCCATAGACGCTGCCTCACACCCGCTGAGTTCCTCCAGCATTTTTGTCTACCTTTTTATTTTCCAGTATCTACAGTTAATTCTTAGACGTTTTGCGGTGATGGCTGCATCTGCGGTTCCTTTCTGTTGGGGGGGAAAAGTCCTGGCCCGTGGTGGCTCCTGATAAGTGATGTGTTCCCTCCGCGGGTGCTGCCTTGCCCGCTGAGTTCCTCCAGCACTCTGTGTTTTTTGTTTGGCTCTGAAGTTGAAGGTGGATCCCCCTGTGTCTACCTTCAACTCCCTGTCTGTGGTGGCTCAGCGGGACGGGCAGGGGCTCAGGGGAGAGGGTTGCGGTTCTGGTCGAGACCCTTCTTCAGACAATCACAAATACTCTCACCGACGAGAGTTCAGTTCAGTCTAAAGAAGGGTCTTTTCTCCCGAGTCGCTGCCAGAGGTGAGCGGGCCGGCAGAAGGTGCTGAGATGGCAGTCGGTTCCGCTGTCCGGTGATGGAAGCCGCTCGTAGCCACGCGAGCTGCTTCTCTCCCCGGCCACAATGCGGTGACGCCCGGAGCGCCGCGGGAGCGGGGAGTGAGTGTTACTGGCATGAACCCGACCCTCTCCTTCTCAACGCTCCTTCCCTCCTCGCAACTTTACCCCTGGCTAGACTCCCCACACGCTGTGAAAGGAACTCTCCCCCGAATTGTCATGTTACCCACGGCACGTGACTCAATCACAATTATTTATTTATATATTTCTACGAAAATGTTTCCCAATTGGGCCCCGCACCTCCTAAGGCCGGCCCTGCACCACAGCATTCATCACTGTGGTGGGAGGCACAAAGTTCAGTTGCTGTAGGTACTCCTCAGGTTGACCAGTGTGTCATGGAGGGGGTGAGCTGTATTGTGCAGGATGCCCCACAGTTTGAAGTGCATCCTTCCCTCCAAGACCAACTATCATGAATCCAACTCCACCCCCTGGACGATGCCAGCCTTCCTGATGAGTTTATTGATTGTATTGGTTTCCGCAGCCTTCGCCCTGTTGCCCCAGCACATGGCAGTGAAGAAGATGGCACTGGCCACCGATTGGTAGAACATCTGCAGTATCTTACTGCAGACATTGAAGGAGCGGAGCCTTCTCAAAAAGTACAGGCGACTCTGTCCCTTCTTGTAAATTTGCCTCAGCGTTCCTGGACCAGTCCAGTTTACTGTCTATGTACACTCCAAGGTATTTGTACCCCCTGGTAAACTGCGCATCCACACCATTGATGGAGACACGAGACAAGATAACTTGCTTACTGCTTAGCTCCGTGTTCACCCCAGTTTCATCTATCGGAGACAGACCCCTCCCCCACCCTCCCTTCTGAGCTTCTTGTGTTTCTGCTACAATTCTGAAGATGGGTCGCCAACCTGAAATATTAACCCTGTTTCTCTTCCCACACATGCGGCCTGACCTGCTGAGAATTATCAGCATTTTCTGTTTTTGTTACCATGAGGAAGTCTGATTTCTTAAGATTTTAATTTGCGCCTCCTCCAACTGAATGGGCCAGGTTGCCATAGTAACTACTGTAATTGTTTTCTGTTTGACGATATTAGTGTCAATTGGAAACTAAAATTGAAACAAACTGCGCTACTTTAATTACAAATTGCATTTAAATTTGCTGCTCACAACACTTTTGCTTTGTATATTTTGTATGTGCTTCCTCTAAAATTCAAAGATACAAGTGAAAATATAATAATTCATGATTTCAATATATTTGATATTGTATAGACAGGATTTGTCTCATGTACAATTTGTCTCATTGTGTCAGTGGTGGTCAAGAAATAGCCATTGCCTGATCCAGCATGATGTTCATGTTGTATTTTGTGTAGTTATGTTCATTCATGATATATTATTAATGAATACAACTAATTTCTTTGAATTGTCAACAAATTATTATTTGTTTGTAAGTAAAAATTGCTTTCTCTGGTATAAAACATGTCCGTTTCAAACATCACTCGATCATGACCAACAAAGGAGTGAAATTACAAAGGGTCTGACTCGAATGTTTCCGTTTTACCTGACTACAGAGTGCGTCAGAGGATTGCAAGATACCTCATATTGCACCATTGTTGAAAACAATATGATATGGACCAAGTGCTGGCAGGTGGGACTAGTGTAGCTGGGACATGTTGGCCGGTATGAGCAAGTTGAGCCGAAGGACCTGTTCCCACTGTATCATCTATGACTCTATGATGGTGGAGAGATCAATACCCATGATGGATCGAGAAATGTCCACCATTTTCTACAACCTCCTTAGTGCTTGGGCATTCAAGCTACCGAACCAGGCAGTGATTCAACCAATCAGTATGTTCTCCACTATACGCCTGTATAAGTTCAATTCAATTCATGCTGAATCTCCTTAATCTTCTGAAGAAGTATAATTTATAATCTGGCTCCCATCTGCTTTGGGGCCACCTCCTGCACCTACACACAACTGACTGACTTCACCACCAACTTCCATCCGGCACTCCAATACACCTGGACGATTTCCGACACTTCCCTACCATTCCTTGACCTCACCATCTCCATCGCAGGGGACAGACTCCTGACCGACATACATTACAAACCCACTGACTCACATGGCTATCTGGACTACACGTCTTCCAACCCTGCCCCCTGTAAAGACTCCATCCCCTACTCCCAATTCCTCCGCCTACGCCGCATCTGTTCCCAGGATGAGACATTCCATATCAGGGCATCGGAAATGTCCTTGTTCTTCAGGGAACGGGGATTCCCCTCCGCCACCATAGATGAGGCTCGCACCAGGGTCTCATCCATACCCCGCAACACTGCTCTCTCTCCCCATCCCCGCACTCGCAACAAGGGCAGAGTCCCCCTAGTCCTCACCTTTCACCCCACCAGCCGGCAAATACAACAAATAATCCTCCGCCATTTCCGCCACCTCCAACGTGACCCCACCACTCGCCACATCTTCCCATCTCCCCCTATGTCTGCCTTCCACAAAGACCGCTCCCTCCGCAACTCCCTTGTCAATTCTTCCCTTCCCTCCCGTACCACCCCCTCCCCGGGCACTTTCCGTTGCAACCGCAAGAAATGCAACACCTGTCCCTTCACGTCCCCCCCTCGACTCCATTCAAGGACCCAAGCAGTCGTTCCAGGTGCGACAAAGGTTCACCTGTATCTCCTCCAACCTCATCTACTGCATCCGCTGCTCTAGATGTCAGCTGATTTACATCGGGGAGACTAAGCGGAGGTTGGGCGATCGTTTCGCCGAACACCTCCGCTCAGTCCGCAATAACCTACCTGAACTCCCGGTGGCTCAGCACTTCAACTCCCCCTCCCATTCCCAATCCGACCTCTCTGTCATGGGTCTCCTCCATTGCCAGAGTGAGCAACAGCGGAAATTGGAGGAACAGCACCTCATATTCCGTCTGGGGACCTTGCGTCCGGATGGCATTAACATTGAATTCTCCCAATTTTGCTAGCCCTTGCTGACTCCTCCCCTACCTTAACCCTCTAGCTGTCTCCTCCCACCCTCCCATCCGCCTGCCCTCGGGCTCCTCCTCCTCCTCCCCTTTTCCTTCCTTCTCCCCCCCCCCCCCCACCCCCCATCAATCTGAAGAAGGGTTTCGGCCCGAAACGTCGCCTATTTCCTTTGCTCCATAGATGCTGCTGCACCCGCTGAGTTTCCCCAGCAATTTTGTGTACCTCCCATCTAACTACAGTTGTGCACAGTTCCTTCGTGACCTCCCTACTCTATGCTAATAAAGAAAAGCACCCATGAGTCTTATGTTTTAGCCATCTTTATTGACCTGTCCTGCTGCCTTGAGGATCTGTAGATGTACACTCCAATATCCTTTATTATGCCACACCACAGAAGATTCATCCATTTATCCACTCCCGTACCTTGCTGCAACTCAGGGCCGGATTTAGATGAAGTGAGGCCCTAAGCTATTTCACTTGTGAGGGCCCCCCCCTCCCAATCTCCCACCCCCACGACTAGAGGACCATGACTACCCAACAGTGACAGTGTGACACTTTTAGATCCTACTGTATGATATCATTAAACAGTTGGTTTTAAAATACATATTGGATTCACCGCTGAGCGAGCGATGCCTTACCTGGATCGCCGTTTGAAGCTCTTGAGTGTTGGGCCTGCTGCTTCAACATCATGGAGCTGTGGTTTGCGGAGGTCCCAGCCTCGGGCCGCGCTGATTTTAATATCGCGGAGCCCTGGGAACCCTTTGCCGAGGGCCGCCAGCGTGAATCTCCGCCCAGCTCAGCCTGTGGACTTCGGGAGCCACGGTCTCCGGTAGGAAGTGGCCGATTCGGAAGTCCAAGCCGCTGAGAATTTTCTCCCGTTCCGATGTCGGATGGTGACCCCCAAATTTCATTGTACCAATGATGGGAGGTCCAAGAGGAGGGGGTCCGTTGGAGACGGGAAAAGGGATCATCAATGGGGGCGAGGACTCCTTCCCATGGAATAACGGTGTGAGGCGGAGGCAACGGAAGAAGAGCTCCAAATCGTGGCGGGCGCGGAACTCATTGAGGTGGGGACGGAGGGGGACAAAGGTGAGACCTCTGCTGAGGACAGACCATTCGGTATCAGAGAGGGGGAGGTCAGGGGGGATGGTGAACAAACAGCAGGGATGGGGGTTGGTGCCGGAGGAAGGCAGGTGAGTGGACTGAGGCCAAGGCGATGTCTGGAGGAGGGGTGGTGGGTGGTCAGGGGGTATGAGGACTGTAGTGTGGGTGGGGAAGAGCTGGGGTCACATGGTTTGAGGGGAATGGGGAAGACCCAGTGGAACAGCCACTGAGGTTACCAGAGTTAGGGGGACTAGCGCTAGGACCCAGCGCAGTCAAACCCAGGGGAGTGGGAATCTGCAGCGTGAAAACTTCAGGCCCGGTGCTGAGTCCAGGCTGCAGGTAAGGCGATGGCTGCGGGCTGCTGGAGGGCGGTGGAGTGGCCAGGGTCAGCGGGCAGAGAGTAGGAGGTCCCGGTGGGCGGATGGTTGGTGGGGCTGTGAGGTTCGACGGGTCTGGTGAGGCAGCGAGGTGAGTAGGCCCCCCGCCTAGATCTCGAGGTCCTAAAATTAAGCTTGTCCAGCTTATACGTAAATCCAGCCCTGCTGCAACTCCTCAAATGCATGACCTTCTTTACATTAAATTGCCACTTTTATGCACAACCTATCAGACTAATTGGATCTTACTGCAGTAAGATTTCACCTCACTGTCAACGATTTGACCTATACTCGTATTGCCCGCAAAGTTCCTTATGTACCATCCCCCCCCCCCCCCCCCCCCCCTCCACTACAATAAGGTCTAAATCATTAATATTTATAACAGGAGTCAAGGGATCAAGTAGATAGAATGCCTGCATTCGGATCAGTTAAATTATAGTTTGTAAATTTAATTAGGCATCTTGCCATATTCTGAAAGATACTGTATCATTCCTGTTGGTGAATTTGTTACTAAAGCAGGAAAATAATATTAGCTTTCATGTAAAAGCAGAAATCTGCATAGAGTGTAGTTTCGGCCAAATACTTTTTGCATACCAAAAGTATTTTGAAGATTTTAATCCAGGAAATGTGCAAGCTAGATAAAAATCACTAGCTACCTGAGGTTGAAGTGGTACAGCTCCAGCAAAGGCTTTAATGCAGCAATAAACCCCACACCAAGCCACAATGTTCTCTTGTTGTATTTGACGATTGTTAACCTGTAGGAGTTGAGCTGGCATTCTCATGCAAAAATATGGGTCACAGCTGCAGACTGTTCAGTACCTCAAGCCTTATGCAACAGTTCGCAATTAGAAATCAATCCAGTTGCATTCTTGCACCAATATTTTTTATCAAAACTAAAACATTCTCATGAATCACCGGAGTAGCGGGATCAAGGAAAGAACATTCACGTCGCGGCCCTGTTTCCACCAATCTTTCCACCACCGCGCACAAGAAGCAATTGTTTGCAGATGCCATGAAGTGTGTTCAATTCAGGCTGAACAATTTCTAATCTTGTGATGTCGATTCGATAAGAAGACCCGAGTAGCTTCTGTAGCATAACCTGAGACCTGTGCCTAGAAATTGCAGAGAACTTGAATCTGTCAGCCATCTGTACGTCAGCTGATGAGGACAGGGTTGAGTTCACTTCCTTGTTTTCTTGATTCAACATACAACTCTTTCATTTTGCTACCGTTAAGGGTAGGCGTTGTACTGAGACCATGGTGCCTCAAGGTTTTCCATCGCTTTCCTGTACCTTGTCTCATTGTTGTAATTTATCCGGCAGACCACAGTGGTATCATCGGCAACTTTAAAGATCGAGTAGGTACTATAGTTTGCTGCACAATCACAGGTATACAGGGAATAGAGCAGGGAACTGAGCACACAACCCTAAGGGGTAGTCAGGATGGAGGAAATTTTATGACCAATTCTAAATGTTATTGCTGAGGTCTGCCAGATTAGACATTAGACTTTAGAGATACGGTGCAGAAAGAGGCTTTGCGGCCCGCCAAGTCCACGCCAACCAGTGATCACCCTGCACACTACACAATAGGAACAATTTACAATTTTTACTAAGCCAATTAACCTATAAATCTGTATCTTTGGAGAGTGGGAGGAACAACGTAGAAATCACGTTGGATGCCTAACTACGATTCATGCTGGCAAATGCGGTCAAATTTCTGGAGAGTGAAGTGACTCATACTTACTGTTATATTTCTATCCCTGTAGGTATATTTTCCATCATGCATTAAAATACTCAAACTTCTAGACACTCTCTTATGGCAATGTAGCTGCTGTGTTTCAAATTTAATTCTGTAAAACTTGATGAATCAAAATGAAAAGCTGTGTCGAATAGTTTGTAGTTGGAATCAAGTGCCAAGGGATAGCTAGGTGGGAAATTAGTGCTTATATCATATCTTTTAGAGTATGATTGCTTTCTTGTGAATAATAAAAAATCTTTTAAGTTCTTGAATGGTGCAAGAAAAATGACTTCTACTGCAGAAGTAGGATTCTACAACTCAGCTACTGCAGAGAATAATTTATTGATGAGATAACGATTCAGAGAGTGAATTATAACCTTTCTGCACGCAAACACATCTCTTTTCCTGAAGTCTACTGCACGGAAATGGAATTTGCATTGTTATAAAACAAATATTATCCTTATTCACAAAGGACATTGCAGCTCTTCTGCATTTATAGACATTAAAACAAACGAATGGATAGATCATAGCTGATTGAGATGCATATTTTATTAGTGTTTCTCATCCTCAACAACACGTATATACATTAATTTAGTAAAATATTTCACACTTCATAACAAACAAATTTTGAGGTATTAGGATTCATGATCAAAAGATTGCTTAAAGAGCTAGATTTCAAGTAAGGGAGATAGAAAGCCAGAAGACTATAATTAGTTGAGCTTTATTGTAGCTGCAGAACTGTAAGATTGGAGAGAGAGAGAAAGAGAGAGAAAGAGGGAGGGAGAGTGGGAGGGAGAGTGAGAGAGCGGGAGAGAGAGGAACACAGCAATGGGGAATATGAAAAAACTCTATAATATTAAATCAGTGTTGAAGTTACCAGTGTTCTTCTGCAGCTGCAGCGTGATAGATGAACAGAACTTGATTCAAGATAGAATAAATGCATTGTTACTTAGTTAATTTTCCAGACAATCTTTCAAATTATTTAGCCATAGTGTATAAAAATTGGAAACAGGAACATTATCATATCAAACTGAGAAAGTAGCCTTAGAAATAGTTGAACATGTAAAAAAAAACTGCAGATGCTGGAAATCTAAAATAAAAACTGAAAATGGTGGAAATACTCATCAGATCAGGACACATCTACAGAGGGTCTTCAATGTTGCAGATGCAGCCTGACCTGCTAAGCCTATCAAGCTTTTACTGGTTTAGACATGGATGTGTGCTGCAAAATGTGAGTTATGTTGTCAATGTGCAGCATGCCAAGGCCTTGTGTGCCACTGAGCTGCTGTTGCAAGCTCTTTTGTTGCCCAGCAGCATGTATAAAGAAAAATGTAGCGTTTGGAACCGTGAAATGAGGGAAACAAAGATTTCACAGAACAGACGCCCGATTGGAGTAGAGGTCAGCTTGCTGTTGTGTGGATATTGAGGGTCGAATTGGCCAACTTCATTTGGGACAGAGCAGGTGGGGTAAATGACATGGAAAGCAGTCATAAAGACTCCTATATAGCCTAGAATATCGGGGTGCTTTTGATGTCAGCGATTCTGAAATTAAGGGATAAAGTTTTGTGTTCACAGTGATTCAAAGAGGAATTTGTTATAACTGCAAAGGTGTTGCTTGGAATGGGATAGAGGGTTAATGGGTGAGAGCTGGCATAGAGTGTATGGCCTCTGCCACTGCATAGTATGGTTAACATTGACAGATGAAGGAAATAATAACTTTTTAGTACTTTAGTGGAAGCAAGAAGTTTATCTGGGTCAAAGCTTTCTTTGGTTTTATGTTTACAATCTTCTATGCGTAGTAAACACTTGAAAAATGCTAGAAGGTTGAGTACGAAGTTGAAAATAGGCTAAAAGTATTTTCTTCAAACTATTCTGCAGAGACTACATGGCAGAGATATAGCTGGGTTTTTTTATAACTCATTATCCAATTCATGGAGAACTGCCATCTGGGTGTTCTGACACTTGGAGCTCCTGCAGTCACTTAATATTATGTTTGTGGTTCACATAAAACATCGTATCAGCTCTGCAACTTTGATCTTGGCAGTTACAGCAAGTTATTATTTTGCTCAGCTTCGGAGATGCCTAAATGGATGTGGATGTGGAGAGGATGTTTCCATTAGTGGAAGAGTCTAGGACTAGAGGTCATAGCCTCAGAATTAAAGGACATTCTTTTAGGAAGGAGATGAGGAGACATTTCCTTAGTCAGAGGGTGGTGAATTTGTGGAATTCTTTGCCACAGAAGGTTGTGGAAGCCAAGTCAGTGAATATTTTTAAGGCAGAGATAGATAGATTCTTGATTACTAGACGGGTCAGAGGTTATGGGGAGAAGGCAGGAGAATAGAGTTAGGAGGGAGAAATAAATCAACCATGATTGAATGGCAGAATAGACTTGATGGGCCGAATGGTCAAATTCTACTCCTATTTCTTATGACCTTACGATTTAAGAAAGTTAAGGCAAATATTATCAAGGCTGATTTTCTTTTTGTATTTGGGCACAGCGGTAGAGTTGCTGCCTTACAGCGAATGCAGCGCCGCAGACCCTGGTTCAATCCCGACTACGGGTGCTGTCTGTACGGAGTTTGTACGTCCTCCCCGTGACCTGCGTGGGTTTTCTCCGAGATCTTTGGTTTCCTCCCACACTCCAAAGACGTACAGGTTTGCAGGTTAATTGGCTTGGTAAATGTAAAAATTGTCCCTAGTGTGTGTAGGATAGTGTTAATGTGTGGAGATCGCTGTCCGGCACGGACCTGGTGGGCCGAAAGGCCTGTATCTCGAAACTAAACTAAACTAAAAAATCACCCAAAGTCACTTATTCAGTCTGAAGAAGGGTCCCGACCCAAAACCTCATCTATCCATGTTCTCTGGGGATGCTGCCGAACCCGCTGAGTTACTCCAGCACATTGTGTCTTTTTTTTCCCCTGCTATATTTTATTATATGCTACCCTTATTTTAATTCAAGTGTAATTCTCATTCGCAGCAAAAGATAACCCTTGGGAAAGTGTCCCTAATGTGGGCAGAGAACTGTTATGCTATAAAATAAAATAATCTTCTATTTTGCCATAGATAGAGACCAATCTGAAAGCCTGAATCTCAGTGAATGGAACTATATGAAGAATGCGATATCCTACATCAGCAGAGCAGCTCTGGTAGTGAGGGAACTAAAAATGTCAGGTTTCTCTTGCTGGGAAATTGACATAAAAACTGATGATACTTCCTCTAATATATGATTATAAATTTATAAAAAGATAGAAATATATAAAATGAAGAGATCCGTAGATAGGATAGTCAGAATCTTTTTGTCAACTTGGAAATGTCAAAGACCAGAGGGCATAGCTTTAAAATGACAGGGGCAAAATTTAAAGGAGATGTGTGGGGCAAGTTATTTTATACAGATGGTGCTAGGTGCTTGGAACATGCTGCTCGCTGTAGTGGTTGAGACAGAAACAATAGTGGAGTTTAAGAGGCTATTTGATAGGCATTTGGATATACGGGGAATGGAGGAATATGAATCTTGTTGAAGGCAGATGAGATCAGTTTATATTGACAATATGTTTGGCACAGACATTGCGGGCCGAAGGGCCAGTTCCTGTGTTCTACGTTCCTATAGCGCAGTGTTTTTTTAAAATTGAACACACTAGTATGTGTTTTATATTTCTGTAGTATTTTTGTTTATTAGTGCAACATTTCACTGTTGCCGTATAATACAAGTGACACCTAGTTTTCACATTAATACATGGAATAACCTGCAATGAGAATAATTCATGGGATTTCTTTCTGTTAAGGGGCAGCACGGTGTCACAGTGGTAGAGTTGCTGCCTTACTGCGCCAGAGGCCAGGGTTTGAGACTGACTATGGGTGCTGTCTCTATGGAGTTTGTACATTCTCCTTGTGACCTGTGTGGCTTTTTCTCCAGGTGCTCTGGTTTCCTCCCACACTCTAAAGATGTACAGGTTAATTGGCTTGGTAAAATTATAAATTGTCCCTAGTGTGCGTAGGATAGTGTAAGTGTGTGGTGATTGATAGTCGGCATGGACTCGGTGACCTGATGGGCTGTTTCTGCACTTTATCACTAATCAAAACTGAAAGGTCTGTGAAAAAGGTTAGGTTTATGAATTTTAAGGATTACTATTGAAGTTTTTCCTGTAATATTAAATTTCCCAACATGACTCCAACCAAAAGAGGAAATGATAATGTCACAAAAGCACTGTGTGAAAATAGTTGAGTGTGTTTCTGAAGCCAGTTATATTCTTCCATTAGGTTTTGTGCGTATAGCTCAGGGGATACTATCTTCCAGATCTTGTTATAATAATTGTTAAGCCAGTGAATCTAGAAAAGATAATATTGAAAAAAAATTAAGTGCAAGTCATAATAACAGGAATAATATAATTTCCAAATTCATTTTCAGTGGTAGCTGCAGTATTGTGCTATGCTTTGCTATGCAGACTTAAGCTGTAGTGGATAGATATCTAGTTACCACACTAGGACTAACAGTTACAACCAATAACATGTTCATCACGACTTAGTCCATTGCATTGATTTAAATGAATTTGGACACATTTTTAGTTCAGTTCTGTTTAGTTAATTTAGTTTACTGTCACGTTTACCGAGATACAGTAAACAGCTTTTTTTGTTGTGTGCTGTCAAGTCAGCGGAAAAACTATACATGATTACAATTAAGCCATCCACAGTGTACAGACACGGGGTAAACGGAATAATGTCTCGAGCTAGATTAAATCCAGCAAAATCCTATTAAAGATAGTCTGAAGGTCTCCAATGAGGTAGATGGTAGGTCAGGATCGCTCTCTAGTTGTTAATTGAATGGTCCAGTTGCTTGATAACAGCTAGGAAGAAGCTGTCCCTGAATCTGGAGGTGTGCATTTTCACACTTCTGTACCTCTTACTTGATGGGAGAGGGGAGAAGAGGAAGTGACCATGGGTGAGACTGGTCCTTGATTATGCTGATGGACTTGCTGAGGCAGCATGAAATGTGTGTAGATGGAGTCAATGGAAGGGAGGTTGGTTTGTGTGATGGTCTAGGCTACGTTCATGACTGCAATTTCTTGTAGTCTTGAATGGAGCCGTTCCCAAACAGTGCCCAGAAATTCTGAAAGCGTGTTGGATTAGTAATGCACTGTCTGGCCCACATATTGTTGTTATAAATGTCATTGAAGCAATAAGGTGCATAAAACTGCAGAGAGACGTTCAGGGTCATGTGAAGACCTCTATAGTCAAAGCATTGAAAAGGAGAACGCATATATTTTCCATCAATGCTATTTCAACCTGTTTGAAATAAATGATTTGGATAATGTATGTGGTGTCCTATATAATGACAAAGATAAACAATTACGCTACAACAAGCAAGTCTTTTCTCAGCAATTTACAAATATCTAAATGAGATGCCCGACGCTCTCAACAAATAAATGTTTTGAATGTCAAATAAACACAAAGAGTTCAACTTTTCTCTACTAGAACATGCAAAACACATCCCAAAAAGCTTCACATGAACGTTACCAGAAATAATTATGTATTAGGACGAGAACCTTAAGAGCCTAATTAAAATCATTGATTTTAAGAATTGTCTTGAAGAGGAATGAGAGATAGGTAGGTGAGAGGTTGGGAAAGGAACAGGTCCTAGGGAGCAGCAATAATACTTTGAGCACAATACTAAGTGCAGGAAGAACTTATTGGGTCAGGCAGCATCGGTGAAGGGAATTGACAGATGACATTTCAGATCGGGATCCCACTTTAGGTCACAGTATGTGGAGGGCCTGTCCATTCCATCCTTAGCTACTGCCTGACCTGCTGCGTTCTTCCAGCAGTTTGCATTTTGCTGAACATTCCAGCATCTGCGATTCTTTGTGTCAGCAGTAAAGAAACAATTAATCACTCACCTGCTGCTCATTTAAAATGGACAGATCAATCAATTTTCTTTCATAAGGAACAAGAGATATGTGTTCAAAGGTCATGTAGGGTATTCCACCAAACATATGCTGCACAAAAAAATGTTTAACAATTCTTATTTCACCTGCGGTTCAAATGCAACATAAATCATATGTGGTGGCATTGCAAGTATTTCCTCTAAAATCGCATTTCAGCATCAACTCATTCAACTAATCTTAATCCATATTTCAAAATAAAATGTTTTGATCAAATTCAAAACTCTATGTCCTAGAAGTTTTGACATCCAAATAGAGTAGATTATGACACCATGGGTACTGAAAGGCATTTAATTGTTTAACAAATGGAGATAAAATAGCAAGTAGTCTTGCTAGTCTTTTATCAAATACAGTCCTGGTTAATGTGAAGCTTTTTTTTCAATCAAATAAAATAAGCATTTGCTGATAAATTCGGATTACACCAGCACATCGGAAAAAAGGAACAGCAGTAAACTGGACCAAGACTCTCTGACCTGCCCCAGCAATCCACAAGATCATGGTTACTCTTCTATCGTTGCTTCATTTTCCTGCCTAATCCTCATATCTCTTCATTCTCCTGGATTCTAAAATCTATTAATCTGAACCTTGAACATGTTCAATGAGTGAGCATCCACAGCAGGTGGGATAGAGAATTCCAAATATCCCCAACTGTTCTGGTGAAGAAATTCTTTTAAACTGACCTTTTAAATTGAGACAATACCTCTTAGTTTTATTCTCTCCAGCTGAGATTGACAATCTCTAGGCATCCATTTTTGCCAAGGCCGTTGAGGATATTTTATGCTTCAATGAGATCTCCTTTCATTCTATATATCCGTACAAAAATATAGATCCATTTTGCTCAAAGCTCATGGGGCATAGCTTAGAAAACCGTTTTTTCACCATATCCAAGGGAAGCAAGTACATTTTTTCTAACATAAGGAGCCCAAACCTCCACACAGCATTCCAGGTATGGTCCCACTAATCTCTGGGCAATTGAGCAAAACTTTTAATTAGTGCATTCCAATTCCTTGCATAAATGGTCAACATGCCATGTGTTTTCTGAATTGTCTTCTGCCCTGCATGTTACAATCTTATTCACATACGAAGGCGCTGAAGACTCTCTGAGCTACTGTTTAATCACCAATTTGAGAACATTTTGTTTTTAATCTCTATCCAAGTTATCAATTTCACATGTGCCCGTATTTTACTTGATCTGTCATCTTCTCACCCACCCATTTATTAGATCATGAGAAATAGTAACAGGAATAGGCCATTCTGCCCACTGGAGTCTGTTCCACTATCCATTAAGACAATGGCTGATCCATCTGTTTCCATCCTCTTTCCTGCTTATCCTCATAACCCTTAATTCCCCTGTGATTAAAATATATATCTCATTTTTGAATATATTCAAGAATTCAGCCCCCAAACCTTTCTGGGGCCGAAGAATCACAACCATTTGAAAGGAGTAATTTTTCCTCATCTTAGTCTTAAATGCGTGCCCACTTACTCTTAAATGCGTATTCAGAGATTATGGCCTCTGACCCTCGGCTCTTCTATGACAAGACACAACCTTCCATTACTCAACCTATCAAACTCGCAAAGAATCTTACATGTTTCAAAGAGATAACCTCACATACTTCTAAATTCCATTGAGTTCAGATCCAATCTAGTCAACGTTTGCTCAATGACAATCCTTCCATACTCAAGATCATCTGAATAAACATTCCCTGAATTCCTTTCAATGATAATATGTCTTTGCTGCAACATAAGGATTGAAAGTGTCCACAACACATGCTCTCACCAGCGCCTTGTACAATTCACTTCCTTACTTTTATTTCCGAACAGCTTTGAAATAAAAGCCAGCATTAGACAATTTATTTTCTTGCATGCTGATGCAGTGTCTTTCCATGACATTCTGCTTTTATTTCAGAATTCAAATTTTTTTCAGTTTGGCCTTTATTTATTACGTGAAATATTATTTTAGTTTCAAAAGAATACATTTTAATCTATATGGTTGCAATATGCTTTCAACTCTATGCCATACTTTGCACAAGAATGTATTTCCGTGCAGTTCTTAAATGAATGCATAAAAGCTCTGAATGGTGCTGAAAATGCTAAAAGTTTTGATGCGTTCCAAAAACAATGTATTTATAGTAATTTTCTGCTTGCCAAAATATCTTGTCTGATTGGAGTGTTTGAGCTGTAAGACAACCATTTTCACAAGTTTTACCTTAGTGTCTGCCTTTACTACCATGACAATATCTTCAATCCGAATTCCAAATTCATTATCTTGATAATAGCCAGGTTCTGGAAAAGAAAAATGTACCACTTCAACATATGCCTTAAAGGGTCGCCCAGGAGGATATAACCAGGGATGCAAATTCAGATCTGAAATTGTTGCCTTTACATCATGCATAGTGATTGCATCATTTTTACCTGCCAGAAATTAGCAGACCAACTAACATTTAGTGCAAGGGCCAACATCTGGAAAATTTGGTAGCGCATGGTGTCCAGTGCATTGTGCGCTATTGAACAGGCCTTACACCAGTAAAGTGGTTTCCTTATTATCCATTGCAGTAAATCACTGACCAATCAAATATCTCTGTTGAGGTGATGTTATCAGGGTGGCACAGCATTGCCCAGTGACAGCTGTGGACTCAGTCAAGTCTGTTCAGGTATAGGTTTGAGGGCTCCATCAATAATGGCCCGGACATGGCAGGAGGATGCCAGCTTATGAAGTAGATAAGTGTTGCCGCTCTATATGTCTTGCAGCTTATGGGGACTCTGCTTGGGCTGTATTTGGAGTATAGTGTACAGTTCTGGTCGCCCCATTGCAGGACGGATGTGGATGCTTTGGAAAGGATGCAGAGGAGGTTTACCAGAATGTTGCTGGGATTAGAGGGTATTAACTATAAGAAAAGGTTGAACTAATTTGGATTGTTTTCTCTGGAACGTGGAGGGTGACGAGAGACCTGATAGATTTATACACAATCATGATGGCAAATATAGGATAGATAGCCAGAACATTTTTCCTCAGGGTGGAAATGTCAATGACTAAAGGGCAGAGGTTTCATGTGAGATTAAAAGAGATGCGAGGGGCATGTTTTTTACGCAGGAAATGGTGGGTGCCTGGAATGCACAGCCAGGGGTGGTGATGGTGGGCTGTTTCGATTGGCGCATGGATATGCAAGGACTGATGAGATTTGGATCATGTGAAGTCAGAGGAGATTAGTTTAACTTGGCATCATGTTCGGCAGGAATATTGTAGGCCAAAGAGCATGTTCCTGTACTGTTCTATGTTCTGTCTTAAAATCAGATTAGTAACCATACTTCTAACATCTACAGTCTCTTTGGTTACACGAAACACCCTCCATCCCAAGCTCGGTCACAGGGAAAGATTACCAGATAGATGGATGAAGAAATTCAAGGATGTTTGCAATGTCTCCTTAAAAGAAAATTCAATAACCCCCACTTATTCCTTGAACGTCCTGACCCACAATAGCTTAATCTGGAAAAGGAATATTTTGGATAGTATTTAGAAGCTTGAGTTCCTGCACCAATGGAAGCTCAACTTATGCATGGCATCGGCTCACAAGCTACTCAGCTGCACATTCTGCCAGGACCCCCCTCCCTCATCTGCAGACTCTTCCTGGCCTCATAAATCACCTGTGAACCCACAAAACTGGAGTAGCCACATCATCTTTCCTCCCAACAGACTGTCTCAGAGGGAAAAGTAAGAAGTATAAATAGGAGTATTTCAAGGCAATAGAGGTAGAAGTACTTGAGATAAGATTGATGGAGGTCATGGGCTATGCGGATGGCAATGAGGCCACTGAGGAGGTCAGAGGCCACGATAGTTTCTGTAGCTGTTGGACAGCTTGAGGAACCATCATTGAATCTCATCGTTCTCTGAGTGAGTGCTCCATATGTCTTCGAGGCCATGGACAATTGGTTCTAAACAGTGATGGTTGAGTCGTCTCCAGGGTCTTCCTGCAGGAGATGGCTCACCTCCAGAATCAGTAGCCTGGCCAGATTGCAAATGCATATCTATTCCAGAACCACCGGCATTCGACTATGTGAACAGAAGTATTCAAGAAGAAAAAATGTTGCAAAAGTAAATTAACAGAATTGTAGCCTGGAGCTAGCTCCATCCCTCAAGAGGTTCCACCAGAAAGTAGATTAAATTGTGTTCCTTCTTAAATACAGCGGATAGCACACTTTATCGTGTTGGTCGTTGCACTGATTATTTCGCTATCTGCAGGTACATGTGTGTGAATGAAAATCCTGGTATTGAAGCCGGCCTATATGTTGTTCTTGTGGATGCCACAGGACACCTTTGGTATCCTTTATGTATATCAGGTGCAAGGGGGGGTTCAGAAGCATTTTGCGTTACTTGCCATTAGTAGGTCCTCCTAGGTCATAACTGAGCATGGGCGATGCATCCAAGTTTGCAGGTGATGTGT
The DNA here is from genome assembly GCF_010909765.2 of Amblyraja radiata. Taxonomy (NCBI): domain Eukaryota; kingdom Metazoa; phylum Chordata; class Chondrichthyes; order Rajiformes; family Rajidae; genus Amblyraja; species Amblyraja radiata. Next base: position 37,889,084 of record NC_045967.1, read on the forward strand.
GGTCGGATGCAAGCCTGGGCAATGTGATATGGAGGACAGGCTGTTGCCCATGCAGCACGTCCCCCCTGTCCACGTCGATGATCGATCCAAAGGAACAATAGGTTCCAACTTGCAGTTTGAACGTATTTTTCTGTTGCATTTTATTTTTCATTGGTATTGATATGCATAGAGCACTCATTCCTAGGGAAAGGTGTTGCTAAAGGGGCTGTCCCACTTGGGCGACCTAATTGGCGAGTTTAGGAGAGTTTAGGAGAGTTTGAAAAAATGTCATGTTGAAGATCTCCTACGACTGTGGAGAAGACCTCCTTCGACCTCCTTCGACCTCCTTCGACTATGTTGAAGATTAGCTTCGACTAGTTGCTACTAGCTACGACTAGCTACGACTAACTTCGGGGAAATTGGACACCGAATAGTGGAGAGTGAATACGACCTCCTTCGATCTCATTCGACCTCCATTCGACTATGATGAAGACTTCCTTCGACTACCTTCAACTGCATTTGACTACCTTCGATTACCTACGACTAACATGGTGACCTACTACGACTAAACCTACGAGTAAAAAGAGTATCGATTTTTTCCATGGCGCCCTTTTTTTACTCGCGGGGATTTTTCAACATGTTAAAAAAATATGCCGCAACCTAGCCGAGGCCTTGAGTACACAGGGACTACTCTTGGGCATGAAGGAGAGTTACAAAGACCTCCTACGACCTTGTGTCGACTATGCTGCGAGTACGAGTTGAGGGCAAACTCGCCAGAACTCACGGATTAGGTCGCCCAAATGGGACAGCCCCTTAACACTTTCCATATGATAGTTGAAGTAAGAAAACCTTGGAGCCATTGGAGAAATTTGATACAATGATGAAGAATAGCTGATGGTTTTCCAAACAAAAAAAGTTAATAAGGAGCTCAGCTTTAGACTGTGTGAACTTTGGTGCCCTAATTAGGTACCATCTCTGTTTCACAGTGTTTTCGGATTGCACTCTATTCCAAAGGTTGGGACAAGTGGGAGGCAGCTCAGGAGATAAACGTTTGTGTCACACAGCCATTCTAGATAGAGCCAAAGAGTGATACAGTATGGAAACAGGCCCTTCGGCCCAACTTGCCCACATCAGCTAACATGTCCCAGTTAAACTAGTCCCACCTGGTCCATATCCCTCCAAACCTGTCCTATTCATGTACCTGTCTAACTGTTTCTTAAATGTTGGGTTAGTGCCGGCCTCAACTACCTCCTCAGGCAGCTTGTTCCATACGCCCACCACCCTTTGTGTAAAAAAGTTACCACTCAAATTCCTATTAATTCTTTTCCCCTTCATCTTAAATTGATGCCCTCTGGTCCTCGATTCACCTACTCTGGGCAAGAGGCTCGGTGCAACTACCCGATCTATTCCTCTCATGATTTGATACACCTCTATAAGCTCGCCCCTCATCCTCCTGCGTTCCAAGGAATAGAGTCCCAGCCTAATCAACCTCTCCCTATAGCTCAGACCCTCTATCCCTGGCAACATCCTTGTAAATCTTCTCTGTATCCTTTCCTGCTTGACAACATCTTTTCTATAACATGGTGCCCAGAACTGAACACAATGAACTGTTTATAGACACAAGATGCTGGAGTAACTCAGCGGGACAGGCAGCATATCTAGACAGAAGGAATGAGTGACGTTTTTTGGGTCGAGACCCTTCTTCAGACTGACCAAGCGCAGACCTGCTGATCGTTTCGCTGAACACCTCCGCTCGGTCCGCCTAAACCTACTTGATCTCCAGTTGCTCAACACTTTAACTCCCCCTCCCATTCCCACACTGACCTTTCTGTCCTGGGCCTCCTTCATTGTCAAGAGTGAGGCCCAGCACAAATTGGAGGAACATCACCTCATATTTCGTTTGGGTAGCTTACACCCCAGCGGTATGAACAGTGACTTCTCTAACTTCAAGTAGTCCTTGCTTTCCCTCTCTCCCTACCCCTGCCTAGTTCTACTACCAGTCTTACTGTCTTTGACTAAATTTTATCTCTGTACCGCCCACTCCCCTGACATCAATCTGAAGAAGGATCTCAACCCGAAACGTCACCCATTCCTTCTCTCCAGAGATGCTGCCTGTCCCGCTGATGTACTCCATAATTTTGTGTCTACCTTCGATTTAAACCAGCATCTGCAGTTCTGTCCTACCCACTAATCAACAGGAGCTTATCTGTGTTTTTTTTTTAAATTACAAGAAAAAAAAAGATAGGGTGACATCAAAGTGTCTGGGCCCTTCCCACAGAGGAAAATAACATGGCCAGGTTCCCAAAAATACTGGAACCTGAATCTGTTGATGCATTGTCACTTTTGTCACACTCTGATCTTTCATTCATTTATCTCTGTACTTCCTTCTTCCTCCTTCTCCTTGTCTTGTTGGATTGTATTTATTCTTCAGTCCTCTTGTCCTACTTAACCTAAGTTCTCCATTGGATTTTGACTCCTTATCCACTAGTTACGTTCAAAGCTGGTGAATAAGTTGCTCCTTCCTTCATGTTAATGCCAGCTTGGTACATTTGGTTGGACTAGAACATTGACCTTTCACAGTGAAGCTAATGTTGCTATATTGTCAGTGATGTTACATTTCATATGAGATGTAACTTCAGGCTCTGTTGATTTTGGAGGATGTTAAAAAGGCCCATTCAGTGAACAGCAGGATGTCCTGCTGGTAATCTGCCCACACCAGTCTCTCAACAGATGCGAAAGAAACAGATGTATAATTTGTTGCAGGTCAGACCTACAGTAGCTGTGTGTCTATATAATCAGCAGTAAAATGTTTGAGGATCTGATAAGATGCTATAAAAATGCAAATTCCATCTTTTCTGCTGCTGTGGCTGTCCCACTTGGGCAACCTAATTGGCGAGTTTAGAAGAGTTTGAAAAAATGACATGTTGAAGACCTCCTTCGACTATGTAGAAGACCGCCTTCGACCTCCTTCGACTATGTTGAAGACCAGCTTCTACTAGCTACGAGTAGCTTCGGGAACATTGGACACCGAATAGTGGAGAGTGAAGACTACCTCATTCGATCTCCTTCGACTTCCCTTCGACTATGATGAAGACTATCTACGACTACCTTCGACTCCCTTCGACTACCCTTGATTACCTACGACCAACATGGAAACCTACTACGACCTACTAGGACTAAACCTACGAGTAAAAAAAGTATAGATTTTTTCCATGGCGACCTTTTTTTATTCGCGGACATTTTCTAACATATTGATAAAAACGCCGTGACCTAGCTGAGGCCTCGAGTACACGGAGACCACTCTCGAGCATGAAGGAGAGTTACGAAGACCTCCTACGACCTCGTGTGGACCATACTGCGAGTATGAGTCGAGGGCAAACTTGCCAGAACTGGCGGATTAGTTCGCACAAGTGGGACAGGCCCTTAAGAAGTTTCTTAACACTGAAATATTAAGTATTTAGTCTTACTTGAAAAATCAGCGCCTCCCTTCCCCCAGTTCAATGTGAAGTTCAAATGGAAGAATTCCACAATTTACTATTAAATATCCAAATTCTATATGTTTGACAGGATCCATTAAACTTAAAAACAATGCTTACCTATAGATGTAAACATTCCCTCATCCAATGACCACGTTTGACCACTCCCAATGCCAACTGGCCCTGTGCATAAATAAAAAAGAATCAATGTAAAAGTATTTCTTAGGAGTGTGCTTCCTTGACATTTTATGTTGTTTTCCACAAATTCTCAAGGCACTCTTTAGTTTTATGCAGTTAAAAACAATACTTACCTAGAAATTGGGTTACACAATTTCTTGTTTTCTAGAACGTCATTTTGTACAGTGCTTGCACTGATTTGGTTGAAAATAAGTCTACAATAATGTCAGAATTGTTTTGCACCTTGGAGAATGTGCGGAATCGTGATGTGCGTGGGCCTTCATGGGAGCAAGTACCATTGTAATCAAGATTCCCCTGCTTGCCACTTGGAAAAAAATGTTTGCCCTTAAGGCACAATTCCCAAGGCACCAGCTGATATGGGGAAAAGGGAAGATACAAGGGAAAGAGTCTTTGCAATTATGCCTCCTCTCTCGGGATTAACTAATTACCCCACTAGCATCATCTAGTACACCTATCTCCATACTCTTGATCCCTGTGAGATTATAGTTTTGAGCCAAATTTAATAAGGCAGTCTCTGGTGAGTTTTGAGGCAAGCCTTTCTCAACGTGGCAGAGTGAAAAATGCAGTATTGTTCCCTTGGGGTTTAAAATATATATACTAACAATGTAATTTCCTGGATGTGGGAGCTCCAGGTTTTGTGACAAGAGCCTGAAACATACAATATGCAGCTGGAAGTGCCTGGTGCAATTTTACTAGTGATTTATTCCAAGTAAAATCAATATTGGATCATGTAGCACTAAAATAAGATGCTTGTGAACCAGTTTCTGTGTGTTAATACACAAAAGACTTAAGGTCTGTGTGTGTAATGGTAGCATGCAATGTTTTAATGCATTCTCTGAAATCACATTTTCTCAAAGTTTAAGAGGCAATAGATATTTTAGCATTTCCACTAAATCAGAGGAGATAAGAATATGACACCATTGCATTGAGTATTTGTACCTAATCAAGCAGGATAGCTTCAAGATTAAATAGTTTGTTGAGGAAACCCCCAAAACACTCTGATGCCTGCTATTCTGGTTGACAAATATTAACATATTGGCCAATGCTTAAAGCAACAATGCACAATGAGCACAAGGGCAACATTACAATCTTTTGGGGAAACTCCCTTACAAAATAAAATTGTCTCTTTCTTACCTTTCCTCTTAATTTCTTGACCCATTCAATTTTGCTTCAAACAGATAATTTTCTAATTGGAAAATTGCATGCATTATCTGCTCCTCTGGATGTAGTTCCTCAAAGGGTGGCTAGCTGTAAATGTATCCCAATATTGATAGATTCAATAGCTTTCCTGAAAACTTATTCCGCATGAGAGGAATAGATCAGGTGGACGCACAGAATCTCGGGCCCAGAGTGGAGGGGTTCGAGAACCAGAGGGCATTGGTTTAAGATTTCATAGGAATTTGAGGGGTAACTTTCTAATGCAAAGCGTGGTGGCTGTATGGAATGAGCTGCCAGTGGAAGTAGTTGAGGCAAGGAACATTCACAACATTTAAGAAGCAATTAGATAGATACACAGATAGGACAAGTTTAGCGGGATATGGGCCAAACTCAGGCAAGTGGGACCAGTGTGGATGGGACATATCGGTCAGTGTGGGCAAGTTGGGCCAAAGGGCCTGTTTCCACACTGTGTCAAGCATATTATGACTCATATCTGAATTGGCATCCAGTTACTAACAAACTAATATCAACCTGTCAGTTTGGTTTTATCGACTTTCCACAGTGAATAATGCTATGTCAATTTTCTTTACAATGCTGAAAATTTCTTGCACACAAATGCTTTTAAATGGAAACTATAACTCTTTCAGGACTTTGAAACACAGCAGGAGAAATCCTCACATTACTTTTGCAGCTTTCACCACCTTAGGCCCGCTTCGGCCCACTCCTAAACATTTCCTACCTTGATGTTGGGGATAATTGGCAAATGCTTGCTTACTTTATAATGCAGAGGTGCAATGATATTAGTTTAAAAAAACGCTCACATTCATGAACACCAAGGAAGTTGCCAATCCCGTGTCCAGTTCCATGCCTGTAGTTCAATCCTACTTCCCACAATGAATGTCGAGCCCATACATCAAGTGAATCTCCTGATGGCAAACACATTATTATAAAGGCGTAAACAGAATTTTATAGATTTAACGGGAGTACACATCTTTTCCAAAATACCCTATGGAACGCTGTACTTTTGAGAAATATTTTCACCCAGTGTAAATGGGTGCTAAGTAGTTATGAGCATTAGCTCACTAAATCCACACCAACCATCTCCAGACTTTATGCCTCAATAACACGATGAAACATGCCCTCCCTATTTATCTAGGTTGCTCTTAATCTTATTATTGTTCGATAAATTCACTTTATTTGATATCTGTTCTCAGGCAGGCTGGGTTCACTGGTAAAACTGGTATTTATTACTGTGGCTGTGGACAATAATAACTGAGAAATGATAAGCTCCCTTGTTAAAAGCATCGACCTATTTGCTCAAGGAAGCACTAGGATGATAGAGTGGCGCCTACAAGCTGCAGTGATTTGGGTTTAATCCTGACCCATGGTACTGTCTATGTGTAGTTTGTATATACTCTCTTTAACTATGTAAGCACCCTCATGGTGCTCTAGTTTCCCCCCACATTCCAAAGACATGCGAGTTGGTAGGTTGGATGACTACTGTAGAATGTGTGCCAATGAATGGTTGAATCTGTGGAGAGTAAAAGGAATGTTGGGAGAAAAAAAATGGTATCAGTGCAAGATCAGTGTAAATGGGTACTAAATAGTTAAGAGTCTTAAGGTCCTGTCCCACTTACGTGTCCATGGCACGCAAATTACACAACCTCGTCGTCGCATTGTGGCGCATGGGCATCGTGTGGCCGGTCCCACTGAGAAGTGCGGAGCGTTATGTAGTTGTGCGCGGTATCGCACGGCGCTCCGGGATTTTGTACCGAACGAAATCTTCGCGCGCCACCGGCCTGTCGAGTAACTGACGGCCAAAGTGGGACAGGCCCAAACCCATGGTGTGACGCAACGTCTCACCTCCAACAGCAGCAGAAGCAGGCAAACGATCGCCGAGCTCGGCCTGGGGCTCACGGCTGTTGCGGATCCGGATCCGCCCCCACTTCTACTCCCAGAGCGGGGCCAAGAAAATTGAAGATAGACACAAAATGCAGGAGTAATTCAGCGGGAACGGCAGCATCTCTGGAGAGAAGGAATGGGTGACATTGCGGGTCAAGACCCTTCTTTCAGACTGAAGAAGGATCTCGATCCAAAACGTCACCCATTGCTTCTCTCCAGAGATGCTGACGGCCCCGCTGAGTTACGCCTGCATTTTGTGTCCATCTTCAAATTATGTCACGTGCTCCAGACGGCTGTACGGGAGCATGAAGACGCGCGCGACCTTCGCAGGACCGCCGCGCCTGCACACGACGACAAGGTCGCGTAATTAGCTTGCCAAGGACACGTAAGTGGGACAGGGGCTTTAGCTCACTAAATCCACACCAACCATCTCCAGACTTTATGCCTCAATAACACTATGAAACATGCCCTCCCTATTTATCAAAGCTGCTATTAATCTTGTTATGCGCCTTTTTAAGTCTCCCTTCAGAGTTTTTTGACCCAAAGAAAAAACCTTAGTTCATGAAACATTCCCTAGAGCACAACTTTCCATTTCAGACAACTTACTTGTACATGTTCCCCATCCTGCACTCTCTCCAATACAATCATATATTTCATGCATTCAGGTTTCCAGTACTGTACATATACTCAAGTTGTGACCTAACTAGTGTTGCATTTAATTCTAGCATAACCTCAGTAATATTATAAACCACTCCAGTTTACTGATTAAATCAGAAAAGTAAAACAAGATTTTCCTTAACTGAGTTCCCTGTTTAGAAATCAAAGTAAGGGAGGTTTTAAGCACAATATCGTATCTGTGTGTGGTGTAACAATCTATGCGGTAAACTGGAAATGCCAGAATAGGTTGACTGATGCATGATATCACAGATGAAAAAGCCCCTAAACATCAGGCATAAAATTCTAAAAGCACACATAATATTGCTTTCGGATGAGATTGAGAGGATTTACAAATGTCAGTCATAGCCGATATTAACATATTTTAACTCTGTTCAGTCAATAACATTTCTACATTTTCTAAGTAAGTTAACTGAAGCACTTCTTGGTCAACTGATTGCAATGTGTCTGTGACGAAAAAGATCTCAGATTTAAACCAGAGAAATGTGATTCTTGCCATAGAATGGAGGGAGCGACATCATTCAAATTGATTATTGTTGCAGCAGAATGGAAAATATCCAAACTAATCAAACATGTCTGATTTGGATAGAACTGGGCAAGTTGCTATCTGGAGTGGACACAGAAATAAACTAAGTAATGCTATCTATTGCAAAAATGAGGTTAATGAGTTATCTGTCTGTAGAAGGTTCCTTACCTAAACCATCACTTACCCATTTTCATAAGTTATAGGAGCAGAATTAGGCCATTTGGCCCATCAAGTCTACTCCGCCATTCAATCATGGCTGATCTATCTTTCCCTCTCAACCCCATTTTCCTGCCTTCTCCCCAAAACCCCTGACTCACATACTAATCATCTGTCAATCTCCACCTTGCAAATATCCATTGATTTGGCCTCCATGGCCTTCTGTGGCAATAGATCCCTCAGATTCACCACCCTCTGACTAAATAAATTCCCCCTCATCTCCTTTCTAATGGTATGTCCTTTTATTCTGAAGCAATGGGCTCTGGTCCTAGACTCTCTCACTAGTGGAAACATACACTCCATAGCCACTCTATCCAGGCCATTCACTATTCAGTAAGTTTCAATGAGGTCTCTCCTCAGCCTTCTAAACTCAAGCGAGGACAGACCCAGCACCGTAAAACGCTCATCATACGTTAACCCAAATAATTATTGGAATCATTCTCGTACACATACTCTGGACCTTGTCCAACATCAACACATCCTTCCTCAGATACAGGGCCCAAAACTGCTCACATTACTCCAAATGCGGTCTGATCAGTGCCTTATAAATGCCTCAGCATTACATCCTTGTTTTTATATTCTAATCTCCAGGGATGCTGCCTGACCCGCTGAATTACTCCAGCACTTTTTAGTCTATTTTGATAAACCAGCATCTGCAGTTCCTTGTTTCGACTTAATGGGTTATTGTCAGCATACACACAGTTTTTTAATCATAAAAATGACCAGCAGACACACCTTATATTGAAAGCATGCAATCATAAACTGGGCTTGTTCACTCATTCACTGCCTTACCCATTGTTCTGGCAGGGAAGATAGATCGAGCCGTGTCAATCTGTCCCATTAGCACGCGAGTGTAAGCTTCCTGATAAATATTTAAAAGTACATGATTCATTAAAGAACATTATCATTCTAAATCCATAAGCTAATATGAAAGTTTAATTCATGTTTAATTGAGGATCTCTATTCATTTAAATTAAATTCAACAGTTCTAAATCTCTTCTTCTTTTCGTGTCTTTGAAGCTGGTTGGTTATATGACAGTTTCCCATTCCTTTACACAGTCCTTTGCGTTTTTATTGAACACTGCAAGATCCTTTGGGCTGCACTGGTTGGGTAGTAGGGGGCAGACAAGGCAGTGCTGCATTGTATGGTCCTCTTCTCCACATTCACAGGTGGTTTGGCCAGTTTCATAGCCCCATCTGGCCATGGCAGCTTTTGATCGCCCTGTTCCTGTTCTCAGGCGGTTGAGCGTCTTCCACTGGACCCATGGTGCTTCTGAGCCCGGAGGGGGGGCTTCAGAAGGAGGGGTACCCATGTCAGTAGGAGGGGGGTCGTCCTCAAGCTTTTTTGTCCATAGTTGGAGTCTGGTTTCTTCCCGTGATGCTATTAGGGGCTGGACATGGCTGAGAAAGCTTCTCCTGGGCTTCAGCCGTTGGGCCGGGGGTACACGTCCGTAGAGGAGGTGGCGTTCATCGCTGGTGGCCTTGGTCATCTCTACTCGGCTGGCGACTTCCCGTCTCACATCAGCAGGGGCAATGCCAGCGAGGAGGTGCAGGTTGTTTATGTTGGTGGGCTTCAAGCAGCCAGTGATTGAGCAGCAGGTGTTATTCAACGCTGGGTCTAGTTTCTTGGCATGGGATGATCTCTCCCAAACAGGACACGCATACTCTCTAAATGATTTGGCCCAATTTCAGAATTTTTTCAATACACAAGTATAGAACAGTTACTCCAATGGAATATTTTGAATAAAAATATAATTTAAAAAAAACTTTAAAAATGATCACAGTTCAATTAAAGTTTCAGTGTGTAATAGTAAAAACTTATATAAGAGAAAGTAAAAACATAACAATGGTTCCTTTAAATAGAGGAACAAAGACCAAGAGTTGGAGACAATGACACAAATCCTTATAATAAGGATTCTGGGTAAAAATGCTATAAAGTGGACACAAAAAATGTATATTTCAGACACAATATCAATTCAAAATTAGGATGAAGACGCCATTATCATTGCGATTTAGAATGTCTTGTTTTTGTAGATTTGTTGGAGCTATGGAGATTATATTCACTAAGAATTAAAGAATGTTAATACAGATTCCGCCGATTCTTGATGTGCATGTTCAATGTACAACATTGGAAACCAAGGAAATAATATGTAAAAAGAAACTGTTCTTTTATTTGAATTGCCGGTTGATAATACCACAGGGATTTAGTTCTTTAATGGAAGTTTGGAAATGTAATACAACATGCAGTAAATGGGCGACTATGGGTGGAAATTTGTCCAATACCAACGGCTCAGTAAATCCTGCACATGTAAGTAGTATTTACTGTCTGGGAGTTATTGATAACTCTGAGAATGCACTTAAAGGGCCCGTCCCACTTTCATGACCTAATTCACAACCTCTGCCGAGTTTGCCCTTGACTCATGCTCGCAGCATGGTCGTCACAAGGTCGTAGGAGGTCGTAGGTAGGTCGTAGCAGGCTGTGATGCTAGTCGTAGGTACTCGTGGCATCAAGTAGGTCGGGCGTCAGATAAATACAACAAGTGGTCAAAGTATTCAGCAGGTTTGACTAAAACAATGGTAAGAGAAGCAAAGTTAATGTTTCAGATCAAAGATCCTTCATCGGATATTGGGAAGAAGACAAAAGAAGCTTACTGATTTGTCTTTTGCAAGATATGTATGAACTGTTGGGGATGTTGAGAACAATTTTAGTAATCTATCGGTTCTTTATTTGGGATCAAAATAACCCAAAGGCATTTGAAGTTTGAAATTGGTCTATTGGCAAGCTCAATAGGTAATTTTTTTTTTCATTTCAGACTGATACAATGAAATTGGAGTTGGTGATCGTGTTCATGGAAATCAACACCATCAGATGATTAGATTGGTAGAATTCCAAATTCACCTACCTTTTGAAAATCAGTTGGTATTCCCCAATGTACTGTACGGGTAATATCTGTTGTTCCATCTCTGAGTTTTTAATACAAAGCAAGAATGTTTAAAACAAAGCATTCAAATATCAAAGACCCAAAGTGCCTGACCATCTCTTTCACTTCCAACTAGATTTCTTCTCAGAAGTGTTTCCAGCAAAAGCAATTGGGCATTTTTCCATTGAATTTTAAGACACAAATTATGTTTAGCAAAGTAGAATTTCCCCCATTCTTTTGTTATAGCTTTAAAAATATTATGTTAAAAATGTATCTCATTCAGGACCATACACTACCTTCAGGATTAATTAGATCCTACCTGATAATATTTGCAGATCTTTGAGGAAGACTCAAAAAATAAACTGGATCTCTATGAGTCCAAGGACCTTTGTTGAGACATATTGATGTTACTAAATTTACAAATACTGTTCACCAATCCAGTCAGTCAATAGCATTGTGTAGTTTTTTTAAAGTCACTTTAAATGGTTTTATATAAGTTATTTGCAAGGGCTAAAACTGTACTCTGATAAATCAATCTTTACAAAGTCATTACTTTTATCTAAACCAAAACAGGATTGAATATTTTTTGTATTTTAAAGCATTTGTAAATGCAACGTGCAAATGTGGTCAAATGGAAATCAGGAGCAAAGAAAACATTTCACAATGAGCATAACTTGCACTGGAATTGGCAACTGCCCTTGGAACCTTCCAACTATTTCCCATTTTCGGAAATATCCCAAAACATTTTCCACACAATAAATCTGAAATACTGCCAGCTCATGCTGTTTCCTCGGCAAACATGGCAGCTGCTTTCTACAAAGCTAGATCCTGCAAACTGGAATGAAGCGAAAGAGAAAAAAGGGGGAAATTCATGAAGAGATTCAGAATATGGGAAATGTTCCTGGGTCTAAATCATTACAACCACTGAACCCCTTCCCTGTGTATGAGGTATCTCATTGTTTGTTTTTTTAACTTTAAGAACATTATTTAATACTTTAGAGCATCATGTAATGCATTTCTATGTGTCTTCATTGAATAAGGTTTGAATGATAAAAGGTAAAGTTAATATACATGAGACTAAAGATATGTTTGTGATTGACTAAATGAGATTTTTTTGATGATATTACACTGTATAGTATTTGATAAACTGTTTTTGTGCAGTCCAGTCAAAAAGATCAATTATCTGCACTTGTCTATATTTTACTTATGGTTAAAACTAGTTGTCTACTATTCTTTTTTGTTCCTACCAAATGGTAAGCAGGTTAGTCTAGATATTGGAAAAGCTGCTGTATGGCCTGCAATAGTGTAACTTCATTTACTCATTACTATTTAGGTCATGGACTCGTCGTTGAAATAGTTCTTGGGACTATAGTGAGACCCAAAAATGTTGCACATTCTTGGAACAGCCAGGTATGAATGTGTGGAGTGGATAAATACATTTCAACTTCTATTTTGTCAATTATCCTCTCATATTGGATCCCATTGCAATGGAAAAAAAACATGGCAGATCCAGGATCTAGATATCTATCCTTTACATATATTGCCCTATTGCCCTGTTCAACACAAAGTTGTCCCCGTGTATACTATAATTTGCTTGGATAGCATGTAAACAAAGATTTTAATTGTATCTTGTTACACATGACAAAAAAAGATATCAATATCGCTACAATTCCAGCACCAAATAATCACACAGATTTTAACACAATGCTATTTCTATCCAGGAGTAAATGCTAGCCTATCTCCACCACGTTTCTTCATTAGTCAACTCATATTTGTCCATTGCTTTCATCAATTAAAAGACCCATGCTGCAGGTGCATTCTTTAGAATGGTTTAGATGGGGGGGGGAAAAGAATGTATTTAATCATGGAGTGAAATTTTGCTCAATTAACCCAAAATAAATTATATTTATTTACAATGGAATCTAAGGAAAATTGTTGATAATTTGAAAGAACTTCCTTAAGCTAATGGAGGATTAACATAGCAAAATCTGTGTCACCCCAACCAGTAACTCTACTGTCTAAAGGCATCTTTCTATTTTCCTAACTACTAGTATGCATTTGAAGCTCCAAAATATTGTGTAATAAATCAGTAAACATAGAAACATAGAAAATAGGTGCAGGAGTAGGCCATTCGGCCCTTCGAGCCTGCACCGCCATTCAATATGATCATGGCTGATCATCCAACTCAGTATCCTGTACCTGCCTTCTCTCCATACCCCCTGATCCCTTTTGCCACAAGGGCCACATCTAACTCCCTCTTAAATATAGCCAATGAACTGGCCGCAACTACCTTCTGTGGCAGAGAATTCCAGAGATTCACCACTCTCTGTGTGAAAAATGTTTTCCTCATCTCGGTCCTAAAAGATTTCCCCCTTATCCTTAAACTGTGACCCCTTGTTCCGGACTTCCCCAACATCGGGAACAATCTTCCTGCATTTAGCCTGTCCAACCCCTTAAGAATTTTGTAAGTTTCTATAAGATCCCCCCTCAATCTTCTAATTTCTAGCGAGTACAAGCCGAGTCTATCCAGTCTTTCTTCATATGAAAGTCCTGACATCCCAGGAATCAGTCTGGCGAACCTTCTCTGTACTCCCTCTATGGCAAGAATGTCTTTCCTCAGATTAGGAGACCAAAACTGTACGCAATACTCCAGGTGTGGTCTCACCAAGACCCTGTACAACTGCAGTAGAACCTCCCTGCTCCTATACTCAAATCCTTTTGCTATGAATGCTAACATACCATTCGCCTTCTTCACTGCCTGCTACACCTGCATGCCTACTTTTAATGACTGGTGTACCATGACACCCAGGTCTCGTTGCATCTCCCCCTTTCCTAATCGGCCACCATTCAGATAACAGTCTACTTTCCTGTTTTTGCCACCAAAGTGGATAACCTCACATTTATCCACATTATACTGCAGTATTCAGATTAAATCATTGGATGCGTTCAGTTCATCGTGTTTCATTCAAATATTGGGTAATACCAGCTTCATTGAGGTAATAAAAAGATAAAAAGTTGGACTGAATGACCAACAAAGAAAGGGATTTCCAATGTTTTGAAGTTATGGGGGAGGATGAGTTAAGGGCCTGTCCCACGGGCATGCGACCTCCCGCTTCTGGTTTGGTCGTGCTTTCTGCATGCCGTACGGCTCAAGTGACCACGTTAGGTCGTGCTTGCCGGATGCAGGCGCATGCTGGTGGGACCTGCCCTTTAGGTCGCGCTTGCCGTGGGACAGGCCCTTTAATGTTTGAGCTTGATTTCCAATGAAGCTTGACAGTCAAGATACAATGTTTGCAGTGAAAATTGATCAGGAACCTGTTTGGCTATAGTCATTGATAACTCTGTGTTGTTGTTTTAAGATCAATTCACAGATTTTGATCATGCCTCAGTTTTTCACATAAGCAGGTGACCTTTTATTGCTGAATCTACACTGCAGCACAGATACGGTAAATCTTTACCAACATGAATTATTTCTATCATATAAAAAGGAGATTAGCTGAAGATGGATTGGTAATTTATACAATCATTTGTGAATGTTGAAACTTACAGGTACTGTCCTCCAGAATCAACCAAGTACATCTCATCTGGTGTCAGCTTTCTTTGGTTTTCTTCATTGGGACTAGCCAAAAAAATGAATAAGACATTATTGACACTGATAACTGTGATCCAGGAAAACAACCTCAGATTTGAACAATGAGTTTAAACTGCAGATTTAATTAAAATATGGTAGCATACTTTTTGAATTTCTAGGAAATGTATGTTTCCTCCTCTACATCCTCAAAATATTGAAATTGAGACATTAAATGGTACTCTTATTCTAATTCAACAGACACATTTTTGGCCCTCTCTGTTGACATGCCATGGCATTACCACCACTGAACCCATCTGAATAACAGACATAAAATGATGGAGTAACCCAACAGGTCAGGCAGCTGCTCTGGAGTCAAGGAATAAGTGATGTTTCAGGTCGAGACCCTTCATCAGTCTGTCTCGACCTGAAACATCACCTATTCCTTTTCTCCAGAGATGCTGCCTGACCTGATGCTGAGTTACGCCAGCATTTGTGTCTATCTTCGGTGTCAACCAGCATCTGCAGTTCCTCCTTACAACATTTGCATAACATCTCAGGTCTGCCTCTATCTAGAACTTAATAGGGCCAGCCATGAAAGTACTGTAGCTCCAAGAACACATTGCAGACTGGGTATCCTTTGCCCCATCCAAATCTTTTGCAGAATCAATGAGTTGGGATGGAATAGCTTTCACCTTTCTCCAGTTCCAACAACACTCAGGAAGTTCAGTGTAAGCAGTAGCTTCATTGTCATTCCATTCATTGTGTTAAACATTCACTCTGTCTACCACTAGGTTGTGGTAGCTCTAGGTGCATTAAGGCACTAAGGTTGCAAGACTGGAAGTTAAGATAAGCTTTGGCAAATTGCGTTGGTGTATTTTGCCAAAAATATTCTTACCGTCTAACCTCATAAACTCTACCACTTAAAAGGCTGCAGTCATTAGGAAAAATCACCATCTACAAGTTCATCTCCAAGTCACGCATCATTGTGACCTGGAAATACGGAATTGTTCCCTTTTTTCTTTCTGGATTTGAATTCTGGACATTACTATCCAAAAGCAATATGTTGGTATATTACTCACAAGGACTATGGGTTCAAACAAATAGCTTATTACCACCCTCTCAACAGTAATAATAAATAGGCACCAAATCTATTGCCAGGGTTGCTATAACATAAGAATGAATGAAACAAATTCATGGAATTTTAATGCTTAATTCTATTATTGTCGATCTGCTAATAACCACTTTCAAACCCAATTTCAATATCATCTAATATAGATATCTGGTGGTATGATACAATGGGGAAGTGCATCTGAGGAACCTACACAAAATGCATAAGCCTCTTTTTGTCTTTCACTATGTGTTTGTTTTGAATTTGATCACCACTTCTTTGAAAGGCCAGTATTTCACTTTTGTATGCCTACCACAATGCTGACTAACCACCTAACATCTGAACTTTGCCCTTATCGTGTTAAAACAACATTGAAATAGTGCATGAAAGTGACATTTCCCTTGGTTCACAACTACAGTGAACCTAGTATGACAGCAAACAATTATTGGCCATGGGAGCAAGGAACTGACGTCATGACAGTGGTGTTTCCAACCATCATTGATTGTCCAGGACTTTCCACAAATGGGAATTTGATCCCTTGGAGGACAACTGCCAGAGATACATCTTTCCCTCGTGGTTCCTAGTTTACATTATTTCCTATCAACTTATCACCTACAATAAATCACTGAGATTATTTTAAGCTAATTAGTAAAGGTATGTCCACTTATTTTACTTAAAAAAAATATTTGGGCAAGTATTTGCATTGCCAAAACATAGAAGGCCGCAGACCAAGTGCTGGTAAATAAGATTAGTATAGATGTGTATATAGTATAAGATTAGATGTGTACTTTATGGACAACATGGACATTGTGAGCCAATGGGCCTATTTCTGTGTTGTATGACTCTGGTTTAGTCAATTGGGAATGAGGGTTAAAGAATGGAAAATCAAATTTAAGTCTGACAAGTATGAGGTGTTGCACTTTGGTACATCAAACCAAGGTAGGACAACATGCACAGTAAATAGTAGAGCCCTGGAGAATTTTGCAGAACAGAGACATCTAGGAGTATAGGTGCATGGTTCCCTGAAAATGGCAAGTCAGGTGAATAGTGTGGTGAAGAAATCCTTTGGAATGCTTGCCTTCATTGGGAAAGATATTGAGTACAAAAGTTGGGACATCGTGGTGCAACTGTAAAAGTCGTTGGTGAGACCACACTATTGTATGCAATTCTGGTTGCCTATCTATAGGAAGGAAAAGTGTCTGGAAGTTGAAAAGGGTGCAGAAAAGATTTACAAGAATGGTACCTGGGCTTGAGACATCAGATATAGCACGAGGTTGGATAATATTGGATTGTTTTATTGCAATGTAGGAGATCAAAGACGTAACCTTATTTAGGTGTACAAGATCATGAGGGATATGCATAAAATAAACACTCACAGAGTAGAGGTTTCTGAAACTCAAGGGCATAGGCTTAAGGTGAGAGGGGAGAGATTTAAGAGGGACCTTAGGGGCAACATTTTGACCCAGATGGTAGTCTGTATCTGGAATGAGGTGCCAGAGGAAGCTATAGAAGCAGATACAATTACAACTTTTAAAAGACATTTGGACAGATATCTGGATAGGAAGAGTTAGGAGGTTGATGAGCCAAATTCAAGGAAATAGGAATATCCCAGCATGTCAACGTGGTTCTCATGGACAAGGTGGGCTGAATGCCCTGTACAGCTCTTTGACTCTGTGATTTACTGCCTATGATATAATTTGTTGCCCGAGTGTTGCAAAGTTGTATAAAATGTCTCAGAGGTAATAAAAACGTTGACTTCCATGCAAACAAGGCCAACCACAAATCACAAGAGATAATATCAGCAAGAGATAATATTCCTCTTCTAACAGAAAAAATGTGGAATGTACGTTTTACTCCTTATGATTAATGGCCTGCGAATTATCTTGCAGGAAGGAGTGTGCAGAAATGTCCAATTTCCAAGGGTGTAAATGCATTAGAGGACTATTTATTATCAGAAAACAAGCATTCTCTCAATTTTAATTAAAAAGAAAGTCATCAACCCCTTTTAAATGTATGCGTTACAAATTTTAAACATTTTGACCACTTTAGTTAAATAGGCCCCATGAAACTATGCATGAGGGTCGGGGATTTTTTTTGAAGCTGTTTAAGTTAATTGCTTTGAAAGTTAAGATTAGAATTCAACCATTGACCTCCAGATTCATTCTATTGTGACAGATGGGGAGATGGTTTAAGGTTAGAATAACTTGATCTATTTTGGTTACTGGCAAGGCTAAAAACTTGTCAAACCTAAGTGGAATGATATTTAGTGCATATTAAAGTAAGAGTATATTAGGAAAACATAAAAATTAGCTTTTCTTTTATTTCAACAGTTCTTTGATTTTATGGCACATTATGGTCAGGTTGCACTGCTGTTGCTCCCATTTTCTCGCGAATTTAAAAAAAATCATAAAACTACTTTTTAGTTGCTATAATTTTCTCTTTTTTAATCTTCCTTTCCATTATTGTTTAAAAGTCCAAAGGCAAATTATTTTAAATGTCAAGTTGCAGAGGTCAGATTTCCTGTTCTTTTGATGATTCCTGCGTAGCATTGGCTCAGAGGAGAGAAAATCAGTTTTAATTAATGCTGGAGCCTTGAGATAGACACAAAAAGCTGGAGTAACTCAGTGAGTCAAGCACCATCTCTGGAGAAAAGGACACGGTGACGTTTCAGGTTGACACCCAATGTCACCTATTCCTTTTCTCCAGAGATGCTGCCTGACCCGCTGAGTTACTCCAGCTTTTTGTGTCTACCTTCGGTGTAAACCAGCATCTGCAATTCCTTCCTACACTATTGATTAACGCTGGATTTGGCAGGAGCAGAGGTGAGGGAGAAGAATGGGTGTGAACGTCATCCTCTGTTGCATGCACTAAATATTTTATAAAGTAATGTATGCACATGCAAGTTTGTTTCAGAAGTTCAATATTGTTGAAATAATGGGATCAAATTTTGAAAGGTGAGTTTAACATGCATATTTTATCTCTATATGTATATGCCCAATATTTTCACATGGATTGAACCCCACCACACTGACTATTGACATATATATTTGGACATTCACGTAGCATTGGTACAGTTTTGCCACAATTTTCCTGCTTGGCCTCAACCTTCTATGTCTTTAAACTTTCTAATTTCCAGTGAGCTGGGACATTCGGCCAACTTACTTCATGTTAAAAGCAATGTAGGGTGAAACAGTGTCACAGCTGGTGGAGCTGCTGCCTCATAGTACCAGAGACCCAGGTTTAATCCCCACTTCGGGTGTTGGCTGTGTGTAGTTTACCCATTCTCCCTGGGACCTCTGGGTACTCCACTTCCCTCCCACATCTCAAAGACGGTCGGGTTGTAGATTGGCAGCCACGCTTCCGTCAGTCTGTCCCAGGGCAGCTGTGGCTACAGAAGTAGCTTACCACCACCGAGTGTGACCGAGGAGTGAATGAATAATGCGATGTAAAGCGCCTTGAGTATTAGAAAGACGCTATATAAATCCCATCCATTATTATTATTATTATAATTGTCCCTGATGTGCAGAGTGTGGATGAGAAAGTGAGATAACGTGAACGGGTGATTAATGGTTGGGGTGGACATGGCCTGTTTTCATGCTGTACCTCTAAACTAATTGACTACTGTTAATCTTTCATGACATATTTCCACTAACCGCTCTTGTCAGTCCTTCAGAGGACTATTAAGAGCCACGTGCTTCAAATTATAGCAACTCACCTGTTTAATGTCTCTGGTGCAATTGTAGATTTATGTGACAGTTGGCAATTATGTGCTTTGTAACATAGTGTATTTTATCTAATTACCTATAGCATCAGTAATGATTAACCAGCACTATAACTATTTGTTCAATTAGTAATTTGGCAACAAATAACATGTCCAAAATCACTTCTAAATCATAAAGTAGCACAGATAATAATCTAAAAATCGTGATGCATCAGAACTAAGTTTCATGTATGTGTATCATTATATCATCTAGTTAGTATATTAAAAAAGAACATGAGTTTCTGTCTTATGCACCTTCCATACTGCTGCCATGAAACTCTGTCATATTCCAAAAAGATAAAGAAAAGTATGACATCTGGGATCGAGGACTAATCTGGTAGGGAGAGGGGATATAAGCTCACTAGAACATGGTTAGAGATTTTATTGGGACTTGCGCCAGGATGGGTTTAGACAATGGAGGCTGGTTTGGATTGTATCAGCTTGAGTCGGCACAGTGGCGCAGCGGTAGAGTTGATCCCTTACAGCACCCGAGTTCGATCCTGACTAGGGGTGCTGTCTATACGGAGTTTGTACGTTCTCCTTGTGACCGCGTGGTGACCAGGTTCTCCCTGTGACCAGGTGCTCCAGTTTCCTCCCACTCTCCACAGATGTACAGGTTTGTAGGTTAATTAGCTTCTGTAAATTGTCCCTAGTGTGTTGTACTCTGCATGTGTACGGGTGCTTGCTGGGTCAGCAGGGACTTGATGGGCCGAAAGGGTTGTTTCCATGCTGTACTTCTAAAGTCTAAGATAAAGCTGGCAGAAAATCTCTACCTTACTGAGGGGAGGGAAGAAGGGGATGGTTGGAACTGTGTGGGGGCAGTGCTCAGAAATGTTGGGGGGGAAATCAGTGAGTTAGGGAATTGGAGGGGCAGGTGGAGGGATTTGTAGTTAAAGATCATCTAAGTATGAGTGGATTGGAAGTGAGGGTTGGTGCCTGTGTAGAAGGTAAGTAGATCATTGCCCAGCCTAGGCCAATATTGTGTTAGTAGTTGCCTTAAAAATACCCAAATGACTGACAGTCATAGGACAATATGAACTTTGTTCCTTTGGTCCATGGGAGAAAGGGTGCTATTTGATGCATGACATTATGTAAGGTGCACAAGAAAATATTTTCAAGTGCAGAGTACAGAAAGAAACAGTGCTAACAACCTAATTTCTGGGCCTGCGTTGATAAGGTTGAAAATTAGCTCATAAATATTGTTCAAAATATTCAAATATCCAGCTTACGGCAGGAAGAGGCACTAGAAATAAACAGCAACACAGGTATCAAAGTCCTCATTACTTTTTGAAATTGCAGTTCATAATCAGGTAAACTTGTACTAATGATTAACAAAGTCATTTAAATAATTTATTCCTAATGTTTTCATCTATAATTGTCCTTCACTTACAGCACCAAAAGTGACTATCAGGGCAGAATAGAAGTATAAAACGTATATAATTGTGATAAGCAAGACTAAAGATATAGAGTTAGAATCATTTGCAGTATTGTGTGCAGTTCTGGCTGCCCCATTAAAGGAAGTATTTGGAGGCTTTGAAGAGGGTATTCATTTTAAAGCAGTGATCCATAGGTTCTTGATTAGTAAAGGTGTCAAAGTTTTTGGGAGGATGGCAGAAGAATGGGGTTAGGAGGGAAAAATAGATTAGCTATGATTGAATGCTGGAGCAAACTTGATGGGTCAAATAGCTTATATCTGCTCCTACAGTATGTCTGAATTTATGTATGAGAGTGACATGCAAAAGGCTATTAAAGTGGCACATGGGGCTGGAGGAACATGGATCACATGCAAGCAAGGAAGATTAGTTTAACTTGGCATCATGTTTGTCACAGATCTTATGTGTTGAAGAATCTGTTCCTGTGCTGTACTGTTCTATCTTATTTGGCTCGCTGAGTAATGGTAAACCTTGAATATATTTTGATCCAAAGGTTCAAATCCATCTTAAGAAGTGCGAAAAATAAACAAAAAATCAAGGGTAAAAGAGAATACACCATGATTGTAATACATCAAAGCTGGTGCAGCAATAACCCTGCAGTCGGTGGGGAATCTTTGCAAATAGGAAAGTAACCAAAGATAATTGATAGACCAAAATGCTGGAGTAACTCAGCGGGACAGGCAGCATCTCTGGAGAGAAGAAATGGGTGACTTCACCCATTCCTTCTCTCCAGAGATGCTGCCTGTCCCGCTGAGTTACTCCAGCATTTTGTGTCTGTCTTTGGTGTAAACCAGCATCTGCTGTTCCTACGCAAAGCTAGGCTAGATAATTGGCTAGAAAGTAACATAACTTGCATCCCAAGCAAGGTTTAAAAAATGTTGGCAGGTGGCAGGACAAAAAATGACTGCCGAATTGTGAACAGTTTCATAGAGGTAGGCCCACAAGTGAGTGACCTTGGAGAGAAACTTCCCAGGTACATTTACAGGTTTGAGAACACTGCTCGTCTCCTTCCCAACATCACTTGTCATCTGGCGCCACCTGCAGGGGATATGGCATGTCCAGTAATAGACAGGTTGATCAGACACAAGGTGCTGGAGTAACTCAGCAAGTCAGGCAACATCCCTGGAAAAATATGGATGGGTCACGCTTCGGGACGAGAACCTCCTTCAGATCAGACAGGATCACCGAATTACACCGTAGATAGGACCTTGTAGAATTACACAGCAGACAGGACCTTACGGAATTATACAGCAGACAAGACCTTGCGGAATTACACTTCAGCAGGCAGGACATTGTCATCAGAGCCCAGGGAGTTGGCAAGCGGGATCACATTTTCAGATGAAGACAATGTAAGTGTGATCCCAATCAGCCAAGTACAGGCTACCTTTTACATGTCGGCTGGTGATGTGAAAAGTACTGTCTGAAAGGGTGGAAGCAAACTCATGTCAGTGACTTTGGGAAGAGAGCATTTGAAGGGGGTAAATATGCCTGTGAGGAAAGAGCAGGGAACTGGGATTAATTAATTCTACCACAGAAATAATTGAAACTGAAAAGCTTCCCTTGGATTTAAATCAATTTATGATTTAAAAAAATAGTGCAAATTTGGTTAGGAAATAGCATAGTTTGATTTGACGATAAAATGAGCTGAATATTACCATGGTTGCACTTTTGGTAAGGCTTGTACCTGCCTGTGGTCTTTTTAAGGCATTTTTTAAATTGTAATTTGTGGCCAGTGCATCATGCAAATGGCAGGTGCCCTTTGACAAGTGCCTGGAACCTGTTTGAACAGGGCAAACAACTTGGTCTCTTTCAACAATCAAATTGAAGATTTTGCAATGAGCAGTGTAAAATGTGATCCAGGAAGTGTGAATTAGAAGTTCTAATTCAAAAGCAAATTGTGAGCAGGTAGACAATATAGTGGTGAAGAAATGAGATTTCAAAACTAATTTACGGTGCCAGGAATGTTGTTTGGATGTACATCGAGCCCTGTCCCTGAAGTCCCTCCCTTCCCCTCCCCCTGTGAGGTTATGAAAGCTGGAAACCTTGGGTTGAGGAGAGAAAGGTCGAGTTTTATCTGTTGTGAAAGCTATCAATGACATTCAGAGGTGTTTGGTAGGCTTGCCTTCATTGGTCAGGGTATTGAGTGCAGCAATTGAGACATCATGTTACAGCTTTATAAGATGGCGGTAAGGACACATTTGTAGTTACGTGCAGAGTTCTGGTCGCACTGCTGTAGAAAGCATGTCATTACATTTGAAAGGCTGTAGAAAAGATATACGAGAATGTTACTGGGTCTGGAGGCTCTGTCAGCTGAGTATTTCCCCCCTGGTGAGTAGGAGGCTGAGGTGTAACTTTATAGCGATATATAAAATCATGAGGGGCATAGTCTTTCCCCAAGGGTAGTGAGGGAAAATATTTGATAGGGATCTGAGAGGTAACATTTTCTCACACAAGGAATGTGTATCTGGAGCGAGCTGTTAGAGGAGTGACAGAGGTGGGTACAATTGCGACATTTAACAGATATGTGTAAGGCCTCTTATAAACAAATAAGGTTGGGAAGAATATCAGTTCAGTTCAGTTTAGTTTGTTGTCACGTGTAGCGAGGTACAGTGAAAAGCTTATATTGTGTGCGAACCAATCAGCATAAAGACAATACATGATTACAATCGATCCATTCACAGTGTATATATACATGATAAGGGAATAACGTTTAGTGCAAGTAAAGCCAAGCAAAGTCCGATCAAGGATAGTCCGAGGGTCACCAATGAGGTAGATGGTAGTACAGCACTGCTCTCTGGTTGTGGTAGGATGATTCAGTTGCCTTATAACAGCTGGGAAGAAACTGTCCCTGAATCTGGCAGTGTGCGTTTTCACACTTCTATACCTTTTGGCTGATGGTAGAGGGGCGAAGTGACCAGGGTGCGACCTGTCCTTAATTATGCTGCTGGACCAGGTGACCATATACTGCTGGATATGGGCCAGGTGCAGGTAAGTGGGACAGCTTGATCAGGCCATTTTGTTCGGTATGGATGAGATGGGCCAAAGGGCCTGTTTCCGTGCTGTATAGCTTCATGCCTATGACTCTATGTGCCCAACTTTGTGATATTTCAGTTCAAATCACTGAAGCTGCACTTCCCTTCAGAGCTGGCAGCTGCAGCCAACAAGATATGGCGAGTGTGGAAACACAATGCTAATGAATCATACCTGTCGCCGTACTGAGCTGATCAAGTGGTCTCGTCAGAATCAGTTAATTATTTATCCTGACAGCCCAGGTTCCTGTCCACTGACCTGTAGTGTGCAAGAGCTGCATTCAACCCACTGGCTGAGATGGTCTCGAAGCTGGGCCCTTTGGAATGATTCTGCTCACTGTAAAGGTGCAGGAGAAATCAATCCTCAGTTTTAGTACTGATTGTTAACGTGATGATAACACAGTAAAATTATTTTCACTTATCCAAGATCTGAACATTTTAGTTGATAATTATGGGACTTAGAAGTTTCATTCATTTACATGAGATTCCTCTGATCACTATTTTAAATGGGTGATGACAATACATTAAGATAATTCAAATATTGTATTGTGGTAAAATAGTAGATCATTTTAATGGTAGCGTTACCACCACTCGATTCTGGGATTATACTGATAACATTACAATATTTTTTTTTCTCTTGGAGCTAAAGACTAAGGCCCCTCAGAAATGTCTCTCATAAAAAGTAAAAACTGAAACATATCACAGTGGGATGAGAGTTTAGACTTCACAAGATATAGTCTGTGCATTCATACTGGCCTTTCATGTATTTCCATAAAACAAATGATCACATTGCAAATTATAGGATTCATTACCTCCAATGCTTTTTCGTAGTTATAATATCTCAGTAAAATAAAATATGTGCAAAGATTTTGTTTGGGTATATTGAGCCTTCTACAGATTGAAGAAGGGTCCCAACCCGAAATATCATCTATCCATTTTCTCCAGAGATGCTGCCTGACCTGCTGAGTTACTCCAGCATGTTGTGTCTATCTTTGGTATAAACCAGCATCTACAGTTCCTTTTTTTATATTTTAGTGCTACGATTCGAACTGGGAATCATCCAATGCACATACATTGTATTTCTATATAAAGTTTATGTAAGATGTTTACCTGCGCAACTTGTTTAAGTAATGTGCACCTGAGAGTTCAGTCTCGGTTCCTTTTGGAATAGTTTTTTCCAGCCACACAAAGTAACTAATGACAGCGACTGCATCACGCACCTGAGGAAAATAGCAGCTGTAAAGGCAAGTATATCATAATTATCCCAACCTTTCCTATCCCCTAAAGGAATACCAATATTGTTATCACTATCTCTCCTACTATCAACAACAACACAATCACAATCCCGCTCTCTCAGTCCAGAATTGAAATTGACTTTTCCAGCTCTTTAATGGCTTCCTCTTATGCATAGAAATTACTCTGACCAATTTAGCAATCTGTTAGTAGAGGCAGGGTCTTAAAGTGTGGAAAAAGGCCCTTTGGCCCAACTTACCCACACTGGCCATCATATCCCATCTACACTAGTCCAACCTGTCTGTGTTTGGCCCATATCCCTCCATACCTGTCCTATCCGTGCACCTGTCTAAATATTTCTTAAATGTAAGTAGTTTACCAGACTTTAAAAGAACGCACACTGCAATTTTTACATGTGAATTCATCAAATCATTCATCAGCAAGTATCGCTGAAAATAACTTCAAAGCACCCTCCTCTCCCATCCGTTGTTTTTCTGGGTGGATTTGATGAGGATGCAGGCAATGCATCATTGAAGTTGAATCATAAAGACAAATAGTTTTGCTGGGATTATCCCGTTGTGAATACTTCCTCTGTTTCAGCTGCTTTGTGAGAGTCATTTATACTGGTTATGGACACATCTAATTTCCCAAGCAGGATTTCAGTTTTACACATAATTCATTGACTTGTTCATTAAGTACAAAACAACAAAAAGGTCAGTAACCTTAAGGTATTGATTAGGGTGCAACCTGACTTGAACCCCTGATATAAACTGATATTTCAGTATTGTACTCAGGGGAAAATGGCTATAAGTATATTCAGTTCAAAGTAAAATAAATTCATACTACTTTTAGTTTAGGTAAGGTTGTTTATGAGTAGAAATTAAATTTCTTTACCAGTCTCTAGTAAAATCGATTTGCATTGATTAATTATTTGGCCTTATAAATGTGTCCCCTTAAACGCCATCATTTATCATTACTGATACATGCACAGAATTGACATGGCATCTTGGAATTTAGATCCCAGCTCAACCACCCTAGTGGCTTCGTTCTTTTTGTACTTACATGGGCTCTTTTCATCCCTTTCTGCTCCGTTGCATCCTTAGTAGCCTTGGAAATCTGAACTGGAGAGTACATATCAATGACTAATTTTGACTGCAAAAAATGGAAAATTACATCAGTTACTGATTTTCAGACTTACAACCGTGAGGTAGAATTCGTAATTTTTAAACTAGAAATGAATTAGCATGAAACTTTTTTTTCTATTGAATGGAAATGAGAACGAATCTGAATCCAAATATTTTTTTTCATATTATTTCAAAATATTTGTTAGGTTGCAGTCTTGAAGCATATGTAATGTTAATGTGAACATTACTTATTACCATAAGGCCCTATTAAGAATTGTGACATATGATGAACTGCTCTTTGGGCTGCATCAAAGTTTATAGATGGTTCCAAAGACAGCTTGTGAAGAGCTCTTGAATGTTACATGTTGAATTCCTTGTGCCAAACTTTAGACTTTTATACAATGTGGAAACAAGCCCTTTGGCCCACTGAGTTTAGTGAATAGGAAGGCATTATATCAAATGCTTTAGTGGAATAACTGGGTATCTTTTATATTATTGTAGAAACTATTTATTTCCAAGAAAATAATTCATTTATACCTATTCTGTGAAGTACTGTTCATGTATTAAGTGCCAGTAAATTATTATGTGACTGAATGAGAAGAGGATCACAATTTATCTTTGGGGACATTAGAGGTAGAGCATGGAGCACATTGAGAAACCATTGCTGGAGATGCTTGTTGATGGGTAAGAATAGTTAAGGACAGGTCTATTGCTCTTGGTGAATCTGGGGAATTCTTTCTCACAGACAGCCGTGGTGGCCAAATCACTGGATGTTTTTAAAGCAGAGATTGGTAGGTTCTTGGTTAGTAAGGTTGTCAAAGATTATGGGGAGAAGGCAGGAAAATGGGATTGAGAGGGAAAAATAGATCAGCCATGATTGAATGGGGATTCCGACTCAATGGGCTGACGCTCCTGTGTCGCATGCTATTGCACTGATCTATATAAAATAATGTTTGTAATCAACAGTGCTAAAGACTGCAGAGATATTGAAAAGGTCAAGATTACAGCAAATATTACAGTACATGTGGGTTTTGATGAATGATTATTAACCTGAAATAGTTTTTTTTTTAATATTATAAAATTCAGAAGCTAGAAATAAAACCAGAAAATTTTGAAAATATTCATAGATCATGCAGAATCTTTGGAAAGAAAAAAAAGAGTTAATGTTTCAGGTCCGAGACCCTAGCTGAAAAAGGGCCATTATTGTGAACCTTCTGAATTTTGTAGTCGGTAGGGCAGTACTCTGCATATCGCCAACTTGGACAATTTAACATTTTTATCAAGCCAATTAACCTACTAATTTGTACGTCTTTGGAGTGGGGGACGAAACCGAAGATCTCGGAGAAAACCCACGCAGATCACGGGAAGAACGTACAAACTCCATACAGACAGCACCCGTAGTCGGGATCGAACCCGGGTCTCTGGCGCTGCATTTTGCTGTAAGGCAGCAATACTACCGCTGTGCAGGTTTGTAGGTTAAAGGACCTCTGTAAATTTCTGATGAGAAAGTGGGATAACATAGAACTAGCGCGAATGGGTGATGGATGGTCAGTGTGGACTGGGTTAGCTGAAGGACCTGTTACCATACTAAACTAAACTAAACACCTGGATGCTGCAATCAACTACCATTTCAACTCAGAATATTACAGGAGAAAGATGATGGAGAGAAATTTGGTTAAGAGGAGAGTGAACAGTGATCTCAATATTGCAAATATTCAGGAAGTAGAAAGTATATTCAGTTTGTATTTGCAGAAGGATTTATTGAAAAATGTGTTGAATTTACCTCAGGAATGACTTTATAAACACTATAGGTTGTGTATTCTTGACCGATCCAGATGGTAACGTTTCCTTTAGCATATTCATCCACATTTTGTTGGATTTGGTCATAGGGCTTCAGTTGCACGCACTCAGCTGTGGTACAATGCGCATTCAAGTATTCTTTAATGTCTGGAGGCAGTCGTGATTCATTCACAAACAGTCTGGTCATTAAAATATATATTCAGACAACAAAAAGGACACAATGCATCAGTTTTAACCTGTCTGAGTTAGATAATTTATATATGTCGTAAATTGTATTATTTGTTTATATTAATACCTTATCCTTGCCTCAATACTTGTACACATACATACAATAATTTTCAGTTCAGTAGTGACCAGAAACATTTAATTTTCCAAGATTACATGACATTTGTCTAATTTAGTTCCAGCTTCTCTGGAAATATCCAGTCATATCGTGGGTTCACCAGGGAGTGGATGATTGGAGATGAGCCAGTGCTTTCTGCTTTTAGTTTTGTTTAGAGATCCAGCATGGAAACAGGGCTTTTTGCCCACCAAGTCCACGCCAACCATCGATCACCCATACACTAGTTCTATTTTAACCACCTTTCGCATACTATACGCAATTTGCAGAAGCCGATTAACCTAAAAACCTGCACATCTTCGGAATGTTGGAGGAAACCCGAGCACCTGGAGAAAACCCACGCAAGCACAGGGAGAACCTGGGTCTCTGGCAGTGGGAGGCAGGAACTCTACTGCTGTGCCACCGTGCCCCCATTGATTATATATTGAATCAATTTTGAATTGTTGTATGCCCAAACACACAGAGAAAAGGATGACATAGACATTGTTTGAACTTATTGGAGGGTAAAGAAGAAAGCACATAAGCTATTCTTGTTCAAATTATTGTTCAATGTGGAGAAGGAGGCAGGTTATGTCAGTAAAGG
Source organism: Amblyraja radiata (assembly GCF_010909765.2). Taxonomy (NCBI): domain Eukaryota; kingdom Metazoa; phylum Chordata; class Chondrichthyes; order Rajiformes; family Rajidae; genus Amblyraja; species Amblyraja radiata. The sequence continues at coordinate 37,918,116 of NC_045967.1, forward strand.
ATTAATACAGTTACTTCCTCTGGCTATTTGTGCATCTACCAACTCCTGCCTTATCCTCAAGTGGGAACGAGGGAAAAATTAAACACTCATTGCCAAAAATGGTATTGTAACATATAATTCCAGGTTTTAATAAGAACACCCTCATGCTGCCAGAGACCCAGGTTTGATCCTGATCTTTGGTACTGTCTGTGTGGAATTTGCTTGTTCTCCCTGTGACTACGTGCGTTTCCCCTGGTTTCCTCCACATATAACCATATAACCATATAACCATATAACAATTACAGCACGGAAACAGGCCATCTCGACCCCTCTAGTCCGTGCCGAACACATAATCTCCCCTAGTCCCATATACCTGCGCTCAGACCATAACCCTCCATTCCTTTCCCATCCATATAACTATCCAATTTATTTTTAAATGATAAAAACGAACCTGCCTCCACCACCTTCACTGGAAGCTCATTCCACACAGCTACCACTCTCTGAGTAAAGAAGTTCCCCCTCATGTTACCCCGAAACTTCAGTCCCTTAATTCTCAAGTCATGTCCCCTTGTTTGAATCTTCCCTACTCTCAGTGGGAAAAGCTTTTCCACGTCAACTCTGTCTATCCCTCTCATCATTTTAAAAACCTCTATCAAGTCCCCCCTTAACCTTCTGCGCTCCAAAGAATAAAGCCCTAACTTCAACCTTTCTCTGTAACTTAGTTGCTGAAACCCAGGCAACATTCTTGTAAATCTCCTCTGTACTCTCTCTATTTTGTTGACATCCTTCCTATAATTAGGCGACCAAAATTGTACACCATACTCCAGAATTGGCCTCACCAATGCCTTGTACAATTTTAACATTACATCCCAACTTCTATACTCAATGCTCTGATTTATAAAGGCCAGCACACCAAAAGCTTTCTTTACCACCCTATCTACATGAGATTCCACTTTCAGGGAACTGTGCACAGTTATTCCCAGATCCCTCTGTTCACCTACATTCTTCAATTCCCTACCATTTACCATGTACGTCCTATTTTGATTTGTCCTGCCAAGATGTAGCACCTCACACTTATCAGCATTAAACTCCATCTGCCATCTCTCAGCCCACTCTTCCAACTGGCATAAATCTCTCTGTAAACTTTGAAACTCTACTTCATTACCCGCAACCCCACCTATCTTAGTATCATCTGCATACTTACTAATCCAATTTACCACACCATCGTCCAGATCATTGATGTACATGACAAACAACAGTGGACCCAACACAGATCCCTGTGGCACCCCACTCGTCACTGGCCTCCAACCTGACAAACAACCATCCACCATTACTCTCTGGCATCTCCCATTCAGCCACTGTTGAATCCATCTTGCTACTCCACCATTAATACCCAACCATTGAACCTTCTTAACCAACCTTCCATGAGGAACCTTGTCAAAGGCCTTACTGAAGTCCATATACACAACATCCACTGCTTTACCCTCATCAATTTCCCGAGTAACATCTTCAAAAAATTCAAGAAGATTAGTTAAACATGACCTTCCAGGCACAAATCCATGTTGACTGTTCCTAATCAGACCCTGTTTATCCAGATGCTTATATATATTATCTCTAAGTATTCTTTCCATTAATTTGCCCACCACTGACGTCAAACTAACAGGTCTATAATTGCTAGGTTTACTCTTAGACCCCTTTTTAAACAATGGAACAACATGCGCAGTACGCCAATCCTCCGGCACTATTCCCGTTTCTAATGACATTTGAAATATTTCTGCCATAGCCCCTGCTATTTCTACACTAACTTCCCTCAATGTCCTAGGGAATATCCTGTCCGGACCTGGAGACTTATCCACTTTTATATTTCTCAAAAGTGTCAGTACTTCCTCTTCTTTGATCCTCTTAGTTTCCATAGCTACTCTACTTGTTTCCCTTACCTCACATAATTCAATATCCTGTTCAAAAGGGAACTGCAGATGCTGGAATATCGAAGGTACACAAAATTGCTGGAGGAACTCAGCGGGTGCAGCAGCATCTATGGAGCGAAGGAAATAGGCGACGTTTCGGGCCGAAACCCTTCTTCAGACTAATTCAATATCCTTCTCCTTCGTGAATACCGAAGAAAAGAAACTGTTCAATATCTCCCCCATCTCTTTTGGCTCTGCAGATAGTTGGCCACTCTGACTCTCTAATGGACCAATTTTATCCCTCGTTATCCTTTTGCTATTAATATAGCGGTAGAAACCCTTCGGATTTACTTTTACCTTACTTGCCAAAGCAACCTCATATCTTCTTTTAGCTTTTCTAATTTCAAAGATGTGCGGATCTGTAGCTTAATTGGCCTCAGTAAATTGCTCCTAGCTTGTAGGGAGTGGATGAAAAAGTGGGATAGCATATAACTAGTGTGAATGGGTGATCGATTGTCGGCATGGACTTGGTGAGTCAAAGAGCTTGTTTCCATGATGAATCTCTAAACTAAATAATGAAACACTGTAATCCAGCCATTGGTTATTCCAGGCCATAAGCACCCAGCAGGATTCTGTAACCCAACTATTTTGTCCATTACTGCAGATCGTCACTTTCAAGAAAAACATTTTACACAGGCAAGCATCATCAAAACGCCCTTTGGATAGGGCAGACATAGGTTTCTAGTCCTAGAATGGTCCTAAGATATAAAGAGCTTTGCCCAAGACTGCAAAGATTGCAGAGAAATATGGATGCACCACACAGATCAGACTTCCCACCATATAGACTTCACATTACCTCAGAAAAGCAGCTAACATAATCAAAGCCTTTTCCAACCCCAGTTATTCCTTCTTATCCCTGCTCCCATAGGGCAGAAGATACAGATGCTTGACAGTGCCAATCACTAGACCCAGGAACAGGTTCTTCCCCTCTGTTATCAGTACTCTGAACATTCCTTCCATTAGCTAGGGAACTGGCCGATTCGCTTTTACTGTTTTGTGGACATTGAACTTTGTCTCTGGCACTGTTGTGCCGCAATGCTGAGAACTATAGTTTGCACTCTGTATCTTCCCCTTTGCTCTACCTATTGTACCTGAGTTTGACGATTATATTTATGTATAGCATATCATTTGATTGAATAGCATCAAAACAAAGTTTTCACTGTACCTCATTACACATGACAATAATAGAATAAAAATAAATTAAAATATTAGTTTCACATTGGTGTGGAGATGTTTATTGGATAGGGTTCGGGAAAGAAGAACAACCTTCTATTACCAAATACATAAGATATCCCAAAATGAGGGGGAAGTGGAAGAAATTGTGAAAATGTTGGTTTAAGAAATCTAGTGTACCCAAATGGTGTGCAATTTAAAAGTTGGAGTAGAATGTTTTTGACCCACAACTATACACTAAAGGCATACTCAAGGCTTGTACTAAAAGCCCGAGGCTTAAAACATCCGTGAAATTATGCTGCACCTTTCTGCAATAGAAAATGTGACTAAGTTGTGGAGATTGAAGGTTGTGTCTGACCAACTTCCTACCGCTGTACCATTGAGAGCATCCTGACCACCTGCTTCACGGTATGGTACAGCAGCTGCACTGTTGCGGACAGGAAGGCACTACAACGGGTGGTGAAAACCGCGCAGCACATCATCGGTGCCCCGCTCCCTGCCATGGATGCCCTCTACCGAAAACGGTGTCTGAGACGGGCTGGGAAGATCATTAAAGACCCCTCCCACCCCAACCATGGACTGTTTGCCCTCCTCCCATCAGGGAGGCGGTACAGGAGCCTCAGGTCTCGTACCAGTAGGATGAGGAACAGCTTCTACAATTATACCATCACATTGCTGAACTCAGAGTCCCGCCGATAGATTTCTCCGGTCCCTCCGTCCCCATTGTTTAATTATTCTGTATTTTTGATTATTCTGAATCTCTTTTTTTTAAATTTCTATATTGCACTACTACTACGGACTGACCAAAAACTGCCATTCATTGTACTCATACTGGTATGTCGTGCAATGAACAGGGGACAGGATTGAGGAAGTGGAAAGAGAGAGCCTAGACTAGAGGACAAAGATTGGGTTGTGGGGTTAAGTAGCTGAGAAAGGTAAATGCCTGTTTGGTGGAGAGTGGGCGGGTGGTGATTTTCACTGAGGATTAGATCTATAAGGCAAGGATCAGGCTGGAGATCTCCACTGAAGACCAGGCCTGGAATTTGGAATATTTGACAAGGTTTAAGGGTGCCGATGAGGTAACTGGCCTTAGGGATTGATGGGATAGGTGCCCAGGCCAATTGAAGTATTTGTGGGAGAACTATTGTTGGGGGTTAGGAACTGTGGAGAGGGCATTATTTGGGGGATCATGAAGGATCAGGATGTCAAAAGATCAGGGTACCAAAATCGTGGTTTGTAGGGAGCAGTGGGATGTTTGGATTGGTACTGGGCTGAGTATCAAGAAGGATTGAAGGTAAGGATGGGGCTGATCTTGCACGAATCCCTATCCAGTATAGCATTAGTTTATCTAAGTAATGCACAAAGAGCTGGATAAACACAAGACCCTTCTTCAGACAAGGGTCTCGACCCAAAACGTCACCTATTCCTTTTCTCCAGGGATGATGTCTGACCCGTTGAGTTACTCCAACTTTTTGTGCCTATCTATGGTTTATTATGGTTTAAACTCTTTGGTTTAAACCAGCATCTGCAGTTCCTTCCTACACATTAGTAAACCATAGTTGTCTTGGGAGGCTCAAACAACGGTTATTCTTGGAGCAGCTTAGACCAAGTTCCCATGCAATGATCTAAAAATGGAAATTATATCTTCCTCTTTGTGAAGGGTGTGGTCTCTGGCTGGGATATGCAAGGGTGACTCATACAGTCATGTATATGGTCACATTTCTGGAATGAAACAATGCATAGATATGTTGCTATTGCACAACACAGTTAATTACAATTAATTTCAATTGCATAATGCTGTAAAGAAAAAAGCTATGCTAGTGAATTTCTAAGGTGGGGTGTCTTATTTTTAAACACTGACTAGCAACGAATGGTTACAGATTAAACATTGGTTCTGCAAGTTACTTTGGGGAAGTAATGAGCTGACTAAATAAAGAGAAATCAGTAGATGTAGTGTATTCAAATTTCCAGAAACTGTTCGATGAGGGGGAATATAAAATGTTACAGAATAAGTTAAAAATTTATAGGATTCGGGCAATGTATGGAGAACTGACTAGTTAACACAAATCAGGGATTAGGGTAAAAGGGTCATTATCAGGTTGCAGGCAGTAACTTATCTCTCCACAACACCGTCTATATCTCTCGTTTCCCTTATCCCTAACCAGTCTGAAAACGGGTCACAAACCCAAAACGTCACCCATTCCTTCTCTCGAGAGATGCTGGCTGCCCCGCTGAGTTACTCCAGCTTTTTGTGTCTATCTACGAGTTAATTGCCACTGTATTTCAGTGATGGATCTTCAAATATTTGCAATTTATATTAGTTACTTAGGTGAATGGATCATTGGTGATGTTGTCAAATTTAGTTTTGGCATGAAGTAAATAGTGAGAAGATTGCAGAGCCTGTAATGATATATTAAGCGAGTTGGCAAAAGTTCACATATGGAGTATGATATTGGCAAAAACAAGCTTATTCATTCGCCTAGTAAGGCTGGCTGCAGGCAATGGCACAATTTCATATAAGGGATTAAGGTACCAATTTGACTATCTAGAGACCTATCTAGAGAAAATAATGTTCTCCCTTTTTTAACCAGAAAATATTACTTTAAATAATCAATATTGAGCATGTAAACTAGCAGTTTGCACCAGGCCCTCTTCCTTGGCATAACTGATAAGCCTCTTCTAAGTTCTTTCCATAGCCTAAAGTGATGCCAAAACAAAGCATTCTAATGAATCATCCAATTCATTTCCATGTTTGCCTTATCATCTTGCCTTGCCCCTTCTCCGGTCAATAAAGGGGAATTCCAGGACCTTCTGCTTCTACTTCATATTTTGTTTTGCACTATTTCAAACTTTTTGTATTAAATCAGATCTGCCATTTCTCTACTCGATTCAGGCCCTCCCAGACCAATAAATCAGATCTGCCATTTCTCTACTCTATTCAGGCCCTCCCAAACCAACAAACCAACTGACTCACATGACTATCTGGACTACACGTCTTCCCACCCTGCCCCCTGTAAAGACTCCATCCCCTACTCCCAATTCCTCCGCCTACGCCGCATCTGCTCCCAGGATGAGACGTTCCATACCAGGGCATCGGAAATGTCCTCGTTCTTCAGGGAACGGGGATTCCCCTCCGCCACCATAGATGAGGCTCGCACCAGGGTCTCATCCATACCCCGCAACACTGCTCTCTCTCCCCATCCCCGCACTCGCAACAAGGGCAGAGTCCCCCTAGTCCTCACCTTTCACCCCACCAGCCGGCAAATACAACAAATAATCCTCCGCCATTTCCGCCACCTCCAACGTGACCCCACCACTCGCCACATCTTCCCATCTCCCCCTATGTCTGCCTTCCACAAAGACCGCTCCCTCCGCAACTCCCTTGTCAATTCTTCCCTTCCCTCCCGTACCACCCCCTCCCCGGGCACTTTCCGTTGCAACCGCAAGAAATGCAACACCTGTCCCTTCACCTCCCCCCCTCGACTCCATTCAAGGACCCAAGCAGTCGTTCCAGGTGCGACAAAGGTTCACCTGTATCTCCTCCAACCTCATCTACTGCATCCGCTGCTCTAGATGTCAGCTGATTTACATCGGGGAGACCAAGCGTAGGTTGGGCGATCGTTTCGCCGAACACCTCCGCTCAGTCCGCAATAACCTACCTGAACTCCCGGTGGCTCAGCACTTCAACTCCCCCTCCCATTCCCAATCCGACCTCTCTGTCCTGGGTCTCCTCCATTGCCAGAGTGAGCAACACCGGAAATTGGAGGAACAGCACCTCATATTTAAGGGTCATGTTGATGCTTTGGCATTGACCGTGCAAGAGCTGGCAGCTCTTGAAAAGGAGGCGCAGTCGTCTTTCTTACAGTTTGGCTTTCTTCCCAACCAATTGTTCAAGCGCTTTTGATTGCAACATGCGCCTTAATTTAGTTCAACAAAGAAACTGACAAGTTACTAAAGAACCTGGGTTGCTTGCGTTCGGATGGCATGAACGTTGAATTCTCCCAGTTTTGCTAGCCCTTGCTGTCTCCTCCCCTTCCTTAACCCTCCAGCTGTCTCCTCCCATCCCCCCGCCCTCGGGCTCCTCCTCCTCCCTTTTTCCTTCCTTCTCCCCCCCACCCCCCATCAGTCTGAAGAAGGGTTTCGGCCCGAAACGTCGCCTATTTCCTTCGCTCCATAGATGCTGCTGCACCCGCTGAGTTTCTCCAGCATTTTTGTGTACCAATAATAACTCTGCCAGCTTGAGAAGTTAAATTTAAATTTAGTAAATTTAGAATTAAAAATCCTGGTATTAATGATAACGCCCATGAGTTTGTCAAATAAACCAAGATAGATTACTTTAGGGAAGTACATCTGCTGTCCTTACTCAGGCTGAACTCAGTGTCTCTCCAGAACTATAACAATGTAGGTGATGGTACCTGAAATAACAGACAACCTCAGCTGAAGGTCAGTTAGGGATGGTCAATAATTACTGGCTGAGCTGAAGATATCCACAACTTCTGCATGAATTAAAAAAAATTACTATTTACTCTGAGACATTGTTTTCTATTGAGCTCAGAATTCATAGGGACCCTCCCCACCAACTACTATGTCCTCTCCTGTATGCGCATCTTTCTGGTCTGGAAATATGTTGCTATTTCTTCAGTATCACTGGGTATGAATCCTAAACTCCCCACTGAATAACACAGTGAAAGTACCTTAAAGCACCTTTGTTCAAAGAGATGGCTCACCAATAAATCTAGGCTGTTGTAGCAATAACAGCACCCTTTGCATAAATGCAGAAACATGTTCCACTAAACACCATTTACAGCAACACCCAGTTTTCTATTGAGCACAAAGTCCAGGCTTGCATTGATCATGTAAATTGAGGATGTCAGGGTAGAATTTGCCTTCCCCACCCTTTTATGCCCTCATGACTAATCATTACGGAAGTGATTAATGATTAACTTCTATGTGTGTACAATATTTCAGTGTTTATGCCACTTTGATGCACATCATTAGCGTTTTGCTACGGCATACACGGGGACAATGCCGAATCCATACAATGACCATTATGGGCGTTAAAGCATTATTGTGAGAGTTGTGTGTGTGTAATAAATGTGCTTAATTTGGTACTATTAATGCAGTCATTTAAATTCCTGTGCAGAATTTTTTGGTTGTTTTTAAGTTTTGTTCAGTTGCTTATGATCATTTTTAGCTCAAAACAAAACACATCAAGTGCTGGAGTAACTCAGGACATAGATAGATAACGTTTCAGGCCCGGCCCTTCTTCAGACCAATTGTTGTAGGGAAGGGAAAGAAAGCTGGTAGTGGGTGGGGAGGCTCCCTTTGAATTCTGAGCTCAATAGAAAACAATGTCTCATAGTAAATAGTAATTTTTTTCACAGGTTGTAGTGATGCAAAGCCTGGCAAGTGATAGGTGGATACAAGTGCGGGGGGTATGATAGGATAGAGATGAAAAGGAGACAACAGGATGTGAGATAAGAGGAGTGAAATGTGAAGCCAGAGGATGGAAGGAGACGGGAGGAAGGGGAAAGGGGTGGTGGGATCGTCACCTTTCTCCCATCCCCCCCATCCACCATCACATCACATCAGTCTGAAGAAGGGTCCTGATCCATGTCCTCCAGAGATGTTGCCTGACCTGCTGAGTAAGGTCAGCATTTTGTGTGCATTTTATTTTTGCAAGCCAGCATCTGCAGCTCCTTATATCTCTACTTTTAACTCAAGTTGAGTTTAGCTGTGCCACAGTGTGAACATTACCTGATCCAATCTGCAGTCAACAATGTGTAAGATTCGAAGAAAGGATTGTATGCAATGTCGTTCCCTCGTAAGTTGAACAGCCCTGGATGGAAAACGCACAGGAAACATTATCTTAATAACAAGTAGTATTTGCACATTTGTTAGAATTGATATATCATTTATTTGCTTTTTCAAATTTTTCATTCTTATCCCCTTCTACAGAGAATGCCTTAGTTGATCCTATCCTTGTAGCGACATGGACGGAGACCAATCGGCCCATCAGCTCATTACTGGTTCCATGGGAGCAATCCCATTAGTCACATTCACTGTTTGCATATTTTCTCTATTATACCCACAACTTATACCTTCTTATACATGCACATCAATATACCTTTGATTTTTTCTACATTAACCTATGCTAAGGAGTAATTTACACTCGCCAATTGACCTGCCAGCATGTCTTTGGGGTGTGTGAGGAAACCAATGTGATCACAAAGATAACATGGAAAATAAACACAGACAGCACCCAAAATCAGGATTGGAACTGGGTCCAAGGATTCTGATAGAAATCAAGTTACTATGCAAAAGTAGTCAGCAGTAAAATTTGTTCTAATAATAGAATGATAATTAGAAAAATTTTATGAAATGCTGTATTCATTAAAGGGAAGTAAATTTAACCACTTAGTATAAGAAGTCAAATTGCAACGTCACTTATCCATGTCCTCCAGAGATGTTGCCTAACCCGATGAGTTACTCCAGCATTTTATGTTCCTGCCAGATTAAAGCTCTGTATACATTAACATTGTGTATAAATTCAAGCCCCACCACAGGATATTTATTCATTCACCAAATGCTCTACATATCCAAAGCCCGCATTTGTTCATCATCATTTATCTCAAATTTTTTTCTAAACTGAGAAAAATATATTTATCTAAAGGAATAGCTCTCACATGCACTTTCATCCAGTGCCGAGATTAACAGTGCTGTTGGCTGGTAAGGGTTATTTTTCATCTGTGCACGGATTTCTTTCACCTTTTCTTGCCATGTTCTTCCTGCAATACAATGTACAAATGATTAAAAGCTCCCACTCCTGTATGTATTTGCATTTCAGTACAGTCAGGTCTTAAAATGAAAGGGTTGCTCTTAAGCAGGTCTTCATCTTAATTCAATATTTTATTATTTGGGAAAAGCTTTCATGGACCAGAACATAAACACATACAAGGTAAGTTATATTTGAATCAATCACTCATGTAGGGAAAGGAAAGACTTACAAACCTTTTAAAATGTGTCTTAAAGATAATTTCATTGATGATGGTCCTTTATATGAAGATATTTTTCCAGAGAGCATCTAATTTTACCTTCACCAGTTATTTTGCACAATATTCAGTATAGGAGTAAAGAAGTTCTTCTGCAGTTGTATAGGGCTCTGGTGAGACCCGGTAAGGCTTCAGGTAAAGCAGTCAAGAGAAAAAAAGAATACTGTTTCCATGTAACCTCCCTGCAGTAATTAGACACTATTGGACCACATCTGGAGTATTGTGTACAGTTTTGGTCTCCTAATTTCAGGAAGGACATCCTTGTGATTGAGGCAGTGCAGCGTAGGTTCACGAGATTGATCCCTGGGATGGCGGGACTGTCATATGAGGAAAGATTGAAAAGACTAGGCTTGTATTCACTGGAGTTTAGAAGGATGAGGGGGCATCTTATAGAAACATATACAATTATAAAAGGACTGAACAAGCTAGATACAGGAAACATGTTCCCAGTGTTGGGCGAGTCCAGAACCAGGGGCCACAGTGTTAGAATAAAGGGGAGGTCATTTAAGACTGAGGTGAGAAAAAACTTTTCACCCAGAGAGTTGTGAATTTATGGAATTCCCTGCCACAGAGGGCAGTGGAGGCTAAGTCACTGGATGGATTTAAGAGAGAGTTAGATAGAGCTCTAGGGGCTAGTGGAGTCAAGGGATATGGGGAGAAGGCAGGCATGGGTTATTGATAGGGGACAATCAGCCATGATCACAATGAATGGCGGTGCTGGCTCGTAGGGCCGAATGGCCTCCTCCTGCACCTATTTTCTATGTTTCTATGTTTCTATTCCTATTCTGTGTATTTTTATTTGAGATACAGTGTGGAAACAGGCCCTGTGGCCCACCAACTCCACACAGACAATAGATCACCTGCACAAGTTTTGCATCCTACACACTAGGGGCAATTTACAAGAGCCAATTAACCTACAAACCTTCACGTCTTTGGAATGTGGGTAGAAACCAGAGCACTAAGAGAAAACCCACATGGTCACAGGTAGAACGTACAAGCTCTACACAGACAACACCCGTAGTCAGGATCGAACCGGGGACTCAGGCGCTGTGAGGCAGCAGCTCTACCATTGTGCCACCGTTGCTTAGTGTGGAGTATTTGTTTCAGGAATCTGGCATCACCTAAGAACAAACCTAACTTCACCTACATGCGGATAAGCTGTCTTCCTGAGTTTTTCTGATGCTCAATGGCTCAGCAAATTTCCCAGCTTGTGCAGAAACTTGGGGTAACTTTGAAGTCACTGTGAAACACAGCACAGAAACAGGCTTTTGGCTCACCTCACCTAGTGTAGCTGCTCATTAAACTCCTGTTAGGTTATTTGCATCTGACTTGCCTTTGGATGCCAAGGGATACATAATTATGTCTTTACAGATTAGAGCTAAAATGAATTTTGTTTTAAAAACTAGTCAAAAAAGTAAGAGTATCGTTTTCATCCATAAAAATGAAAGAAATAATTTACCGAGGAATTCAGAAGGAATTTTGAAAATATTGTCTGTCGGTTCAGGTGGTCGTTCTTCACCCCAGATAATATCTACTAAGTTGGATTCTTTGGAAACAAATTGTCGTTTGCCTTGAACAAAAGCCTTTTCATAACTCATCCAATGCTCTGTTTAAAAAATCAAAAAAAAATCACAATGTATTAATTGCTCTGAAAATATAGAGTAACTGTATCTTTATAGTGGAAAATAAAATCAAGAAAATTGACAACACTTTATCACAATGTTCATTGCAAGTGCATTACATTCTGGAGTATCAAGGCAAAGCTAGAGAAAAGGCAACAATTCTTTTTTTTTTGGAAGATTTTCACTGTTCCTGTTAGGTTTGTGTACTGGGATTGTTAATGTTTCCTGAATCAACAAGGTGGAATTGCAATTTTAGATTTCTTTTATGGCATAACACATCTCACATGAAGACACTCCTTCATCCTAATTACTAACTATGACATTTTATCGTCATGCTATTAAATTCAATGATATACCTTAAATTGTCCTCAATATTTTTATTTTAAATATCTCAACTTCAAACATCACCATTGATGAAATCACAGGATATATTTCACACACTTTTATTGCCATTATTCAACGTGAGATCATCTAGTGGAGAATTCCATATATAACACAGTCTTTCACTCCTTTCTCCCATTCTCTTCTCTTTTTTTATGAGGATATTGCCATTTGCAGAAACATAGTCTCAAAGATAATGGTTGTTCTTTCATTTGTTGAAATATGAGATCGGATGATAAATATCAACACTAGTTACCTGCAGAGAGCAATTTTGCTACTTTTTCACCCTTTTCCCATTCAATATATACAATCACAGTATGTTTCCAACTTGATTACCATTTTTAAAAATCAGAAATTGAATTTTGAAAATTTTCTATCAGTAATTGAGCATGTCAGGTCTTCTCTCAATCATTTATTTTAGAAGGATGAGAGGGTATCTTATAGAAACATATAAAATTCTTAAGGGATTGGACAGGCTAGATGCAGGAAAAATGTTCCCGATGTTGGGGGAGTCCAGAACCAGGAGTCACAGTGTAAGAATAAGGGGTAGGCCATTTAGGACTGAGATGAGCAAAAACTTTTCATCCAGAGAGTTGTGATTCTGTGGAATTCTCTGCCATAGAAGGCAGTGGAGGCCAATTCACTGGACGTTTTCAAAAGAGAGTTAGATATACTGTAGCTCTTACAGCTGATATCAGGGAATATAGGAAGAAAGCAGGAACAGGGTACTGATTGCGGATGATCAGCCATGATCATATTGAATGGCGGTGCTGGCTCGAAAGGCTGAATGGCCTACTCCTGCACCTATTTTCTATGTTTCTATGGTATAATTTTTTTTTGGTTAATCATCTTTTGTCCCTTCTTGCTGTGCCAGATCTTTACTTACCTTTCTAATATTATATCTTTCCATTATAATCAGAATAAGGACTGATGAGAAGGTAAAGGTTATGACCAGTAAGTCTTAAAGGAAGAATAGGCAGGAAGAGGTTAAGGGATATGTTGAAACTGATGGGTTGAAATATGTATATTTTAATGCTAGGAGGATTGTGTGTAAAGCAGATGAACTTGGAGTGTGGATCAATGCTTGCAACTATGATGTCGTGACTTGGTTGCGTGTGGGACATGACTGGTAGTTCAACATTCCAGGGTTTCGACAGTATGTTTCAGGTGTGATAGAGAAGGAGGTAAAGGAAGTGGAGGCTTTACAAATCAGGGAGATTGTCATGACGACACTCAGAGATGACATGTTGGAGGGTTTGTCCTCTGGGGAAATAGGAGTAGAGTTAAAAAAGATGCAATCATCCAATAGGCAACAGGAGATAGAAGAATAGATATGTAGACAGATTGCGGAAAGGTGCAAAAGGATCGTCATAGTGGGTGACTTTAACTTCACCAATGTTGACTGGGACTGTGTGCAAAAGGCTTAGACAGGGCAGAATTTGTTTGGTGTATCCAAGAGGATTTTCTGAAAAAGTATCTAGATAATACAACTTGAGGACTAAAATGGGCCTTGTACTGGGAAATGACCCTGGCGATGAGGGAAGGACAGTACATGTTGGCCACATGGATTTGATAAAGTCTCTACTGCCTACCTCTTCTGTCATGTTTTTGAATCTCAATAGTTTTCTTCATGATGGCCTGACCTCAAAATTACTTCCAAAGCTTTTCACTCAGTAAAATAATTATTTCAAATATCTACACTAAATTTATGTTTTATGCATTTTCTCCGTTGATCTTTATATCTGCGAAAATGTACCATTGCTTCTTAATTCCTGAAATTTTATTGACTGTGTCAGCCCGTTTGTTAATCAGCTATCATTTGTTTCATCATAATCATAATCATGCTCCCCCTCCCCTCACCCCACTCACCATCAACAACACAACAGTCACATCTGTGGAGTCTTTTAAGTTCCTGGGAACCATCATCTCCAAGGACCTTAAGTGGGGGGGCGACCATCGACTCCACAGTCAAAAAAGCACAACAGAGGATGTACTTCCTACGGCAGCTGAGGAAGCACGATCTGCCACAATGATGGTCCAATTCTACACGGCCATTGTAGAGTCGGTTCTCACCTTCTCCATCATGGTCTGGTTTGGCTCAGCCACCAAGCACGACACCTGGAGGCTGCAGCGAATCGTCCAATCAGCAGAGAAGGTTATTGGCTGCAACCTTCCCTCCATTGATGAACTGTACACTGCAAGATCCAGGAAGCGAGCAGGCAAGATCATCTCTGACCCCTCTCACCCTGGCCACAAACTCTTTGAATCACTTCCCATCAGGACGATCAAGCTCCTGCATCGGGGGGGATGTCAGTTCCCCGCGCCCGGCGATCAACCCCGGGTCGGGGCTGTAGTCGAACCTTTTGCAACTTTGGAGCTTCCCGACATCGGTCTCCACCCGAGACTGCGAGCTCCTCGATGGTGAAATCCGCAGGTCACAGGCAAGAGATCGGCTCTGATGTTAAGTTCACATCCCCGCGGTGGGGTTCAAAGTCAGCCCTGAGCAAGGCCTCCAGCTCCATGATATTAGGCCGCAGAGCGACCGGAGATACGAAAACAATTGCATTTCCGGCAAGGTAAGAGATTGAAAATAAGTTTCCCTCGACCCCCTCCCACACCCTCCACATAAAACAAACCAGAGAACATTAACACAAACTTTTAAAACACACTAAAAATAACAAATAAAAAGACGAAAAGTCAGACTTTTTGCGAGGCTGGCATCGTGCGGCGCCCCCTGGTGGTAATTTCTGTATTCATTGAGCCACCTAATCCACCTATTTTCCCTCAGACTTTCTCAACTTCAGACATATTTTTATTCCCTCTTAAGTGTTTCTTGTCCCACTGCCTTTCTATCGTTTGGCTTCAACACTGTCCATGCCATCAGTGGTGCAGCTACAGGAATAGAATACAGTAGCATGGGGCAGGAGGGGATTGTTGGTGGGAATTAAGGCTTTGCTGTGTTTCAGTTGTAGTTATTAATGATGAATAGGGGCAGAACATGGACGGGTCAAGGTGAGGAGCAGAAACAAATACGCTCTTCATTGTTGGACATGGTGTTGGATTCTGATGTGGAAAGACATCAATTTGGAAGTAATAAGAAGTATAAAAAGAAAGGTATAGCACCTGGGAATATGTGATACTTTAAAGTGCTTCCAGCCAATGAATGAAATTCGAAAAAGCAAGGGAGTATAATCACTGTTCCACCCTGGGTTCCTCAATCTCTGGTGATTGTAGGAAGAAGGCTAGACAACGTATGATGTGCAGGCTGGGAGCCCTTGGAAAGTATGAGTTAGAATTAGAGATTGAACAGAATTTTGATTAAATACGTTGGGAATCCAGGCACCTTGTGTATTATCTGTGTTTGATCTATGCATTGTAGAAATAACGCTTTTGTTCATTTAATACCAAAGCTTGATTTACACGCTCATATCTTTGGAATAATGCGTAAATTTTACTGCAGAGAACGTAGTCGTGTATATGTTTAATTTACGCATTTTTGACAAACGCGCTGCTTTTCAAGTACGTCACCCCTGTGTAAAACGTGACGTGCCTGCACTGCAAATATTTTTTTTAAATGATGAATGGTGTTTCCTTACCAACTGAAAACAGAAAGGGATCAGCAGCGATTATTTCTCCCTCTTTTGTTTGTTGCAGAATCCAATTGACAATCGTTGCTAAGAAAGAACAATATTTACGTCAGTAAAATGAAACCAGGCCATTCAATATTCACTAAAAAGTCACATTGTTTTTGAACTCACTCTCCCCTCTGTTGAGCTCCCAGTTGCAGTCCATCTGGCGTTCAGCTTGAATCCAGTACCGTCCATCTGTCCAGAGTACGGCATTTGTCTTACTGACTACTGCAATACCTATTAAAAAAAATCAGATAGACACAACTCCAGAGTTGGCAATCTGTTGCTGTTTGATTTGTACCCTGCAGTGAATTGTAGCATTTTACTAAAATATATATATTTTTTTAGTTGCCAACGTTAATTATACAGATTTGCGGGTGGCTTCATGTTGTAATCAGTTTCCAAAATGTTCCTCAATGCAAACAAATTTTAGTGGCACAGAACATATGTGTTGGCTTCTGATCAAGAATTAATGTTTGCTCCCTGTGTGTTCAGGTTATTTTGTACTTTCAAAGAACAATAACTTAGATTTGTATAATTCATTTTCTGAATGCAGGCTAGGCCAACCTGTTTTACACACAATGAAATGGCCCGAGAGCCGTTGGAGAGGTCGCAGAGGGAGAAGCTACACCCGAGCGGTAGGATTTAAAGAGGAGCGCGGGGCTTGCTTCTACAGAGGCCCGAGAGCCGTTGGAGAGGTCGCAGCTGAAATCTGCAACGTTCCAAGTTCCACTTCAAAAACAAGTGGGTTTGAGGAAGCCGCTGATTGGTGGAAGCAGACAAGAGGGAGCAGCTGATTGGGAGTCAGATCCCTGCTGATTGTACTGTATTGTAGCTGTTTGTTTTGTATTGTATCCTAGGTAAGGGGAGAATGAGGGCCAGGGCAGTTTACTGTTCTGGATGTCAGATGTGGGAAGTCATGGAGTCTGATAGCCCTCCAGACGTCCACATCTGTGCCAGGTGTATCGAGATGGGGCTCCTAAGGGACCGTATTAGGAACCTGGAGCAGCAGCTCGATGACCTCCGTCTGGTCAGGGAGAGCGAGGAAGTCATTGATAGGAGTTACAGGGAGGTGGTCACTCCAAGACCACAGGAGGCAGGCAAGTGGATCACGGTTGGGAGAGGCAAGGGCACAGACAGGGACTAGAGAGTACCCCGGTGGCTGTAAACCTTGACAATAAGTACTCCAGTTTGAGCACTGTTGGGGGGGACAGCCTACCTGGGGGTAGCGACAGCGGCCGGGCCTCCGGTACAGAGACCGGTCCTGTTGCTCAGAAGGGTAAGGAAAAGAAGAGGAGAGCAATACTAATAGGGGACTCTATAGTTAGGGGGTCAGACAGGCGATTCTGTGGACGCAGTCGGGAGACCCGGATGGTAGTTTGCCTCCCTGGTGCCAGGGTCTGTGATGTGTCTCAACGTGTCCAAGATATCCTGAAAGGGGAGGGAGAGGAGCCCGAGGTCGTGGTACATATAGGTACCAATGACATAGGTAAAAAAAGAGAAGAGGCCCTGAAAGGAGAATTTAGGGAGTTAGGAGGGGAGTTAAAGAGTAGGACAGCAAAGGTAACAATCTCGGGATTACTGCCTGTGCCACGCGACAGTGAGAGTAGGAATGGAGCAAGGTGGAGGATAAATGCGTGGCTGAAGGACTGGTGCAGAGGGCAGGGATTCAAATTTCTGGATCATTGGGACCTCTTTTGTGGAAGGTGCGACCTGTACAAAAAGGATGGGTTGCACTTGAACCTGAGGGGGACCGATATCCTGGCGGGGAGATCTGCAAAGGCTACTGGGGAGACTTTAAACTAGGATGGTTGGGGGGAGGGACTCAAATAGAAAAAGCTATTAGACAGTGTGTGAGGCAGGAGGCAGAGAAGGAAAGCATTCAGACCCAACATGTAGGGGGAAAAGAAGAAAACAATAATAAACAGAGAATAAGAAGTGGTGGGGTTCTTAAATGGGTGAGCAGAAAAACAGAGGGGTGTAAAATGCGGGCGGAAGCAATAGGTAGCAAGGTGAAAAGTAAAAGTGGCAGGCAGACAAATCCAGGGCAAAAATCAAAAAGGGCCACTTTTCAACATAATTGTATAAGGGGTAAGAGCGTTGTAAAAACAAGCCTGAAGGCTTTGTGTCTCAATGCAAGGAGCATTCGTAATAAGGTGGATGAGTTGAACGTGCAGATAGCTATTAATGATTATGATATAGTCGGGATCACGGAGACATGGCTCCAGGGTGACCAAGGCTGGGAGCTGAACATCCAGGGATATTCAATATTCAGGAGGGATAGAGAGAAAGGAAAAGGTGGTGGAGTAGCGTTGCTGGTTAGAGAGGAGATTAACGCAGAGGAAAGAAAGGACATTAGCTTGGAGGATGTGGAATCGGTATGGGTAGAACTGCGAAACACTAAGGGGCAGAAAACGCTGGTGGGTGTTGTGTACAGGCCACCTAGCAGTAGTAGTGAAGTTGGGGATGGCATCAAACAGGAAATTAGAAATGCGTACAACAAAGGCAAAACAGTTATAATGGGTGACTTCAATCTACATATAGATTGGGTGAATCAAATTGGCAGGGGTGCTGAGGAAGAGTATTTCTTGGAATGTATGCGGGATAGTTATCTAAACCAACATGTAGAGGAACCAACGAGAGAGCAGGCTATTCTAGACTGGGTATTGAGTAATGAGGAAGGGTTAGTTAGCAGTCTTGTGCGTGCCCCCTTGGCCAAGAGTGACCATAATATGGTTGAGTTCTTCATTAGGATGGAGAGTGACATTGTTAATTCAGAAACAACGGTTCTGAATTAAAGAAAGGTAACTTTGAGGGTATGAGACGTGAATTGGCCAAGATTGACTGGCAATTAGTTCTAAAAGGGTTGACGGTGGATATGCAATGGAAGGTATTTAAAGACTGCATGGATGAACTACAAAAATTGTTCATCCCAGTTTGGCAAAAGAATAAATCAGGGAAGGTAGTGCATCCGTGGATAACAAGGGAAATCAGGGATGGTATCAAAGCAAAAGATGATGCGTACAAATTAGCCAGAAAAAGCAGCATTCCAGAGGACTGGGAGAAATTCAGAGACCAGCAGAGGAGGACAAAGGGCTTAATTAGGAAAGGGAAAATAGATTATGAAAGAAAACTGGCAGGGAACATAAAAACTGACTGCAAAAGTTTTTATAGATATGTGAAGAGAAAGAGATTAGTTAAAACAAATGTAGGTCCCTTGCAGTCAGAAACAGGTGAGTTGATCATGGGGAACAAGGATATGGCGGACCAATTGAATAACTACTTTGGTTCCGTCTTCACTAAGGAAGACATAAATAATCTGCCGGAAATAGCAGGGGTCAAAGGAGATAGAGGAACTGAGTGAAATCCAGGTTAGTCGGGAAGTGGTGTTGGGTAAATTGAATGGATTAAAGGCTGATAAATCACCAGGGCCAGATAGGCTGCATCCCAGAGTACTTAAGTAAGTAGCTCCAGAAATAGTGGATGCATTAGTGATAATTTTTCAAAACTCTTTAGATTCTGGAGTAGTTCCTGAGGATTGGAGGGTAGCAAACGTAACCCCACTTTTTAAGAAGGGAGGGAGAGAGAAAACGGGGAATTACAGACCAGTTAGTCTAACATCGGTAGTGGGGAAACTGCTAGAGTCAGTTATTAAAGATGGGATAGCAGCACATTTGGAAAGTGGTGAAATCATTGGACAAAGTCAGCATGGATTTACGAAAGGTAAATCATGTCTGACGAATCTTATAGAATTTTTCGAGGATGTAACTAGTAGAGTGGATAGGGGAGAACCAGTGGATGTGTTGTATCTGGACTTTCAGAAGGCTTTCGACAAGGTCCCACATAAGAGATTAGTATACAAACTTAAAGCACACGGTATTGGGGGTTCAGTATTGATGTGGATAGAGAACTGGCTGGCAAACAGGAAGCAAAGAGTAGGAGTAAACGGGTCCTTTTCACAATGGCAGGCAGTGACTAGTGGGGTACCGCAAGGCTCAGTGCTGGGACCCCAGCTATTTACAATTTATATTAATGATCTGGATGAGGGAATTGAAGGCAACATCTCCAAGTTTGCGGATGACACTAAGCTGGGGGGCAGTGTTAGCTGTGAGGAGGATGGTAGGAGACTGCAAGGTGACTTGGATAGGCTGGGTGAGTGGGCAAATGTTTGGCAGATGCAGTATAATGTGGATAAATGTGAGGTTATCCACTTTGGTGGCAAAAACAGGAAAGCAGACTATTATCTAAATGGTGGCCGATTAGGAAAAAGGGAGATGCAGCGAGACCTGGGTGTCATGGTACACCAGTCATTGAAAGTAGGCATGCAGGTGCAGCAGGCAGTGAAGATTTAGCTTTCATAGCAAAAGGATTTGAGTATAGGAGCAGGGAGGTTCTACTGCAGTTGTACAGGGTCTTGGTGAGACCACACCTGGAGTATTGCATACAGTTTTGGTCTCCAAATCTGAGGAAGGACATTATAGCCATAGAGGGAGTGCGGAGAAGGTTCACCAGACTGATTCCTGGGATGTCAGGACTTTCATATGAAGAAAGACTGGATAGACTTGGCTTATACTCGCTAGAATTTAGGAGATTGAGAGGGGATCTTATAGAAACGTACAAAATTCTTATGGGGTTGGACAGGCTAGATGCAGGAAGATTGCTCCCGATGTTGGGGAAGTCCAGGACAAGGGGTCACAGCTTAAGGATAAGGGGGAAATCCTTTAAAACCGAGATGAGAAGAACTTTTTTCACAGAGAGTGGTGAGTCTCTGGAATTCTCTGCCACAGAGGGTGGTCGGGGCCAGTTCATTGGCTATATTTAAGAGGGAGTTAGATGTGGCCCTTGTGGCTAAGGGGATCAGAGGGTATGGAGAGAAGGCAGGTACGGGATACTGAGTTGGATGATCAGCCATGATCATATTGAATGGCGGTGCAGGCTCGAAGGGCCGAATGGCCTACTCCTGCACCTAATTTCTATGTTTCTATGTTTCTATGTTTCTATGTTTCTATGTATCTATGTATCTAGAATGTCAGCCATTGCTGTTATGTACAGTACATAATAAACTGGGCAATTGGCAAATAGCCCTGGGAAAATGTCCAGATAAACTTATCCATCTATCCATCCATCCACTATCTATCTATCTATCTATCTATTAATATATAAAACTCTCGCCCCAGATTCCGAAACGGAACTCCGTCCGGCTGCCACATTTCTTCCATTGATTCCCTGCAACTCCGAAACTGGACGCAGAATCGCCGACATCTTTTCCATTTCGGTAGAGATTTCACTTTTCTTTCTAAGTATCCGCTCCTCATTACATTCCGTCGTGTTTAAGTACACGTTTTTAATCAAATCCTTCCCCCCCCCCCCCCCAATATTTCAAAACTGAACTGGCTTCACACCCACAGAACCTTCTCCAGCCCCAGCCCCTGCTGAACGTTCCATCGTGTGATGTCACAATGCCCAATCTTCACATATGTCCAATCGGAATGGATCCATTTACATATGCCTATGCAGGAGCCCAAGCCAATGGTGAACGTTCCATCGTGTGATGTCACAATGCCCAATGCTCAAAGACATCGTTGCCATAGAGAGGGAGTACAGAGAAGGTTCACCAGGCTGATTCCTGTTATGTCAGAACTTTCACCACTTAAAAGTGTAATGCCCCAACGCAAAAGTGTAATGCCTCCTCCCCCCCCCCCCCCCCCCCCCCCCCACAGTTTTTCAAATAAAAACTGGCTTCTCACCCATACAAGCAGCCATTTCGGTAGACATTTCACTTTCCCTTCCAGCTGTCCACTCCTCATTACATTTCGTTATGTTTATGTCCATTTTTTTCATTAAATCCTTCTCCTCCACCCCCCCCCCCCCCCTCACTCATTTAAAAACGGCCTTTCGGGAACGGCTCTACTTCGAGGACCACGTCTCCCGTGGGGGCTGCGGGTAGGCAACGGCTGCATTGGGGCATTACACTTTTAAGGCTCTGTGTGTGATACCGCCCCCCCACCCCCCCCCCCCCGCGTTGCCGAGACGGACCCGACTTCGACGACTTCAAGATACGCTATTTTAAGACGGCCGGAACCCGACTTCGACGACCACGTCTCCCCTGGGGGCTACAGGTAGGGAACGGTCTTTATACACTTTTCCAACTCTGTGTGTGGGGGTGGTTAGTGTGTGTGATGCCGCCCCCCCCCCCCCCCAGTGGGGGCTACGGGTAGGGTACGGCTGCGTTGGGGGATCAGACCCAACGGGTTTGCCATAGGTCGTCGTGTTTAAGTACACATTTTTAATCAAATCCTTCAACCCCCCCCCCCAATATTTCAAAAATAAACTGACTTCTCACCCATAGAAGCATCACCAGCCCCAGCCCCTGGTGAACGTTCCATCGTGTGATGTCACAATGCCCGATGCTCACAGATGTCCAATCGGAATGGATCCATTTACATATGCCTTTGCAGGAGCACAAGCACTTGGTGAACGTTCCATTGTGTGATGTCACAATGCCCAATGTTCAAATACATTGTTGCCATAGAGGGAGTACAGAGAAGGTTCACCAGACTGATTCCAGGGATGTCAGGACTTTCATATGACGAAAGACTGGATAGACTCGGCTTGTACATGCTAGAATTTAGAAGATTGAGGGGGTATCTTATAGAAACTTACAAAATTCTTAAGGGGTTGGACAGGCTAGATGCAGGAAGATTGTTCCAGATGTTGGGGAAGTCCACAACAAGGGGTCACAGTTTAAGGATAAGAGGTAAATCTTTTAGGTCCGAGATGAGAAAAACATTTTTCACACAGAGAGTGGCGAATCTCTGGAATTCACTGGCACAGAAGGTAGTTGAGGCCTGTTCATTGGCTGTATTTAAGAGGGAGTTAGATGTGGTCCTTGTGGCTAAAGGGATCAGGGGGTATGGAGAGAAGGCAGGTACAGGATACTGAGTTGGATGATCAGCCACGATCATATTGAATGGTGGTGCAGGCTCGAAGGGCCGAATGGCCTACTCCTGCACTTAATTTCAATGGTTCTATGTTTCCCTCTACGCACCCCTCTCCCACCCATCCCTCTCTCCCCCACCCCCCTTCCCTCTCTACGCCACCCCCTTCCTCCTACCCCTCTGTCCCTCTTCCATCACTCCCCCTACCCCTCTCCACCTCCCTCCCCACTCTTCCACCTCTCCCCCTTCCCCCTCCACTCTCCCTCCCCACTCTTTCCCCTCTCTCACCACCCCTCTCCCCCTCCCTCCCTCCTCCCCTACCTCCCCATCCTCCCCCTCCCCCACATCTCTCTTCCCATCCCCCTCTCTCACCCCCTACCCTGCTCTCCTTTCCCTCCCAAATCTGTCCCACTTCCTCCCCCTCCTCCCCCCTCCCTCCCCTCTTCACATCCCCCCCCCTCCCCCCACCTGTGTGTTTGGGGGTTGGTTAATATGAGTTTGATGCCGCAGCCCCCCCTCCCCCCCCCTGCAAAACGCCGTTGGGGAAACAGACCCAACGGGTCTGCACTTGGTCTAGTTAATATATAAAACTCTCGCCCCAGATTCCGAAACTGAACTCCGTCCGGCCGTCCGTCCGGCAGCCTGGCCCACTCCCTTTGCTGGCCCGCTCCCTTTGATTCTCCGCAACTCCGAAACCGGACGCAGGACCGCCCGCGTCTTTTCAACTTCGGCAGAGATTTCGCTTTTCTTTCTAAGTATGCGCTTCTCATTCCATTCCGTCGTGTTTAAGCGCACGTTTTAAATCAAAACCTAACCCACCCCCCCCCCCCCCCCCCCCCCCCCCCAAAAATCTCACAACTAAACTGGCTTCTCACCCACACAAGCCTCACCAGCACCAGCCCCTGCTGAACATTCCATCGTGTGATGTCACAATGCCCAATGCTCACAGATGACCAATCGGAATGGATCCATTTACATATGCCATCACCAGCCCCAGCCATTGGAGAACATTCCATCGTGTGATGTCACAATGCCCGATGCTCACAGATGCCCAATCGGAATGGACCCATTTACATATGCCTATGCAGGAGCCCCAGCCAATGGTGAACGTTCCATCGTGTGATGTCACAATGCCCAGTGCTCATAGACATCGTTGCCATAGTGACAGTACAGAGAGTCAGATGTGGGCCGAGGATCCTTCAAGACAACATGAGATGTTCCCATATTGTGTGAAAATATTTACGTCATTCACCCCTGAACCTCGATAAGAACACCACCTGCACATCTTAATTAAATTAGAGAAAAACGGAAAAGAGGTCGGGCATTTACACTTTTAAGGCTCTGTGTGTGTCGAAGCTTCGTGTGTGTGATGCCGCACCGCGAACCCCCCCACCACCCCCCCCACGCGTTGCCGAGACGGACCCGACTTCGACGACTTCAAGATACGCTATTTTAAGACGGCAGGGACCCGACTTCGACGACCAAATCTCCCCTGGGGGCTACAGGTAGGGAACGGTCTTTATGCACTTTTCCAACTCTGTGTGTGGGGGTGGTTAGTGTGTTTGAGGCCGCCCCCCACCCCCCCATTGGGGGCTATTGGGGGCCGCAGGACCGCCCACGTCTTTTCCACTTCGTCAGAGATTTCGCTTTTCTTTCAAAGTATCCGCACCTTATTACATTTTGTCGTGTTTACGTACACGTTTTTAATCAAATCCTTCCCCCCCCCCCCCAATATTTCAAAACTAAACTGACTTCTCACGCATAGATTCAGCTTCAGCCCCGGCGGAACGTTCCATCGTGTGATGTCACAATGCCCAATGCTCAAAGTCAACGTTGCCATAGAGGGAGTACAGAGAAGGTTCACCAGGCTGATTCCTGGAAATGTCAGAACTTTCATATGAAGAAAGACTGGATAGACTCGCCTTGTACTCGCTAGATTTTAGAAGATTGAGGGGGTATCTTATAGAAACGTTTAAAATTCTTAATGGGTTGGACAGGCTAGATGCAGGATGATTGTTCCGGATGTTGGTGAAGACCAGAACAAGGGGTCAAAGTTTAAGGATAAGGGGTAAAGCAGAATCGCCGACATCTTTTCCATTTCGGTAGAGATTTCACTTTTCTTTCAAAGTATCCGCACCTTATTACATTTTGTCGTGTTTACGTACACGTTTTTAATCAAATCCTTCCCCCCCCCCCCCAATATTTCAAAACTAAACTGGCTTCACACCCACAGAAGCTTCACCAGCCCCAGCCCCTGCTGAACGTTCCAACGTGTGATGTCACAATGCCCAATGCTCACATACGCAAAAGTGTAATGCCTTCTCCCCCCCCCCCCCAGTTTTTCAAATACAAACTGGCTTCTCCCCCATACAAGCAGCCATTTCGGTAGACATTTCACTTTCCCTTCCAGCTATCCACTCCTCATTACATTTCGTTATGTTTATGTCCATTTTTTTCATTAAAACCTTCTCCACCCCCCCCCCCCCCCCCTCACTCATTTTGTCGCCTCCTGCTGGCCAGCGACCATAACGGCTGCTGGCGCCCGCAGCACAACTTCAAGCGACGCCATTTAAAAACGGCCTTTCGGTGACGGCTCTACTTCGAGGACCACGTCTCCCGTGGGGGCTGCGGGTAGGCAACGGCTGTGTTGGGGCATTACACTTTTAAGGCTCTGTGTGTGGGGATGCTTCGTGTGTGTGATGCCGCCCCGCCACACCCCCCCCCCCCCCGCGTTGCCGAGACGGACCCGACTTCGACGACTTCAAGATACGCTATTTTAAGACGGCCGGAACCCGACTTCGACGACCACGTCTCCCCTGGGGGCTACAGGTAGGGAACGGTCTTTATACACTTTTCCAACTCTGTGTGTGGGGGTGGTTAGTGTGTGTGATGCCGCCCCCCACCCCCCCCCAGTGGGGGCTACGGGTAGGGAACGGCTGCGTTGGGGGATCAGACCCAACGGGTTTGCCATTGGTCGTCGTGTTTAAGTACACGTTTTTAATCAAATCCTAACCCACACCCCCCCCAATATTTCAAAAATAAACTGGCTTCTCACCCATAGAATCAGCACCAGCCCCAGCCCCTGGTGAACGTTCCATCGTGTGATGTCACAATGCCCAATGTTCAAATACATTGTTGCCATAGAGGGAGTACAGAGAAGGTTCACCAGGCTGATTCCTGGGATGTCAGGACTTTCATATGACGAAAGACTGGATAGACTCGGCTTGTACATGCTAGAATTTAGAAGATTGAGGGGGTATCTTATAGAAACTTACAAAATTCTTAAGGGGTTGGACAGGCTAGATGCAGGAAGATTGTTCCAGATGTTGGGGAAGTCCAGAACAAGGGGTCACAGTTTAAGGATAAGGGGTAAATCTTTTAGGACCGAGATGAGAAAAACATTTTTCACACAGAGAGTGGTGAATCTCTGGAATTCACTGGCACAGAAGGTAGTTGAGGCCTGTTCATTGGCTGTATTTAAGAGGGAGTTAGATGTGGTCCTTGTGGCTAAAGGGATCAGGGGGTATGGAGAGAAGGCAGGTACAGGATACTGAGTTGGATGATCAGCCACGATCATATTGAATGGTGGTGCAGGCTCGAAGGGCCGAATGGCCTACTCCTGCACTTAATTTCAATGGTTCTATGTTTCCCTCTCCGCACCCCTCTCCCACCCATCCCTCTCTCCCCCACCCCCTTCCCTCTCTACGCCACCCCCTTCCTCCTACCCCTCTGTCCCTCTTCCATCACTCCCCCTACCCCTCTCCACCTCCCTCCCCACTCTTTCCCCTCTCTCCCCCACCCCTCTCCCCCTCCCTCCCTCCTTCCCTACCTCCCCATCCTCCCCCTCCACCACATCTCTCTCCCCATCCCCCTCTCTCACCCCCTACCCCGCTCTCCTTTCCCTCCCAAATCTGTCCCATTTCCTCCACCTCCTCTCCCCTCCCTCCCCTCTTCACATCCCCCCTCCCTCCCCCCACCTGTGTGTTTGGGGGTTGGTTAATATGAGTTTGATGCCGCAGCCCCCCCTCCCCCCCCCCCCCTGCAAAACGCCGTTGGGGAAACAGACCCAACGGGTCTGCACTTGGTCTAGTACATAACTAAAACTCTGATCTTGTGCTCTTCCGGTTTGCGGGGTTTATCTATTTGCGCAAAAACGGT
Source organism: Amblyraja radiata (assembly GCF_010909765.2). Lineage (NCBI taxonomy): Eukaryota > Metazoa > Chordata > Chondrichthyes > Rajiformes > Rajidae > Amblyraja > Amblyraja radiata. The sequence goes on from NC_045967.1 coordinate 37,945,015, forward strand.
ATGCGATAGCGCTGCGATTTTTCATCCCCTTACCATTCCCTTGTGTTGCGAGTGCAACAAGTTTTGTTCCGATCGATCGTATATTGTAAAAGTTATCCAGATTTAAAAATCATAAATATCGCGCATGCGCAGATTGCTATCAGTCGCCGCCACGCAAATTAGTCTCCTCTCCTGTCACTCAGGAATGGGCGAACAAGGACGAGCCTGGGTCCAGGGTCAGGGACAAGCCCGGAAATGAAGTCTGGGCCTGGACTGGAGCCCAGGCGGCGGCCGAGCCGAGGGCTGAAGTCGTGCCCAAGCCCAGGGCCTGGGTCAAGGTGTACCAGCGCCTCGAGGGCCATCGGGCAAACGCCATCCTGCAGCACAGCCTCCACTTTCTGTTCTGTGGGCAGCTCTGGCTCGGCCGCCCGCCACCCTCACCCCGCCCCTGGCACAGCGAGTCCAGCTCCATCGGGGCACAAGTCCACAAGTGCTTCGGCCGCCTACAGCCAGGGCCGGGCCGAGTATGAGAACCAGGCCAAGTTCCAGGCCCTGGCACTACCTTACGACCTGGGTAGGTTCTGGGGGTGGAGGGAGAAGACGAAGGGAGGGGGGAGAGAGGGATGGGGAGGGAGGTATGAGGGAGGGAGGGAGAGGGGAGGGAGGGGGAGAGAGGGATGAGGGGGAGGGAGGGGGAGAGAGGGATGAGGGAGGGAGGGGGAGAGAGGGATGAGGGAGGGAGGGGGAGAGAGGGATGAGGGAGGGAGGGGGAGAGAGGGATGTGGGTTGGAGGGGGAGAGAGGAATGAGGGAGGGGGTAGAAGGGTTCAGAGGTGGGAAAGGTGGGATAGAAGGGGGAGTAGAGGGACAGCGGGACAGGGAGGGGTGGATTTGGAGGGGGGGGTAGGCATGAGTGGTGGAATATTGCGTTGGGGGATCGGGATGCGTTGTAGGAATGGGTGTGTGGTGGAATATTGCGTTGGGGAATGGGTTGCGTTAGGGGACCAGTCCTCCCATGTGACAGTGACCCAACGGTTCCAAGTTAGTCTAGTAATCTTATACATTTATCCTCACAGAAAGTGATTCTGTTTGAGAGACAAATATTGCCTAGTAAAACTTGTTGCTATTGTTTCAGTAATGCCGTTACATCCCAGTATCCACCTGTGAAGCAGATGCTTGGATTGAACCACTCATAAAAGATGGTATCTCCAACAGTGCAGGACGCCCTGAAGTATCAACATCAATTGGATGCTGTCATCTTCAGATTGTGATTTGAACTCGTAATCTATATTACTAAAAGTCTGATCTTGACCACTTCCTGTTGTTCTGTTTATTGATTTTAGAAAAGGCGCTGCCACTTACGGCTGTGAATTTTGGCCATCTTACTCAGAGTTCCCCTCCGCTGTGCAGGACAAGATGATTTTTCCCATCGATTAAAAATAAAATAGTTATTAGTGTTTAAAAAATGTTGAGGTTATCTCTCCTGGGGGGAGGGGGGGGGGGGGGCTCACTCATGGCTGGTGGGATGGCAGTTGACTGAAGGTTATTCCTTGAAATTCCATTTCAAGCAGGGTGCAAAGCCACCAAATTCAAATGCAGTTTCCTACCATTTCAAGCAGGGTGCAAGGCCACCACATTCAAATGCAGTTTCATACCATTTCAAGCAGGGTGAAACCACCATACAACCACACAAAGCACCACATAAACACCACACTCACAGTTCAGTAGACATTCAGTGTGTCCAGTTGATTCACAGCTCAGACAGTCGTAACCTCTGCTCCCCCATCTTGGAGAGACTGGGCCACACCCACACTTCCGGGTTTTATAATCCCTCCCCCTCTGACCAAAAGGGGTGTGGCCTTCATGGCGTGATTGACAGGAGAGAGATTCTCAACATTTTTTAAACACTAATAACACTTTTATTTTTCATTGATGGGAAGAATCTTCTGCACCTGATGAGCAGAGGGGGACTGAATAAGATGGCCAAAATTCACAGCCGTAAGTGGTAGTGTTTTATCTAAAATCAATATACAGTGCAAACAGGAAGTTGTCAAGTTAAGACTTTTAATCATTTGCTATTTCAAACCTACCACCACCAACCATTTGCTGTGCTTTATTTCAAACCAACCACCACCAACCATTTGTGTGCTTTATTTTAAACCAACCACCACCAACCATTTGCTGTGCTTTATTTCAAACCAATCACCACCAACCATTTGTGTGCTTTATTTTAAACCAACCACATTTTCATTTTCAAACCACATTAAGGGCATTCAAGGTCAGTAAAACCACACTCACAGTTGAGTAGACATGTGTTAAGTGTTATTCACAGCTCAGACTGAGAGATGTGACCCTCTCACCCCCATTTTGCAGAGATTGACTGAGGCACTCAACAATTCCGGGTATTATAGTCCCTCCGGAAGGGGCGTGGCCTTCAGGAGAGAGAATCTCAACATTTTTAAACACTAATAACTCTTTATTTTTCATCGATGGGAAAAATCCTCTTGTCCCGCACAGCGGAGGGGGACTCTGAGTAAGATGGCCAAAAATCACAGCCATAAGTGGCAGCGTTTTTTCTAAAATCAATATACAGAACAACAGGAAGTGGTCAAGGTCAGACTTTTAGTAATATAGTTTTGAGAACCACCATGCATGTATACCATGCAGATTCAAGGGATTTGTGAGAAACCATACAACAGATAATTACTCCAGCTGAGAATACCAAATTTCCAGTATCTCTAGGACACCCGATTTATGAAACATTGGCAAACACAGTAATGGATGACAGTGCAAAAGAAGGGCCCTGCTAAAACGTTTCAGAAACCAGGCGATTTAAGTCGAGTCCTGGAAATAAAACCAGAGAAGGGTGAAGGAGCAGACGAATTTCTAGACTGTTTTTCAAGATTATATATAGACCAATCAGGTAATTTAGACTATCTAAATAGAGTAAGTTCTCCTCAATATTGTGTAGTCTTGTTGAATTGTCTCCACACTAAAATAGCGAATTTAATTAAAACTAATAACAGGAACTGGTCTGAGAGCTGAGCCAGTCAAATAGCCAGAGCTGTGAGATATTATTGGAAGGAAGGTAGGAACCAGGAAAATTATCCTGTAACTAGGAGAGAAAGTGAAGCCACAGTGAAGGAGGAATTACCAAAATCCAACTCTGAACCATGGGTTGGGAGAAACTAGGGTCCCAGATTATTCAGATGACTATCACCGCTATACTCCCAATTTCGAGCCCATTTCAATGGAACCCATGGGTAGAATAAGACCAACAATGCTGCCTAACCAATGCTATACTTGTGGACGGATGGGACATTGGAGGCGCACCTGTCCAACAAAGGAAAGAATGAAAGAGAGGGGTCAAAGAAGGGATTTCCAGGATTATGAAGAATTTAGAGATCCTAGAGAATATAGAGACATCCGAAATCCAAGGAATTATGGGAGGTCCTTTAATTCAAGGGACTACTGGGATCCAAGAAACCAGAGAGAGAGATGGCCCGAATGTCAGGAACTGAGAAGTCACACACCGTTCACTCAAGCGAACCCATTTTCTCAGTCCTGGCTCACCAACCTGCCCTGGAATTGTGGGCATGGAGACATGGCCCCTACTCTAGATCCCTCCCAAATAATTTACCAGAATGAGCGGATTGAATGTACTATTGTAGTAAAAACTGGAAATTGAATGGAAGAAAATTATAAACCCTCTTATGATTACCCCAGAAAACCCCTTAGAGCAAAGAAGATTGTAAATCAAGGAGCTTGCTTAAACTGCACCCAATCACGTCACTGGAGTATGGAGTGTCCAGCGAGAAGGCAGAACCTAGCTGGATAGAAGAAAAATCAAGGGGCAATAAAGAAAGTAAGAAAAGGAACATAGTAGCTAGCATGAAAAGAGATAACAACTGAGAAATGGAAATGGCACTAGGGAGAGATGAAACAAACTTACCGTGCAGGAGGAATGGGAGTGGGGAAATAATATATTGAATTATTGTATTGCTGAGTTTTGTGCCTGCAGGACAGTATGTCAACAAGAGACTATCTGGGGAGTGAGGTAAAAGAATGCACAGACCCCTAAGAATGTGAAGAAGACAGCGAAAGGTAATGTAGCTCCCCAGAAAAAGGTGACCAGCAGGAAGAATTGATACTGTTCTGCTCCTTTAAGACATTTGGGAAGGCCAGCAGGCAGAGCGACATGCTCCTCCGTATCTCCACTCCCTAGTAACCTACACCATCTGCAGAAAGGAGGAAGAAAAAGACCTACCCTAGTGCCCAACATTAGTATCACCTTGCTACTGGAGGAATAAAAGGAAGGAGAATAAAGGACACTTCAATCATCTCCAAAATAAATAACACTGACAACTTATAATGACTGTTGGGATGGCTCCTCTTTAGAATTGGATCTGAATAAAAAGGAATTTCTCTGTGATCTGGGGCAAAATACTCACTTTGCACCAAAACTTAGTTATAAGTAAATGAATTCAAAGAGGGCTTATGAGATGCAGAGAATTGACTGTTAATTTAGCATTCTTCTTTTGTCTCACCCACAGGAGATAGTCGAAGATAGGACTGGATCATTTAGTTACCATTAAGGAAGGGACAGACCCTAGCAGATATCAGGAATTAAGATATACCCTGGAAACGTGAGGTGGTGGTATAAAATGACGACGGATGAACCAAAACTAACCATCTAGAAGAGTTACTTAGAGATGAGAACCCCTAGACAAGGAACAAAGTTAATAGAATAAAAACAAGAACCCCTAGACAGAGAACAAAGCCAACATGGTAAAAAGCTAATATAGTAAGAGCTAATCGAGTAAAGAACCAACATAGTGGAGAATCAGTATAGTAACGAGTTACCATAGTGAGGAGTGCATACATAAATAAGAAGCACTGGAGGAAATACTTGGTTAATTGTAGGGGGAAACTTGAATTGTATTGGGAATAGCAGAGCCGATGTGTATTTGCCCGATGTATTTGAATTGTTTAACCCTTGATGGTAAAGAGGCTTATATTATCAAGGTGGAAAGAAATTGTCCCTGGATTTGGCATTTTTGATTGGACTTAAGATAAAATTAATAGTAAAAGAAATTGATTGTTTAAATTTGAACAGCTGGGAATTGCACAGGAATTGGCGGCTACAATGCTGTGGAATGAGAGAGGAATTTGGCATTGAAATTCGAAAAAGTAAATTGAAGGCTGAGACTGAATTTGGTTAAATTGGAACATTATCATGGTTTGCTCCAAATTAAAGTCACGCCTGTAGGGGAATCTGGACCGAACCTAGCTGAAATTATATGATTACCTGGCATCAGATATCCATAGTATAACATCGTGTGAGTATGAAGAAGGCTAATTAGTATCGATAATATATTAGGGAACAAAATAGAGTGCAATATAATAGGTTTGATAGATAATAGAATAGGGATAGGATCAAGTGAAATAGGAATAGCAAATGTGTGGGTAAGCATGAGTGCATGATGGTAACTTGCTTTGTCCCAAGCTTCTTAGGATTTTCTAGAGTTTAGGTTTGAATGTGGAAGGTGATGGAAGACTGTGCAGGAACACAGATGGAGGGAATTCGTGCCCACGAAAACTCGGGAGGTGAAGGCTCCTCAGACAGAACTTGTGAAGTTATGCCCATGAAAACTCGGGACGCTTGACAAGATTCTGAGAAGAAACATCATCATCTTGTGTTACTGATAGATGGGAAATGTAAAGCACACTTACGTATATCTGGTTAGCTGATTATTGAGCCACTGGTTATCATTAATGATGGGTTATCATTATGATAAAAGGAAGGAATGTTAATCCTGGCTAACTTGTAGCAGTTAAGACTTCAAAATTGGGTTAAGTTTCAGGGTTGCTGCGAGATCTGGTCAAATTGGAATTACTCTCTGCACAGCTGGGACAAGCTGAGGAGAGGTGCCAGAGTGTCTGGAGCTTAGAAACAATTTGCAAGCAAAGAATGGGAAGATCTACAAACCCTGTCAATCTGGTGCAAAATGCATTGAATGGATTGGATGGCTGCAAACTAGGCATACACCTTGTATATAGTTGTAAATAATGTTGCAGAGTTTGACTGCAAGTGTTGATTGGATGAGGTGTTGAGCCTTGTCTGGGTTTTCTGTTAACCAGGGTAAATGTTTCCAAGTTGACTTCATCTCGAAGTCCGGTGTGAATACAATGTAATGAACTGTTGTATCATTGGTTTAGGGAAATGCCTGTTATGCATGGGGTTAATTGATATCTGTAATTCGGTTATTGAGAGACCACCCCCACGTGGTTTGGCCCCTCGAGGTCCCGGGACATATAAAAGTCCGCGATCATGAGGCTGAGCGTCGATCTTCTGGAAGAGCGTTCAGGACTGCGTGAACTTCTGGAGTGCCTCTGTCTGAGCGAGGCCTGGAGGACTTGAACAGGCAGACGCGAGGATCTAACCCGCGATGGGATAGGTACAGTGTGTGATCTGTGACGCGCTTTTGGTAAAATAAAATTTAGTTGTTTCAAATGCTTGATTCAGCGTTTTTACTGAAACTAGACCGGGGGGATGCTTAGAAACGAGTAATTATCATACTGGCTATCACCCCCTAGTCTTAATGCAGGGTTTCAACCAAAATGTTGACAACTCCTTTCACCCACTTGTTACATTCCTGCAACAGATTGTTATTGTGCCAGTTTCCAGTGTCTGCAGTATCTTGTGTCACTATTATGATGAAATCTGGAGTATCGTTTCTAAGACAGAGTGTAGGCAACCCTGAAGTAGAGAGGCTACAATGAAAGGAATGCACCCTCTTTGCCTGTTATTATTTCCACACTTCCTCATTATATATGCTTTTTAATGTCAAATCTTTCCTTTTAATTTATAATTATGCCCAGCATTGTAATAACTAAAAATGGTTGCTGATTCATGCTTTTGATTTTCATACCTCTGTCCTTTGTGTGGGTGGAGAAGGAGGTATTTTAATTGAGACTATGCATATTTTGTCCTAGTAACTAATGAAATGTAACTAATGAAATTTCACAACTTTTGAAATGTTTCTTGGTCATGACTAATTAAAATGAAATACTTTTGAGCAGCTTAGTACTGTAGTTGTGACAGTTTGCTAACTACAGCTAGGTGTTTTAATCAATAGGTCCGGGTGGCGCCAGCAATGGCAACCTTGTCAACAGTCTGTCTGTCCCTCCCTTCTTAGTTGTTTTAATAGTATGTGTTAAATGTATGTTTTAGTGTTCTTTAGCTTGTTTTATGTGGAGGGTGGGAAACTTTTAAAAATATATTACCTCGACAAAGATGCGATTTTTTTTCCGTATCGTATCTCCGTCCGCGCTGCGGCTTAAACATTGTGGAGTTGGCAGTCTCTGCTGGAGACCAACTTCGGGAGCTCCAACCGCGGGAGCCTGCGGACTATAACATCGCTGAGCTCACGATCCCTTTGTCAAGGATCACCCTCGGAGCTCCAATGGCGGCAGTCTGTGGACTTTAACATCGTGGTGCTCGCGGTCTCTGGTTAGAGACCGGCTTCCGCAGCTCCAAGCAGTAGGAGCTTCGACCGCCCCGACACGGGGTGCTTTGATCGCCCCGACGCGGGAGCTTCGATCACCCCGACGGATGGTTCAACTGCCCCGACCATGGGAGAAAATGAGGGAAGGAGATTAGACTTTATTGCCTTCCATCACAGTGAGGAATGTGGGGAGTCCACTGTGGTGGATGTTTATGCTAACTTTTATGTAGTTGTGTGACTTGTTGCTTTTTTTAGTGTGGCTGTATGGTAATTTGAATATCACTGTACCTTAATTGGTACACATGACAATAAAAGACCTTTGAAACCTTTGACCTTTTCTACAAACCTAAAACCTGTTTATGACACCTTTTCGTAGTTAATTACGTTTCAAGCTCTGCTAAGATGTGAATCAGGATTCAGCTTCATTTATTGCTGCACTGTTTTTGTTCAGTGACGAAACATCCTACCAGGTGGTGGTTTGTTTAGGAATCCATGAGGTTTATCTGAATTTGTTAGTCAGGGAAACTGCAGTTCCAGAAATGAGACAATTTTAGCTAAAGTACTTTGTGAAGAAGAACACCAATAAAATCCTAATCATTATGATGCTCGCAGAGATCAGGTTGATATATTGGAAGTTACCTGTAGGTTTTCTAGTAAGACAATTTCTATCTTCCTGCGAGATTATACGATGGTACTTTTCACTATTTCCACTGTCAACCTATCAGCCTTTTCTGAAGCCCACACTGTAGCACCACCTTACATTATCAGACTATAATAATTTGATCCTTTAGCTATGCAAGCTCTTAAGCTTGTCCATGCATTTGGCGCATTCATGGAAGAAGGTAGCATTTCTATAAAGAATTAAACCATTCCTCCCAAAATGTAAAAACAGCCACAGCCAAACAGAAATACCCATTCTTGTTTATCAATAATACCTGCAGATCCTTTGAATCCCGTCATCCAGGCTCTTCGTGCATACCGAGGGCTAATATACTCACTCTGAAAAAGAATATAAATCCTTCTCAATCCCCAGTTATGAAGAACACCCCCAGGGATTACTGGGTTTAGACCAAAGTTGCCAAGATTGATTGGGACATAAACCAATTGTCTGCTGAGTATCTTTAGAAACACAACATTTTGTGAATGTACATTGCCAAAATTACTGTAAATTCAATTGGTCTGATTTATTGAAAAATAAAATTGTTATATTTAATTCCTTCCATCATATCATGACATTTAAATGACTAAATCCAATGGATGATGTTGCAATGTTCCCCAAACTTAGTTAATTAAAGTGTGGGAAGGAGCTACAAATGTTGGTTTATACCAAACATAGACACAAAATGCTGGAGTACTTCGGCATGTTGGGCAGCACCTCTAGAGAAAAGAAATAGGTGATGTTTCGAGTTGGAACCTTGGGTCTGAAATAGGGTTCCGACCTAAAACACCACCTATTCCTTTTCTCCAAAGATGCTGCCTGATCTACTGAATTACTCAAGCAATTTGTGTCTATATTTAGTTAATTCATCATCGTTGGAACTGAAACATGGCTCCTTAGAGTTTTGACAGTGTTGTAATGATGAGAAGTGTGTCAGCATTATACACAATGTGACAGAAGACGAATATCTCTAATCAGTGGTGTCTCAGTATCAGACATAATTCCACACCCTCCCTTGATATCAGTCAAGCATCAGACGTTGCAGCTAGACAAATAGCTTGATTGAGCAGTGCCAGGGCTGTAATAGCCTAACGGCAGTGCAACCAGTCACCGGCCTCTGAAGTCAATGATGTATCATCGTACATTATCATCAGTTCACTCCAATGTCAGTACTGATCAGCGTTGAAAAAAACTTGTGTAGTTAGCTATATTTTAAGTTGGATTCAATCTATGAACTGCATTAAAAACTAAAATTGGCCGTCTGTTAGCATTCATTTGCTATAACTATAATTTGTTTTAAGCAAAGCATTTGATAGGGTAGACTTCAATCTCCATGAATGATTATGGCTACCAAATGAATAGTTGAATTATAGATTTAAGCATGTGCAGAGAATCACCAAATATGAAAATGCTATTAATTTACATTTACATATAGGACCAAATAAATATGTTTTGAGTTTGAAAGAACTGGTAAGGTGTTGAGAGTATTTCAAATTTTCAAATTCTTCATTTTGACCGATAGATGTTAACCATCGATCATAGAAATAATGCCAGCGTAACCTTGAAGATATGACACCAAGGTTTATTACAGGAAGCATAATTTGAGGAGGGTGGAAAGTGCAGCCAGTTATATCGTTTCAGATTAAATAGATAAAAATAAATCTTTTAAATAATGGTCTGGAAACTCACCAAATGAGGGTCGGTGGCAGGAATCACATAAATACTGATATTGTGTCCATCCATCAAATTCCTGAGAGCATTTAAACGGACTGTGGTGTTGACTATGTTGGAAGGCACGTACTAAATGTATGAGAATACAACATAAATTCAGTAGTTAAGAATTTATCAATTTTGATTTATCAAAGTCAGATAAAGTAGTCAGATTTCTCAAAGTTTAAATTTTTATTTCACAGTATCGTGCATTCTTTATATATTCCTTTTATGAGATAAAACCAAAGTTCGTGCAGAAATATTATTAAACAAAATGGGGAATATATTTTAGCCTAAACTATTTACCATTTATTGAAACACAAACTACAGTATTCTGTTAATATGGCTGTCCCTATGCAACTATCCCACATTGTTCTAATGGGTTCATATGGGATATGATGTGATGTAAAGCCACTTCAGTCAATGAATTTAGATTTTGATCCTCTGTATAGTGAATAACTGATTTCGGACAATTCTGGCCACAGTCTCTCCAGTCAAAGAGGTGAAAGTAAGCCAAGATTTCTGACCTGACCATTATATAATGATCACAGCTAGAAAGTGCCCTGCAATGGATGTTTTTCTTAAATATATAGAGAAGATCATTTGCTTAATCGTTTCACTTACTTTGCTGTTACTAATGTCAGTGCTGAAAATTATGTAACTGAATTCATTAGGACCTAAATGCTGCAATCTTCCTGTGTGGGCATTAATGTTAAATGTTACATTGAAGCATCTTCAGAATTTCAGATCAGAATAGTTTAATTTCTGTTTGAAAGATCCAGCAAGGAAACGGACCCTTCAGTCCACCATCCACCCCAGTCATCTATCACTTGCTCACAGTAGCTCGATATTATTGCACTTTTTCATCCACTCCCAAAACACTAGGGGCAATTTACAGAGGCCAATTAATCTACAAACCTATATGCCTTTGGGATGTGGGAGCAAACAGAGGAAACCAATGGGTGGAAAATGTTTTGCTTGTGACATACATTTTCCCAGCTTCACTGTGCTCCACCCCCACCCTTTATATTTCAGACAGGCCAGCAAAACCCCAGAACCACAGGAATTTCTTTTAGCCCTGTCTCACAGTACGAGTTCATTTCAAGAGCTCTCACGAGTTTAAAAAAAAATCAAACTCGTGGTAAGCACGGAGAATGAACGTAGCGGGTACGTCGGAGCTTGGGGACGTCTCTTAGCGGCTCGTAATGCTAACAGCAGGTACTTGGGAAGACTCGCTAATGGCAGGTAAGCACGTGAAGACTCGTGAAGATTTTTCAACATGTTGAAAAATGTCTACGAGAGCCCAGAGTACCGATGAGTGGCCATTACCGTAAATCTCCGAGTTCGAATCGGGGCAAACTCGGGAGATCTCCTGGAATGAAATCGTACCGTGGGACAGGGCTTTTACTATGCCATTCATTTGCTTGTAAAGCAAGCCATGAAATATCTTTCTCCCAGTTGTTTTGTTCTAAAATTAACTAAACTCAGTTTTCCGCAGAAGTAGGAAGTGGTGGGAAGCTCAGATTTATCCGATTTTCCTGGAACATCTCTTCTGTGTCATAGTGTCATAGTGATAAACTTTGTGTAATAGTGATAAACATTATGTGATAAACTTAATTTAGAATTTTTGGATTCAATTTTAAAATTATGTTAACTAACAATGACATAATTTATTTAATGTTTTATGATAATATAGAAGTCAAGAAGGATGAAATCAGAAAAGGCAAAATAAACTTATCAGGTTGGTAATTTTCAGGGACATCCTCACCAAGGCAATCCAATAGAACTCCAGGATATTTCATCTATCCTTATTCCAGTACTAATGTACCCTTGACTGATGATAGTAGCCATAATTTCTAACTATCCTAGACATAGGAACTATGGTACCTCAGATTTTTCAAATCATCTCAATTTGCAACTTTATCATTGCAGATCACACAGCCATGATTGAATGGTGGAGTAGACTTGATGGGCCGAATGGCCTAATTCTGCTCCTAGCACTTATGAAGCAGCTTTAATGTGGCTCTCTTTTCAAAGAGTTAATTATCTTGGCTACTTACGGGAGGCTTTGCAGTGCAATTTCTCATCAGAGCGGCATTGCGTTCATCTGAATGAACAGGATGACTGCTTGTCAACAAGAGCAAACCTAGAAAAATGATCATCAATGCATTAATGTGATTTACACATGTTCAAAGCAATCGATTTAACTGATGATATCCATGTTGAATTAGGAAATAGCTAAATGTACATTTGATAAGGTAATGAGAAAATTAAATCAGTAGACCAAAGAGGCTGCAAATCCTGGGATCTGGAATGACAGACAGAAAGCGGGAAGAACAACGGGTCAAGCGGCATCTGTTAAAGACTGAGAACCTGCAGTAAGACTGCGAGGAAAGAGGAAAGATTACTAGTATATACCAGTGTTAAGAGGGGTGGATAGAGGCTGGTAAGTGATAGATGGAACCAGATGGGAAGGGGATGATCGGTGGATGGAACCAATTGTAGGGAGGGGATGAGTGAATGGGCAAGATGAATAAATGGAGATGAAAACAAGGTGGGCAGGTGAATGTGTGTGGAAGAAGAGCACTGTAGATGTGGCTGACTTGAAATTGGAAAATTCAATGTTTATATCATCAGCTATAAGCTAATCAAGAGTGGTGTGAGATGTTGCCTTTCAATTTTGTGTTTGGTCTCTCTGCAGTAACCGAAAAGAACGAGGACAGACGGGTCATTGGGGGGATGGGAAGGAAAGTCAAACTGACATGAAACTGAAAGTTCAAGATGGCCAGAGTAGACTTGTGCTCTGTCTGCAATGACACACAAACAGTCGCAGAACTCTGCACAGCACCTAGTCTACACATGGGTTACCAGTGTTGAAGAGGCCACAGTGTGAGCACAGAATGCTGGAGGCCAGGGTGGAAGAGGTGTGGCTGAACAGGCAGGGCTGTTTAGGTCCCTGGATGGTGGTGAGGGTGGAGGTGAAGGAATTGTTTTTACCCTTCCTTCAGTTGTAGAAGAAAGTGCCAGAGGCCGAGAACGTTGGAAACAAGAAAAGTACACGATCCAGAAATGGCCTGGAATGTTTTGCAAAAGTTTCATAAAGGGAAAGCAGAAACAGGAACAGCAGCCAGCCAAGTTTTCTCATGCATGTCATGTAAAAGCCGTTTGACTTCCTTGTAGCTGTTGGCACTAAAAGATTGCTTGGTTTCTTTAAACAGCCTTTAAAAATGCATGGGTGCAACATAACCAGCTCCCTTCCAGCTGCCGGAGATTGTTCATTTCTTGCAGATGTTTGTTGCAGCAGGTATAGCAGAAAGCAGGTCGTATGCTCCCAGGCAGTGTCAAAGGGAACTGGCGTGCAAGATGGATAATTTCACCTGCAGGACGGCTGACCATTGTCCAAGGGATCCATGCAGACCCTGCAGAGCCTCCCGTGAGTACTACTAGAGTGAGGTTACTAGGAATGAATCTATCAGAAGCAATAACACTCATCTGGCAGAGCAGCTACAATAAATCTTCTGATCTCACCAGATATGTCAAAGTGAGCCTGATGCAATTGCCCTCATTTATTTAAACTCAGCAAATACATTTTCTTCCAATAAACCTTCCCTGGCACTTAGACACAAAAGCTACACTACTTCCCTTATTGTCACCTCTATCCCTCCGTCATATTGTGCCTCTCTCCCTCTCCTTCTGTGTCTGACTTTTCCTATGGAAGTGTTGCAAGTTCTCTACTTTGTTACAAGACAACACAGAAGATGTGATGGAGAAACAAGAAACTGCGGATGTTGGAATCCCATTCGGAAATGTGACCTGTCCATTCTCCCCCTGGAATCAGCCTTACCTGCTAAGTTCCTCTCACACTTTGCACTTTATAGCAGATCTGATGCTTGCAACCAGCTCTTAAAGGGACATACATGCTCTACAAAAAGAACATGAATTTTCCAATGGGATTTCAACTGCAAAATATCTTTTATTTTGGAAATAAAATAGTATTCTCAATCATAGTCAATTGAAAATTTATTCGGATGTCAGTCTGAATTTGCAGCAATTAACTCCTTTAAGAAAACATTATTTAAGTAAAACGTACTGCAGTTGTAGAAAAAAAGGGTTACATTTAAGATAGCAGGGATAGGGATCAATGTCCTCATTCGTACATACTGCACGTGTATAATTTTGAATTTAAATTTACTTAGTAGGAACTACTATCATAAAAGGCCTGTCCCACTCAGGTGACTTTTTAGGCGCGTGCAGGAGACTCTGCGCTCGCCTCATGATCGCAACATGGTCACCACATGTTCGCTGGTGGTCTCTGGTGAGTCTCCTTCATGGTTGTGAGGAGTTCCTGCATTCTGGGAACTAGTCGCAGCCTCAGTATGGTCGCAGCAAATTTTTCCAACATGTTGAACATTTTTCTGCAACCAAAAATTGGTCGCCATGGAGAAAATCGATACATTTGTAGTCATAGGTGCAGTGATAGTGGGGTCGCCATGTAGTTGTAGGTAGTCGAGGTAGTCATAGATAGTTTTAGTTAATCTCCTTTGCTGACCGGGCATTTTCATTGGCTCATTGTGGGAAACAAAACGTAAGCACGAGTTTTCAGAACCAAGGAAAACCGACCGATAATGTTAAATGCCCGCCGAACTTCACAGCTGTGTATCTCTGGATTATTACAAGTTGTCTGGCTTCTTACAAGTGTCTCCACTCCTTCTCCCCCCACTTTTCCCCCATTCTCCCCTCCCCGCTCTTTTAAAGGACTTACCGTACACTATGCTAGCCGTCTTAACCTTCCTGTTCATCGCGGTGTGTGGCTGTATCACCTTGGCTTTGCACCGTGTGAATTTCAGACAGCGCTCCCCCGCCTTGGCTCTGTGTCTGTGTCTGTGTCTGTGCCTGTGCCTGTGTGTGTGTGTTCCACTCTGACAGTCACCGTTCCACTTCCCGGTTTTTCATCAACTGTGCGAGCTTGACACTCACCGGCAGTCCACTGAAAAATCGCCCGTGGGGCAGGCCCTTTAGAGAATGAACTTGTAAACAGTACGTTGCATTCTAATTTAAGATCACAGATCAGAATATTTCAGTGGTCATGCACTATCAGACAAGATAGCAAGTGATGGTGATCATTTAAACATTTACAAATTTAATCAAATCCAGTAATTACTTTTATTGCTGCTGTAACTGCACAATGTTTTATTTTAATCCATGGCAGAGATTCAGTCTGGTATTCAACAGCATTTTATAGAGCAAGATAGTTCAACAGTCTATAACTTCACGGGGGTATCAGGTTCTGACCAATGGGTGGGACCAGAGGGTATTTTATAATGATTTTATTTCTGACTCCACTACACTGAATGTAAAAGTAGTAAACTCTGCATTTCAGTTATACTTATGTTAGATGTTCATGTGTATTAACTCATACTAAACCTGCTTACTAGCACTGTCTGGGATGTCTGTCAAGGTGAGTATCTGCATTGCATTTTGCCAAGGGGCTTACTAATTTACAATTCAGCAAATGTAGGAAAATAACTGTTTCCCATCCACCAAAAACCAGAGCATTGTTCCTTAGGGAACCTTAAGGATCGCTGCATGAGCTCTGGGCCACATTCTTAATCTACCACAATGATGAAGCTTGGAATACTTCGTAGTTCACAATACGTCACAAGTAAACATCACCTAGTGGGTGAAATGCTTGTTTCTTTGCATGTATTTATTAGGGATGTATCACTGGCAAGGCTGTATTCCCTGAAGGTGGAATCTCATGTAGATAGGGTGGTAAAGAAAGCTTTTGGTATGCTAGCCTTTATAAATCAGAACATTGAGTATAGAAGTTGGGAGTATAGATGTTAAAATTGTACAAGGCATTGGTGAGACCAATTCTGGAGTATGGTGTACAATTTTGGTCGCCCAATCATAGGAAGGATGTCAACAAAATAGCGAGAGTACAGAAGAGATTTATTAGAATGTTGCCTGGGTTTCAACAACTAAGTTACAGAGAAAGGTTGAATAAGTTAGGTCTTTATTCTCTGGAGCGCAGAAGGTTAAGGGGGGACTTGATAGAGGTCTTTAAAATGATGAGAGGGATAGACAGAGTTGACGTGGACAAGCTTTTCCCATTGAGAGTAGGGAAGATTCAAAGAAGAGGACATGACTTGAGAATTAAGGGACAGAAGTTTAGGGGTAACATGAGGGGGAACTTCTTTACTCAGAGAGTGGTAGCTGTGTGGAATGAGCTTCCAGTGGAAGTGGTGGAAGCAGGTTCGATTTTATCATTTAAAAATAAATTGGATAGGTATATGGATGGGAAAGGAATGGAGGGTTATGGTCTGAGTGCAGGTAGATGGGACTAGGGGAAAATAATTGTTCGGCACGGACTTGTAGGGCCGAGATGGCCTGTTTCCGTGCTGTAATTGTTATATGGTTATATGGTTATAAGGCCAGAATCGGTTGTACATCCCCAAAGGCCCTTGAGAAGATGAAGGTGAGCCACCTTCATGAACCACAGTAGTCTTTCTGGTAAAGGTGCACCCACACTGCTAATTCTAAAATCTATACATAACTAAAACTCTGATCTTGTTATCTTCCGGTTTGGCGGTCTTCCTATTGGCGCAAAAACGGTTCATGATAGTGCTGTGATTTTTCACCAGTTCGCTCACCGTTCTCCTGTGCTGTGAGTGCACCATGTTTCGTTCCGATCAGTTGAATGTCGTAAAAGTTAGCGAGGTTTAAAAATCTTCTGTGTGTGTGTGTGTGTGTGCGCAGATCGATCTCTTCTCCTGCCAGTCGGCGCCGTGTGGATTGGTCGTTTCTCCTGTTACAACGCATGGCAATCTGCTCCTTTCAGCGCCATCACTTCTTTACTGGAGCTGAGGATGGCCGGTGGAGGTTTCCAACCGGATACAACCTTCGGAGCAACCCAAAGCGACCATGCCCCAAGTAGCCCAGCCCCAAGTAGCCCAACCCCAAGTAGCCCAGCCCCAAGCAGCCCAGCCCCAAGCAGCCCAGCCCCAAGCAGCCCAGCCCCAAGCAGCCCAGCCCCAAGCAGCCCAGCCTCAAGCAGCACAGGGTCAGAGACCTGACCCAGCCCAGTGTCGGAGACCCAGCCCAGCCTGGAGTCAGAGATGTCACCAAACGGAAAGCGGAGACCCTGATCCCGGCGGAGGAGAACGACCAGCGCCCAGCCAATTCCAGCCACTACCCCTCTGGTCCCCCTCACTGGCTCCTCCCCGCTCCCCGTAATGCCCCCCTCTCCCCCGTGGCACTCCCCCCGCCTACACACCCCTCTCCTCTCTTGTAGATTAATGTGTCTCTACTATATATATATATCACCACACAGATTATGTATGCTGCACATTCCTTATGCAATCCAGTACGGATCTTCATCCCAACCCGTCCATAAGCCTGCGTGTCTCTCCCTCTCTCTCTCTCTTAGATTAGATGTATGCCTTTGAGGCGAAAGCACAAGGGGTTTCCTCTGTGGAATTACAAATAAAAAACTATGTTCTAAACTCGGCGTGGTGATATATATAGAGTAGAGACACACTAATCAACACCTCTCCCCCACACAACCCACCCCCCGCCCACATACCCCTCCCCCCCACAATCCCTCCTGCCCACAACCCCCCTGCCCCCATAACCCCCCCCCCCCGGTTGCACACCCCTCCCGCACACCCCTCCGCCCACACACACACCCCCCGCCCACACACACACCCCCCACCCACACACACACCCCCCGCCCACACACACACCCCCGCCCACACACACACAAACAACCCCCCCATACATACACCGTCCCCCACATACCTCTCTCCCCCATCCCACCCACATACACACCTCCCCCCCACCCCAACTACCACACACCCCCGTCCTCCACACTCCCCCTTCCCCCACACCACCCTCTCCCCCCCTTCCTACACCTCCCCGTCCACACACCCCACTTCCCTTCCCTCCCTTCCTCCCCTCCCACATATGAAGAGGAGGGGGAGGGAGTGCTCGGGGATGTGGGCAAAGGGGCCACGCCTGCACAGTTAGGGGCTATAGGTGAGTGGTGGAATATTGCGTTGGGGGAATGGGTTGCGTTGGGGGACCAGGCCTCCCGTGTGACTGGAAACCGATGGGTCCCACTTAGTCTAGTTGAACTTAACAATGATAAAACAGTCGCACAATATTTCCAAGAGCATGGTGCACAAAATGGAGGTGGACCTGCAGCCGATAGTCTGATAACCTTGGTCTTCCTAGAGATTGAGGTTAGTAGTCAAGGTGAGTAACCACAGTGCATTTTGTCAAGGGGCAGCATTAAATGACACCCGTGCCATCTGGGAGATGTAGATAATTGAATGAGTAATGGAAAATTTAATGCAGTACAAGAACAGACTCTTTGTCCCTTGGAGATGGAAATCAATTATGGCTTTGCTTGGAATACTCGCATCCCAAACAGTGTCCGTGCAGGAAAGACCATAGAAAACACTAGACGCAACACCCAATCCACAAACATGAAGGAGCTCCCACATCACTGTACACTGCTACCGCTGAAATAATTGTCTGACTCAACTAACTAAATGTAAAATCATGTGACCAGGTACACCATCAAGTCCAGACGCTTTCCGAGGGTTCACCCACCTGAAGGATCTTCTGATGTCGGTTGCGGTAACTGATATTGCAAGACCATTTGGGGGCTACGGTAGCCGGAGAAGGTACATTAGTGTTCTCCTGATCGAAGCATGCATAGAACACATTGAGCTCATCCTGGGAGCGATGGCTTTTGTTGCTTGAACTACCACTTGATTTTGCCTTGTAGGAAGTGATGGCATGCAAGCCCTGCCTGCCACAGCTGCCGAACATCTGCCTATTTAGAGTGAAAATCCCATTTAACCATTGTGATGGCCATATCAAGGTCATATTTGGACTTCTTATATTAATCTGCATCACCAGACTTGAATGCATGAGATCTGGTCAGAAGATGGCCGACCTCCCGGTTCATCCAAGGCTCCTGATTGGGGAATACTCGGATGGTTTTCATGGGAACACACTCCTCTATGCATTTCCTTATGAAGTCAGTAACAACTGTGATTGCTGAGTTTTTGAACATTGCCCAGTCTTCAGCTCCACGCAACCCCAGAGTTGTTCCTCTGCCTTCACTGGCCAGCTCTGTGCAGTCGTCACCGCTGGGGCTGTATTGTTTAGTCACTGCCTATACACAGGAAGATAGAGCACAGCCAGGTGGTCAGATTTCCCTGTGTGAGAGCAAGGGATGTAGACATCTTTGATGGTGGAAAGGCAGTGGTCGAGAGTGTTGGATCCTTTGATAGTGGTGGTTTCAAAGTGATTTCTTCCAGTGACTTTGTTGAAGTCCCCGACTATGAGAGGAGATGTGTCCCCCACCCTCCCATCAGTCTGAAGAAGGGTTTCGACCCGAAACGTTGCCTATTACCTTCGCTCCACAGATGCTGCCTCACCTGCTGAGTTTCTCCAGCATTTTTGTCTACCTTAAGTACCCAATTTAATCTTCCAGGGACTGTACATTGGCCAGTAAGATGGTAGTAAGGGTGGTGCGGGGACCAAGTCCCCTGCGCTTCAGTTTTACTTACAGGATGCCCCGTCGACCACATATCCAAGCACAATGGAGGCCTCCGCGGTGTTTCCTGACACTATACTCATGATCCTCCGTGGGACCGGTGTATCCCCTGCCATAGGTAACTCCATTGCTGTCGGTATATCGCAATACTGCTAATCCATTTAAATGGACCAGCAGCTTGTCAGTTACAGCACTGGTTTGTGTTGTTTATTTTATCTAAATACGTTCAGAACTGTTATCATTGATCCTTTGCTGTGGTGCTGCTGGCAAAATGTCGCCACAGTATTCCACTGTTTTTCTGTCCCCTATTTTTTTTCTTAACCTAAATTCCTGTCTCAAGATGCTGTGGTGAATCCAGTGTCAGTGCTGAATGTTTCATGCAGGTTGGAAACTGAACAGAAAACAACCTTGAAGTATGTGTACAAATGCACACATTTTTTCGGCTGTGCTAATATCACCAAAAGCTACGTCATAACATAGATAACAGAATGATTCCAGTATGCCTGGTTCAGTAAAGTTAAATTAAATAAAACTGATTAACAATCTTTGACTAAGACAATAATACATAACATCTCTATTACAATGTTCAACCCAGTCTATTCATACAGAACAATTAACCCAAAAAGATCATTCCAATTGGTAAACTATTGAAAGCTGTTACAGCAAGTAAAAAAATATGAGTTGCTTTTTTCTAGCTTCAATTAAGCACTCAGCTGTTAGGAACTTTTGCAATAATTTTAAATAATTGTAAACTTTATCAATTAGAACATTAATTTGCAGTACTGTCACTCTGTAGAATTTCGAATAAGGAACATACATTATTCGCAACTTCTCTCCAAAAAGGAATTTTCAAAACTCTTAAGAAATCTTAGCTGAAAAACATTATCATGGTAAGAATGAAATAATATTGCAACTTAGCTATAAAAAAGTGAATGTATTCACCTTCTAGTACCAGAATCCATGTCCAGACTGCAATCCAGAAAAGTTTCATACTTTAAATGAAGCTTGCTAGCTTACACAATGGAGTCAGCACAGTCAACTGAGAAAAAATACAATGAGTCAAACTTTAATAAGACATGCCAAGGCCACGTAGGTATGCTGTTGACAGGTGATAAACATGTAACTAATGTAAGATGTACTTACTTTAAGATTTATTGCATTGTAAAAGGAAGATCAGGCAAAATCTAGCCTGATTATTATGATGAAATAAAAGTAGATTGAGTAATGGTGTAAAGATTCAAATCACCACTGAGATATTATGACTTTACACATTTAGGATTCATTTTTTTCCTCGTGTAACAAGTTCAACAGGGCACAAAGAGTGAACTATGAATGATCAGGCCAAACTTAACCAGTTATATGATGTAAAATAAATAGAGAAGGATGGGAAAGCAGTTGAATTATAAGCCATGACTACCGCGTCATGCACAAGAACAGAAATCTAGAAAATGCTAGAGAAAGGAAAAGTAAATGCAACACATCAGGCAGCAACAGATGGGGGGTGGGTAGGGAGAGAGGGGGAGAGAAGGGGAGAGAGGAAGAAGAAGTGAGAAAGTTATTGTATCTGATTTTTGACTTTTTTAAAATCAGAACCGTGCAAAGTTAGAAACATAGAAAATAGGTGCAGGAGTAGGCCATTCGGCCCTTCGAGCCCGTACCGCCATTCAATATGATCATGGCTGATCATCCAACTCAGTATCCTGTACCTGCCTTCTATCCATACCCCCTGAACTTAGAACTGGAACAAGCCAGAGATACAGTTCTTGGGAATACTCCATAACTTAGCTGAAGTTCTAAAAATTTAAACTTGAATTTAGAACTCCAAAGGATTTATCAGGTTGGGCAGGATAATCAGGCCATTGATCAATTTATTGCAATCAGAATTTCTTCCTAATTCCATGCTCATATGTTTTCATATGACAGAAGGAATGACATATTCAGCTCATCGGTTATTAGGATAATTATAAAATAAAAATTTGGGACATCTTTTAGTAACGTGGTGCCATCATGTTGTAATATTATTTTGACATGAATTTGTCATTTTTATTTAAACTAACCATTTACAATTCATCTGATAAGATCTCAGGAACAGATTTTTTTTTAACACTGCAGCTTTCTCAGTTTCACTGTGGTAAATGCAGATTGGATGTGCTGACCATGGGTGTGCTGATCATGAATAATTCCTGAGCCTGATGAGGCTTTGAATAAGTACAGGTTATTCACAAATTATAGGTGAAGAATTAGGCCATTCGGCCCATCGAGTCTACTCTGCCATTCAATCATCTCTGCCTCCTAATCCCATATCTCCATGAGAACCGTTCAACTCAAGAATTAGGAATTTAATCGTATTGGGCAAAGTGTGGTGCGGCAGAGGCCTTCCTAAGGCCTCACCACATCACCGTCAGCTTACAATGAATGGCCCGTTTCCTTTATCATTGTTACTTTTTTTACATATCTTTAATTCATTGTTCTATCTCTCCACATCACTGTCGATATTTCTCATTTCCCTTATCCCTAACCAGTCTGAAGAAGGGTCTCGACCCAAAACATCACCCATCCCTTCTCTCCAGAGATGCTGCCTGTCCCGCTGAGTTACTCCAGCTTTTTGTGTCTATCTTTGGTTTAAAAGCATCTGCAGTTCCTTCTTACACCTTCCCTAAGTGCTGCAGCCGTGGTGCGCGCCTGGAAGACCCAAAGACTCGGCGCGACACGGACCCCGCACAAAGGTCTGGGGAACTGGGAACCCGCCCGGAGGACCCAGTCTCGATGGACCGTGTTACCGCTGGAGACGTCGGACGCGAGGAGCAAGGGGCGGGGTAATGGCTCTAGCGCCTTCAAGATCGCCTACAGGAAGCACCCATGTGACACCAAGATGGCAGGCCGATCTGATCGAAGGCGATGGAGGAGGCCCTGCAGGAGCCTGAGGCCTATCTGGAATTGAAACATCTCCAGTAGACCGAGTGCGCCGACGGACAGGCCTTTGGACGTGTAAATATGCCAAAAGAATTTCACTATGCAGTTGCACGTGACAAATAAAGCACAATTGAACCATTGAATCTTTCACTTCTCATTGCCTGGTTTTGGGGGTTGCTGGAGATCAGGGTCACATTACTTCCCTACTTTTATCAATGTGCATTATATTTTTTTCGGCTGTAAATGATGGTGAGGATAAAAATGTAAATTAAAAAATAGCAGCTATTTTTAAAATACATTTAAATAGCACCATGTTATCAAATACCTGATATCTGATATCCTGCTTTCTGTGACGCCCGATTCACTGGACACCACAAAAAAAAACAGACAACATTTTGAAACAGCAGACTCAGGCCAAAAGTAACTTTGAGCGGTGACAGAAAAAAATGAGGGATTCATAAAACGTCTTGATGACGGATTATTTGTATTTCTGTAGCTGAAGGGATGAGAATTGTAGGTTCAACTTACTGCTTCTGCATTTACTGTTTGTCTCCACTCTTTCACTGCCGTGCTTGTCAGGCCTCTAATCCACAAAGATAATCCACTGGAGATATTAGACCAGTTTTATCCATACAGTGAGAGCTGGTTATTGGCTGCGTCCTTCTTTCTCAGGAAGGACGTAGAAAGTGGGAGGTCTGTTATTCGTCATTTCAAATCTCAGAGAGTATTTCTATTACAGAAGTGCTTTGGAGGAGGGGACATATTCCGCATATCATGTGAAATGTTTATTGATTCCTTTTATCCTAGCCTATGATGAAAATAGCGTATACGTGAAGGAAGACAATGGCTCATTCTGCAATGGTCACAGCATTATTAAGTTGAAGTGATTTCGAAAACCCAGCAGTAATAATATCCTGGGTTGATCATCAAACCCCCAAGTAATGCTTCAAAGACCATAAAAAATATCTGTGAAAATTCAGAAAATGCCATTACTTTAGGATATTGCTATCTATTACGTTTATTAGACATTTCGCAGGCAAGATCCAAAAGATTGTTAATAAAATTGCAAATAAAAATAATTAAGGATTAAGAAGTTCAATGCAAATGATAAAAAAAATTAACCCTACCAGTCTGACAGAAACTTTCAATATTTTCTGTCCAAAGTTAAACCTGGCTATTCACCATCTGGTATTTAAAGAGTTAACAGAGAGCTGATTGTGAGGGAAAATTCTGAGCAATATCTGGAAGGAGGGGGTTGAGGAGAAGGAGCACTGTACACCAAATGATTAATATCGACACCTGTTGATGCCTGCTTTACAGCTATTACATAAGTTGCAATGGCACTTTTAGCTGGATCTAAAAATAAGTGAACAGGAGGGACGGTAGGCTTGTCTTTTTAAGATCAGTTTAGTGTAGAGATACGGAGCGAAAATAGGCCCTTCAGCTCACCAACTCCGCACCGACCAGCGATCCCCGCACATTAGCACTATCCTACACATGCTAGGTACAATCTTACACCTCTACAAAGCTCATTGACGTACATTTTTCGAGTGTGGGAGGAAACCGAAGATCTTGGAGAAAACCCACCCGGTCACAGAGAGGGTGTATAAACTCCATACATATAAGCACCCACAGCCCGGATCGAACCCGAGTCACTGGCGCTGTACATGAAGTGTTACATGAATGAAAGCGGCCGTTTTGGAGGGGTGAGGGGAATCATTAAAAAAACATGATCATGCTTTTGGCATCTTATTTAAGAGTGGTAATGTATCAATTGTTCGATGCAAAGGAGGCAGACAGAGTGGCATCACACAGGGCTGTTTTAGATTAATCCCTGGATAAAATGGGTCACATTATTTTCACACCAGACCATCAGCTGGCCACTAACAGAAATGCATATCTTCACAGTCCTCCTATTGCAGGTGTGCAATTAACAAAAGCTACAATCACACATGACTCTCAATGCTTGAGTCCGCTCTAGATGTCTACTGTCAAGCCTAACTGCTGGCGGAAGGCTGCTGGTATTGACCAGAAATCAGCTGTGGACTTCATTGCCAGCTGTCCGTGTGTTGTGGTCGACCGCTGTCCGAGAACTTGGGCTCTCATTTATTTCCCATACCGAACCAGCTCACACCTCAAAACTTTGAGAGGGATGGGGAGTACCTGGCGTTGGTTGGTAAGGAAACTCAAACAACACCGCAGTACTGTGGTAGAGCCAGAAGATGTTCCCCGACTACTGGCCTTAGAACAACTATACACAAGGCAGCTTTTGGCCATTTCTTTGGCATATTCACTTAATATACCAATGAAAGAATTCTCAGGTATTCCCTCTATGTATTACTCATACTCATCCATTGGGAGATTTTGTTTAAAAAAGAACTTCAGAAGCTGGAAAAATCGAAGGTAGACAAGATCGCTGGAGAAACTCAGCGGGTGAGGCAGCATCTATGGGGCGAAAGAAAAGGTGACGTTTCCGGTCGAGACCCTTCTTCAGACTGATGTGGGAGTGGGGGGGGCAGGATGAAGAAAGGAAGAGGCGGAGACAGTGGGTTGTGGGAGAGCTGGAAAGGGGAGAGGAAGGAGCGGGAAAGCAAGGACTACCTGAAATTGGAGAAGTCAATGTTCATACCGCTGGGGTGCAAACTGCCCAAGCAAAATATGAGGTGCTGCTCCTCCAATTTGCGGTGGGACTCATTCTGGCCATGGAGGAGGCCCAGGACATAAAGGTCAGATACGGAATGGGAGGGGGAGTTGAATTGCTGAGCCACCGGGTGATCGGTTGGTTAATGCGGACTGTGCGGAGGTGTTGGGTGAAGCGATTGCCAAGCCTGCGCTTGGTCTCACCGATGTAGAGCAGTTGACACCTAGAGCAGTGGATGCAATAGATGAGGTTGGAGGAGGTGCAGGTGAACCTCTGCTGCACCTGGAAAAACTGCTTGGGTCCTTGGATGGAGTCAAGCGGGGAGGTAAAGTGACAAGTATGGCATTTCCTGCATTTGAAAGGGAAAGTACCAGGGGAGAGGGTGGTTTGGGTGGTAAGGGACGAATTGACCAGGGAGTTATGGAGAGAACAGTCTCTGTGGAAAGCCAAAAGGTGAGGAGATGGGAAGATGTGGGAAGCCGTTAGAGGTGGCGAAAATGTCGGAGGATTATCTGTTGTTATCCGTTGGGATAAATCAGCAAATAGATTCCTGCAACTCGAATAGGATCCAATTTGGCATTAGTCAGTACATTCTCTCCGGCAGTGTGATGTTTGCCTGAAAAAGATTCATGCAGGACTGGACCATCAATGAAACTTGCCGTTTTGAATTCCCATTTCTAGAAATGTCAGCAGTTAGAAGTCACTCAACTGTTGGTTTAATATTGTGACTTACTTTACTGTTAGCAATTTACGAGGGTTAAATTTATAACCACTCAATATAAACATAAAATACGGCTTATGTACATGTTTATAGATTTGTTGTGTTTGCTGAGAGTTTGGACCTCAATAATGCTGACTCTCAAAAAACGCAATCCTCTGGGAACTGGTCCAGGCCTGTGCCCAGGTTTGGCTGACGTGTGCCAGCAGCTCCCAATCAGAGTACGAGACAACCAGACCTAACATGCTTGTAATGAAGGGAATGAATATAAGGGCATGTATTAATTAATGCAGTAATTAGCAGAATTATGGAAATAGTCACAAACAATGTTCCACTTGCTTACCAATTGCCTTCAACAATGCAGATTCTGGGTTGCCCAAGATCACTCAGTTCCATTCTTCTTAACAACCTTCATCCAAAAGAGTGGGTGCCTCCTCGTGTCATCAAAGCAACATTGGTTTGAGTGTTACATCAAAAAGTCCCAGCAGTTTTTAAGTCATTGTGAAAAATCTGCTCTGGCTCCAACAAAGCAAGGCATTTAATGTTCTTGGTCGGCAATCATCTGAGCAGACAGCATTAGAGGAGTTCCTCATTGTAGTATCCTAGACCAAATACATTAAACCTGTTCATCTGTGACCCTTCCTCCATTAGTGTTAAGTGGATAGTTTCAGTGTTCAGATTCATGCACAACTTAGAAAAAATCTATCAAGGCATTGGATGATATGAAAAATAGTGATCATCTCCAGAGTAGAGACTAACCACCTCTCCTTGACATTCAATGAGATTAACATTGCTGAATCCCACATCATTGGAAGACACCATTGACCTGAGCCTTTACAGCATTCGTCAAATAGATAACGTGGCACATGAAACATGCTAGAAGGTTGTCACGAAGTGTTAAGTCACTTCTTGATTCCTCAAAGCCTGGTCACTGGAAGAAATTAGTATCTGGTTCAGGAATAGAGTCAGGTTAGGGAACAGATAAGCAGTTAGGGAGGGTGAAGGTTGTAACTGAATGGAGGACACATTATATGAAGATGGGGGAAATGGGACTGGGCCAATTGGAAGGAGATTCCTGTACTGAACAAGGACAATCAGTGAGTCAGTATTATAGCTGAATGGCTGGGGAGTGGTTAGTGGGGATGGGGTAGGATTAATCCTAATTGTACCACAGATTGATGCTGCAATGGTGACACGGTTGTTTCAACAATGGTTAATATCGAAGCAGCATTGATTATTTTCATCTGCAATGCTCTAAAAATAAAATATTGTATGGGAATAAAGCAATTGGACGCGATGTAACAAGGAAATTGTTTGGATTTGGAAACATGTCTGAAGTCTGGCAGAATTTCTGGAGCGTTTCAAAATGCCCCCAAAATGTTTCTAAATGTTTCATTGGAAGATAGGTACAATTACGGATGGATAACACTGAGATAAACAATGGCAGGTAAGCTAATTTCTAAGTTATGAATATTTGATTATGTTTAATTTCTGTCCCAACATTATTAGCAACCGTAAATCGACAATTTAATACCATTTACTTCTTGAAATTTACCAACAAACTAATGAACTATTAAATACAATGGAATATTGATATTGCAGAACCCTTCCAACTCTGGCTAACATTTCAGGATAAGTAGTAATAGGGACTGAGTGGCAATTGTACAAAGTTCAAAGATTGCAAAAACAGCAAGCTTTGCAGCTGCTTGTCATTACCCTGATCCTTGTTGCACATGCTACAACTTCCTTATAGCACAAATAATGAGGTGTGAACAAAGATCATTGTTCACAGCCATATCATGTCTTTAATGTTCACAAGAAACTTACCAATGAGGAAAACCATTTGGACTATCACTGTTCAACCACCCTGAACAGTGCAAAATCCACCTCGTGTCTTTATTGCAGTTGTACCTTGTGTTTTATATATTACTATCAATGGGCCCGGCCTTAAACCAATTGCTCCCAATTGGGCCCCGCGCCTAAGGGCCCCCCGCGCTAGGCTGGTGGGCAACACACTCTATCCCCTCAGCAGCGACCCCAGCAGGTGAAATTCCTCACCGACAACAACACTGCGCCGCGGTTAACTCTCAAAAATGTCACCACTTTCCGGGATACTATTCCCATATTCCTTTCTGCACCCACACTTACCGGTGTTTTACACCCGGGGCAGGCACGGGGGACCCTTTACTACAACTATACTTCAGACAGTTACAGTGAGCCCGCCAGCAGATGTGTACACACGCCAGATGTTACCAGGATATTCACTGACCGAGCAGCTGACTCTTATCTGGAATTAGTCAGTCAAGGTGCATCTGAGGCAAACAGCGCCGTCTGCTCCCAAAAGCAGCAGTTACCAAATGACATAGCGTTTGATTTACGCCACACACTCACATGTATAAACATATGGACACAATAGTTCCTTCATTGTCACGTCTACCAAGGTACAGTGAAATTAATTTGCCTGGAGATCAGTGCGATTTTTGTGGTAACTAAGTACACTGCCCGGTTAGCACATAATGCACAGAAACAGGCACTGAGTCTATATACAATAGTCACCAGGTGTTGATGCCATTTCATGGTCCCAACTGCAGGTGGTTATGAAGGCCTGTTGTAGCCGTCGTATCAACAGAAACATCACGTCCCCTTCTCCCCCCAATCGCACACAAAACATGTGTGTGTGCATAATACAGAACCCAGTGGTAAGCCACGGCTGCAATTGATACGTGTAGTAACTAACAAGTGTGTCGGAAAAAGAGTGGTCAATATCAGCTTCACAAGGCTGAAGCTTGAGATGCTGCCGGGAGCAGCTGTGCGGCGAAAACGTGGCGGCAGTGACAGCAGGTCACATTGCCCGCTCCCTCCCATCATCAACCTCGGGGCCTTCCGATTCCCGCCCTTGATTCCAACCCATCGGGAGGGAGCTGTACAGGGACGACATTCTTCCTGACCACGGACTGAAACATTGATTGCAAGGAGCTGGTTGCAACCGCAGAGCCCATACAGAATATTAGTAAACCCTTGTTAAATAATGCGTGGAATAATGCAGTTTAATGGTAATTAACAGCTATGGTAAAGGTTGGAAGCCAGCGGAGGTACTGACAGTCAGACGAGAGCAGGAGAGATTAAGACAGTGTATAATCCATAGCACCTCAGTGTACAATTTCATAATATATACTAAATAACAGGGCTGACAGACCTTGGCTTTAACCTGGGGCTCACCAAAGTTGCTCCCAATTGGGCCCCGCACCTTCTAAGGCCGGCCCTGGGTAATAGATATCATTTTCTTTATAATATTGTGAAGATTATTTGCAAATGGGTGACATCGTGTCTCCAATATTCCATTGATTGGGTTTTTGTGATCTTTGTTTTACCTTGCAGTGGTTTCTATGATTGAAGCCTTTACTCTAATCATTCAGAGAATATGCAAATTTTTCACAAGGCTCTCAAAATAAACTTACAATTCCGCGCATCATGCTTTATCTTGCTCAAAGACTATTCCCCTTCTCCGATCCGGACAACTTTCCACGTATCCTATCACAATATCACCTAATTATCCTATTCCTTAAACAATTAGCAAGCCAGGTCCCAAGCAACGTGGTGTCTCTGAATAAAGCTTATCAGTCTCTCTTCAACGAAACATTGTCTCACTTTTAATTAAAAATTTAAAGTTCTTTCATCAATTGGGGATTATTGACAAAGGTCATTTATTATATTAATTGATAACAGTAAGGAGATTACTAAAGAATAAATTAATCGACCATAACATGCAGACATTACTGCGTAGGAAGGAACTGCAGATGCTGGTTTAAACCGAAGATAGACACAAAAGGCTGGGAGTAACTCAGCAGGTCAGACAGCATTCTGGAGAAAAGAATAGGTGATGTTTTGGCATCTCCAGATACGCTGTCTGACCCGTCAAGTTACTCCAGCTTTTTGTGTCAACATGCAGACATAACTATTCTAATAATATTCAGCTTTATGAATTATAAATTATCAGAACCTGATGACCTGCAACCCATGTCTTTGGAGGAGGTAAATGTCATCTTCCAAAGTTCCACTCACTCTAAAATGGTTCTCACAATGTGAGATATAATTGTCAATGTATTACTTAAGGAAGGAGGGAGAGAGAGAGAGAGAGAGAGAGAAAAGACAACAAGGCACTATGGATCAGTTAGCCTGACATCAGTTGCAGGGTAAAGGCTGGAACCTGTGGTTAAGGATGGAATAGGGTGTTTATTCATTAAAATTATCATTGTATTGTTCAGGATTTATCAAAGAGAAGTTGTGTTTGACAAATCGATTAATCTTTTGAGTTTGTAAACAGCAGATTAGATAAACGAGAATCGGGGAAAATAGTGTATTTATTATCATGTGTACCAACATACAGTGAAATACTTTTTTTGCATACAGATCAGCAAGACTATCGCCATACATAAGCACAATCCACTGGTTAGTACAGAATGTACAGAACAGCACACTAGATCTATATGCAAGAGGTGCAATGTTGGCGCCATTTTACAGTCCCAGGTACACTGGCTCGTTGGCAGCTTCTTGCCTCCATTCCAGTCATGCCATGAACCATCGTCCCTCTCCTTGCCTGGGCCTCTTCAGCCCTTGTTCCCGGGGGTGGAGGAGGAAGGGGATGAGGAGTTGGCAGCCTCCTGCAGCCGATCTTGAAGGCGTGGAAGGCAAGACCCACCTCATTCTTCTTACCAGGCCTTTTGTCCAGTGTCCATCGCTGTCTCCCTCCGCCTCCTCTCTGATTCCCAGTCTTTGGGGGGTGAGCAAGGGCTGGGCTCGGCGGCTTCCTTCACCAGGTGGGTTCCCGGTTCCACAAGGATGACCTTCTCCCTTGTACCAACCCTTCAGTTCCACTGAAGTTAACTTGCCAATTATGAAGGCAAATAGTGTGTTAGCCTTTATTGTAAGATGATTTGAGTACAAGAGTAAAGACATGTTGCTGTGAACACATGGGACTCTGGTCAGATCATATTTGGGATCGTGTGCCGACGTGGCGTCGAAGGACGAGATGCCGAAGCAAAAGTGGGAGCTGTAGCGGCACCAAAAGTGGTGAATAAAGGTGAGACGTCAGGCTGGTTCAAAGAGTTGTTTATTCAGTGGTAACACGTTAGGTTGGTGTGCTAACTATAATAACAGTGTTGCTGTAGCTGAGCGAGGTTGTTCACATGGGCTCAGCTACCGGTTGACTCCTCCCAAGGTCTCGAGGTGAGAGACCTTAAGTACCAGGACACTCCCTCTAGCCCATGACGTCACGTGCCCGCCCTCGTATCTCCTGACGAGGGTTCGAGCATGAGTGGCCAATGGCAGGCAGTGACTAGTGGGGTACCGCAAGGCTCAGTGCTGGGACCCCAGCTATTTACAATATATATTAATGATCTGGATGAGGGAATTGAAGGCAATATCTCCAAGTTTGCGGATGACACTAAGCTGGGGGGCAGTGTTAGCTGTGAGGAGGATGCTAGGAGACTGCAAGGTGACTTGGATAGGCTGGGTGAGTGGGCAAATGTTTGGCAGATGCAGTATAATGTGGATAAATGTGAGGTTATCCATTTTGGTGGCAAAAACAGGAAAGCAGACTATTATCTAAATGGTGGCCGACTAGGAAAAGGGGAGATGCAGCGAGACCTGGGTGTCATGGTACACCAGTCATTGAAAGTGGGCATGCAGGTGCAGCAGGCAGTGAAGAAAGCGAATGGTATGTTAGCTTTCATAGCAAAAGGATTTGAGTATAGGAGCAGGGAGGTTCTACTGCAGTTGTACAGGGTCTTGGTGAGACCACACCTGGAGTATTGCGTACAGTTTTGGTCTCCAAATCAGAGGAAGGACATTATTGCCATAGAGGGAGTGCAGAGAAGGTTCACCAGACTGATTCCTGGGATGTCAGGACTGTCTTATGAAGAAAGACTGGATAGACTTGGTTTATACTCTCTGGAATTTAGGAGATTGAGAGGGGATCTTATAGAAACTTACAAAATTCTTAAGGGGTTGGACAGGCTAGATGCAGGAAGATTGCTCCCGATGTTGGGGAAGTCCAGGACAAGGGGTCACAGCTTAAGGATAAGGGGGAAATCCTTTAAAAACGAGATGAGAATAACTTGTTTCACACAGAGAGTGGTGAATCTCTGGAACTCTCTGCCACAGAGGGTAGTCGAGGCCAGTTCATTGGCTATATTTAAGAGGGAGTTAGATGTGGCCCTTGTGGCTAAGGGGATCAGAGGGTATGGAGAGAAGGCAGGTACGGGATACTGAGTTGGATGATCAGCCATGATCATATTGAATGGTGGTGCAGGCTCGAAGGGCCGAATGGCCTACTCCTGCACCTAATTTCTATGTTTCTATGTTTCTATGTTTAGGCTGACGCCACAAAGCCAAATAACCGAACGGAATCGAAGCCGAAAAGCCAACTAACCGAAAGGGCGTGACGTCTAAAAGCCAACTAACCGAAAGGCCGCTATGCTGAAACTCTATGCCGAAACCATTCTACAGACCTGAAGATTGAGTTTGAAGGGTCTCGACCTGAAACGGCACCCATTCCTTCTCTCCAGAGATGCTGCCTGTCCCACTGAGTCACTCCAGCATTTTGTGTTTATCTTTGGTGTGACTGTTGTCTCATTTCATCGGCTGAGACCATTCAGGTCTGAAGAATGGTCTCGACCCGAAAAGTCACACATTCCTTCTCTCCAGAGATGCTGCCTGTTCCACTGAGTTACTCCAGCTTTTTGTGTCCATCTTTGGTTAAAACAGATTACAGATTATCTGATGTTTTGAGCTTGTGTGCGTTACCAGACGGTGTTACAGGCAACCAGACGGTATAACTGTGTTTAAACAATAAATAAAATGTGCTTCTTGTTGTCAAGGGTGGTGGGGGGTGGGGGAGGGGGGTAGTGGGAGGAGATAAAATTGTTTGTTGTCATGCACACTTGTCATCGGCCCGCCAGGGAATTTGTGTGTGTCCTGCCATATTTTAAAAGCGATTTAATATGGCTGCCAATGCCCCGAGCCGTCTGTCCCCGCGGCTGGGGTGGGGGGTGAATCACCCGATGTGGGTGTTGGGGGTGAATCACCCTGGTGTGGGGGTTGGGGTCCGATGGAGGTGCATTGCGGTCAGTGACTCTGCGAGTGCGGAGGGAGGGACCAGCCTGTCCCACACCTCTGCTCCACCCGGCCCCGTGTGTGTGCGTGCGCTGCTGACTCACAGCCCATCACAGTGCGGCCGCAAGGGGGGAGATGAGGCGGAGGGCAGCCGTGGTCATTGGAGAGTGGGGGCTGTCCCGAGGGATGCGCTCCTTCAGCCGCTTACAACTTGGTGCTCGGGTTCAGAGTGCCCAGTCACCTATGGCTTGCGTGGGAAAATGACCCCCACACTCCCGTCTCCACCAGCCAGTGGTGTGATGGACGCGGGGTTTGGACCATTCGCTGACAGGTCCCGCACCCCCGGCGACGTCATGTCCATTATTTGGCTTTTGGTGAGTTGGCTTGTAGGCGACGCAGCCTTTCAGTGAGTTAGCGTTTCGGCATAGAGGCCTTTCGGTGAGTTTGCTTTTAGGCGGCCCACCTTTTTGGCTAGTTGGCTTTTCGACTTTGTTTCCGTTCGGTTATTTCGCTTCCACTTCTTTGCTTCGGCCTCTCGTCCTTCGACGCCACGTCCGGGTACCATTTGGGATATAGTGTATGTTTAGATTTCCTGTTTAAGAAAGTATAAGATTGATTACTGGGAAGGGGTGGGATTGTCCTATGAAGAAATATTAGGCAGACTGAGCCTAGACGCTTCTGAGTTTAGGAGAATGATGTGTGGCCTCGTCGAAAAATATAATATTCTTACAAGCTTCAGTACTTCTGCACTAAAGATAATTCCTAAATACTTCAGAGATGAATGCCATAAGTTATTTCCATTGCATATTGAACTATCTCTTTTATGTGAATACCTTTGCATCAGAGAGCTTACATTGACTAGGAGCTTGTATATGGAGCAACGTCAGCTGCAGGCTGCCCTATCCTGCCATTCTTGAATCTTCTTCTCCTTGCTCCACCACCTCTCTCCTCTCCCCTCTCTATAAACTTACACAATCAGCCTGAGGAAGGGGCCTGACCAGAAACAACACCTAATGATTTTCTCCAGAGAACCTCCCTGACTCGATGAGCTACTCAAGCATTTTGTGTCTATCTTTTGCTATAAATCAGCATCTGCAGTTATTTTTTTAATTACTCCTTTTGGTAACTTTAATCACCTTTATAAACAATCCTAAGTTTTAACAGTTATTCAACCATAATTGATTTCAGATCATCAAGCCATTCCCACCTGATAGCTACCGATTAGTGGTCAGGTAAATGAATGATGAGCCCATTGCAATGTTCACATATTACCCAGCTTAATTCAGTACAGAACAGGAGTATGTAAAAACAAATCATTGGGTTGATCTTGGGCTAAAATATCAAGAATTGGTTGAAAATGCTGATTGTTTCATTAACGATTCAATAACATTTTCCTCGTGATAAACAATAATATTCCAGTTTTCAGTCAGTAGATGGCAGTGTGCTTCAACAAACATGTCCTCGAGCATCTGGAGACCAATGTTTTTTATTCGAATTAGGAAGAAAGCCAGCAGGAATTTGTCTATCAATTGTGTGTTTTATTCCTTCTTAGCAATACAATGGTGTAATTTGCACACTGTTGCATCGTAACTACTGCAAATCAGTGCAATTAACTAGAGAAGGTACCATCCCCACAAAAAGGCATAGATAATACTGTGTGTCAATTCATTTGCAAGACGCCCAATTCCATTTGTGATTAGGGAGAGGCCCAGAAAATGTGTCATTATTGATAATGTGTCTCAGATTATGGTGAACTGAGTGTGAAAATGAAGAAACGCCTTGTAAATTGAAACTACGTAGCCAAAAGGGATCCACAAGGAGTGGGAGTAAAGCACACAAGAGATCACATACATCCCACACCCTAATGTAGTTGGGCTAAAACGGAGAGAATATTTGCAACTTGAAAGTGAGTGTTAAATTAAGTAAGGAATGCAGCCAATTATAATCTTCCAAAGGAAATTATTTTTTAATGTAAAAAAGATTGTCGTTGTTAGTTATATTCCCCATTGTTTCACACAAGCATTGCTTACAAGAATTGAACCACAGGATCTACCAAATGAGCTAGAAACAAATGATAATGAGAATATTTTATAACTATTACAATTAAAAAAGACACCCGACTTACGAGCAACTAAGAAAATTACTGATAGACCTTCCTCACAGATAGAACCAACTTTACATTACACCAAACCAATTTTCAGGAAAATATCTTATGCTGGTTAAATATTGGTCAGGATGGCCAGGATATCTTCCTTGAAGATATATGACATTTTGGCAGATGCAGGAAATGACAACCAAGTTTTCTGAACGGTTTTATTTACACACTCGCTCCTTGGCAAACAGATCTCTGCAAACACGTCTGATCACAACTACCGTCAGCAAAACAACTGAGGCGCAAAAGCGAAACCGCGCGAAAACATCAGCGCCTCCCGTGGCTTCCGAGCGCCGGGTTCGATATCTGCGTGCGCCAGCAGGCCCCGCTACAACATTTAACATTCAACTGAGACAGTATGCAGGTTCTCTGCTAAATTTTTCACCTAAAGCATACCACTAGTGTAGCAACCATCACTGTGGCACTGGAGTATTAGCTTAAATTTAAGTGCTTCACAGTGGTGCAGTGGTAGGGTGTTGCCTTACAGTGCCAGAGACCTGAGTCTGATCCTGATTATGGGTGCTGTCTGTACGGAGTTTGTACGTACTCCCACTGATCATGTGGGTTTCCTCCAGATGTTTCGGTTTCCTCCTGCACTCCAAAGACGTACAGGTTTGTAGGTTAATTGGCTTCTGTAAATAGTAAGTTGTCCCCAGTGTGTAGGTTAGTGCTAGTATACGGGGCGCTCGTTGGTCAGCGTGGAATCAGTGGGCCGATGGGCCTGTTTCCAAGCTGTATCTCTGAGGTAAAGTCTAAACCCCTGGAACAAAGGTGAGAGTGCTGCTCACTGGTTTAATATCAGAGATTTCATACAAGTTGAACGAGATTTGTGATTTTTGATCAGGATCCTCCCTGCATTTGATACATTAACAGATGGTTGGTCAGGGCATTGTGTAGAGTCTGTAGGATGCTCTGTAGTCAACTGGCAAGCAATGAATGTCTGGATGACTCTTCCATATTTCCAATCCAGGGAGATTTATTTACATTTTCACTGGATTATCTTTATTCAGTGGTGTTGGTTAAGGGATACATATTGGCTTTCAAAGCAGCATTTTACCCAAGAGGCCAGATGTGGTTTAATGGTCCATTCTAAAGAGTCGGCACCTCTAACAATGCATTAGTCCCTCAAAGGCACCCTAGATGTTGTGCTCAGTTCTCTGAAATGAATGACCTCTAACTCAGACAAGAATGCTGTCAATTGTGAATAAAAAGTATAAGTCTTCCCTTTGATGCAAAGATTACACAACAATATCAGGTCTGAAAAAAAGAATTACATGCAATGGTCTGAAACTGAGAATAGGGAAGATGAATGGAAACATGTGTGTAGTCAGTTGATACCTTTGGATGCCCTGTGGAGCCTTGCTGTATACGGACAATTTACTGCATTTCCTATACTGGAAAATCAACCTTTAGTCAAAAATAGTTCACTGGATGTAAAGCACTTGGTGGCGCCATGGGGTTGTGGAATGCGCATTCAATATTTTCCTTGCAAAAAAGGACAGGGTTCAGTCCGTGTCACTGTGCAGGGCATGCCAAATGAAACCTGTTCCCTGATATAAGCCATCATCCGAGATAATTCATAGGATGAAGCGCTGGGCAAATGTGTGCAATATTCTTTGGAATTGAAAAATTAGATGAATAGAAAATAAAAAGATAGGCAGGGACTGTTTCTCTAAAATAGGCAACCAATAGCAGATGAAAGCAATATTAAAGTGCGCACATTGTCAATTAAATCCAGAAAAGCAGTTATTTACACAGGGTTGTAAGCTGGAATTCACCTAATCAATAGATTGTAGATGCAGTCTCAAATGAGGCATTTAAAAAAGAAATCGACATTTAATAGGGAATGGAAAAGAGGAAATGCAATTAGTCAAATGAAGAGTTACACTAGCTGAAGACAGAGCTGGCTTGATGGACCAAATCATATGCTTTGATGGCAGATTCCTCTTCCCCAGCAAGTCTATCTCACTTTGTGTAATGGGTCATTCACTAGAAACTAGTTTTGGGGTTAATTCTACTGGTGCAGAATTAACATTGTGCTTGTCCTTGCAACGGTGGTACAAAAATCCAAAAGTAATTTGCACTCTGAAGGATTTCATGGGCACGATGGCAGGCTGAGCTCAATTGTTGTTTCTCTGCTACTCTCGCTACGGGATGGCAGCACATTTCCTGGAGAGTGGGCAACACATTGGAACACGAGGGATCTGCATCTGGACCATACGGAGGAAACCTGAGGCAGGCATGTGGCAGTCACATGCAAAGTATCGCTGGCATTCTCCCATTCATCAATTTCCAGCAGCTGTGAATCACAATTATACTGCAGTAAAGCCAATTTTTAATGCACCTTAGTTCCTCAGAGCTTTCATGGTGAGACAGGTCGAGAAAATGGACCTCTTCTACTGTGGTGCTTGTAAATTTTTTGGAATTTTTTTTTTGCAAAATTGGGCAAAAAGTTCCACTTTGATAGTTTGTAGAAAATCATGCACTACTTCAGGTCCCATGTGGTTCAATTTTGAGTTCCCTACAGGGCAATCAATGTCCTTGTTGTTGGTATGCTGACTGCAAGGAAACAAGTCAGAGCCTTAAGAACTCTCCTCATGACACTCAAGATTCAAGATTCAAGATTCAAGATACATTTAGTTGTCACATGTGCCAGTTGGCACAGTGAAATGTGTGTTCACCATACAGCCATACAATTAAAATAAAGTACACAACACACGATAGAGTCCAACACAAAACATCCCCACACAGCAGAATCAAGGTTTCCCACTGTGAGGGAAGGCACCAAAGTCAATCCTCTTCCTCTGTTGTTCTTAATGTTCACCCGTGGTCGGGGTCTTCCGAGTCCTCCGCAGTCGCTGCTATGGGTGGCCCGATATTCAGGCCCGCTAGCCGGGATGGAACTCCGACGTCGGACCGGGAGAACAACCTCCGCGGCTTGGACCACCGAGTCGGCCGCTTCCTACCAGAGTCCGCGGCTCCCGGAGTCCACAGGCCGCGCTAGACGGAGATTCTCGCTGGCGGCCCTCGGCAAAGAGTCCCAGGGACTCCTCGATGTTGAGGTCAGCGTCGCCCGCGTTGGGAGCTCTTCAACCCTCAGCTCCACGATGTTGGAACAGCGGGCCCAGCACTCCGGAGCTTCAAACGGCGATCCAGGTAGGCAACGCTCCGCGGTGAATCCAGCGCTGCGACTCCGCTGCTGAAGCTCTGGTCCGTGCCCCCCGGCAGGAAAGGCCGCTCCGATCCAGTTGGCAGGCCGCGAGGATGGGCGCGAGGACGCAACTCGGAGAATAGTCGCGTCCTCGCCAGGAAGCGACTAAGAAGTGGTTTCTCCATTACCCTACCCCCCTCCCCCGCATAAAAAAAGTAAAGAAACTCCAAACACACACTTTTAAAACAAACTAAAATTAAAAAAAGATAGAAAAAAAACGCACAGTCTGTAGGCAGAGGCTGCCTTCAATGCAGCGCCCCTAGTGGTCTTGCACTTGCACAACCACTGCAGAAAAGGCTGCTTAGGAGATAAGAGATAGCACAGCGACAGGGAAGGGTTGGGTAATGGGGAGCATGGGGAAGTCTGAACACCCACCAGGCGAATACTGCTCAGGTAAATTCCCAAACTGCAGTTGGATCCAAACCCCGGGAGGTTTACTGATCTAGAAGCCATTGTTTGCTGCATGCCACCCCCTAGATGACTTGCACAAAGAGCTGGCACTCAGTGAATGGCCCAATCACTGACTCATTTACCTCAGTGGTGACAAGTGGAAACTGAGGATGCCAGACACCATGTTTAAGACATCAGTATCATCACCATGACCTTTCCGATCCCTGTACAATGCGCTTCTAGTTTTCCCG
Source organism: Amblyraja radiata (assembly GCF_010909765.2). Taxonomy (NCBI): domain Eukaryota; kingdom Metazoa; phylum Chordata; class Chondrichthyes; order Rajiformes; family Rajidae; genus Amblyraja; species Amblyraja radiata. Next base: position 37,983,829 of record NC_045967.1, read on the forward strand.
ATCAATGAGCAACAAGATTGCAGGCTGCCCTCAAGATCTTTAGCATCTACTGACAGTGAAGGAAATGTATGTTGTGGTGATTCTGAGGCCATTAAGTGCATGCTTGAAGCTGGACAAATGTCAGGTGTACAATGGAGAATTATGCATGGAAGTATTGTGCCAGTTTAGAGATTGGTATGATCTACCATTCTTCTGTGTGATATGAGCAAATGGGAAATTTGTGCAAATGGGAAAATGAATCCAATTCCAAGAGTATAGCTTTTAACAAATAATTTCTGCTCTGATGTTTGACACAACAGTCAGTTTTCCAGTGCAGCAATGTATTACTGATTGAGGGAATTAACACTGTTTGTTTTCCTATTCGATGTTAATTGTTGCTTCACAACTAATAAGTAAATTCATTTATAAAAAGCCTTAGCACTAGATAACAGCACCAAACAATGGAAATATCCATCCAGTGTAGCTAATTTTAGAATTATGGCAAGTATTGGATACGTCGAACGTGGAACAGTGTGGCACAGCGACAGGTCCATCAACCCACAATATCTGATGCCAAGACAAACTAATCTCATCTGCCGAAGCTAGACACAAAAAGCTGGAGTAACTCAACGGGTCACACAACATCTCTAGGAGAAAAGGAATAGGTGATGTTTCGGCATCTTCAGAGATGCTGTCTGACCCGTTGAGTTACTCCAGCTTTTTGTGTCAATATGCAGACATAACTATTCTAATAATATTCAACTTCATGAATTATAAATTATCAAAACCTGATGACCTGCAACCCAGGTCTTTGGAGGAGGTAAATGTCATCTTCCAAAGTTCCACTCACTCTAAAATGGTTCTCACAATGTGAGATATAATTGTAACTGTACTACCTAAGGAAGGAGGGAGAGAGAGAGAGACAACAAGGAACTATGGATCAGTTATCCTGACATCAGTTGCAGGATAAAGGCTGGTTAAGGATGTAGTAGGGCATTTATTCATTACAATTATCATCGTATTGTTCAGGATTAATGAAAGAGAAATTGTGTTTAACAAACCTATTCGTCTTTTGAGTTTGTAACCAGCAGATTAGATAAATGAGAATCGGTGAAAGTGGTGTATTTGGATTTTCAGAAGGCCTGTAACCATTCATGGGATTATGGACACTCAATGGCAATGTTTCGGGCCGAGACCCTTCTTTACACTAATCTCATCTGCCTAGACATGATCTGCAGCCTTCCAATATCTGCACAGCTAAGTGCCTATGTAAAACCTTCCAAATGCCACTATTGTATCTGCATCCACTAGCACTGCTGGCAGCACGTTCCAGCCACCCACCGCTATCTGTGCAAGAAACACGCCCCACATATCTCTGTTAAACTTTGCACCTCTTCCCTTAAAGGTGTCCCTCCTAATTTTGACATTTTCACGGTGGGAAAAAGGCTCTGACTTCCTACCCTCGTTACGCCTCTCATAATTATATAATTGCAGATCACAGAATTACTATTTCTGAACATAGACTCAATAGGTTTGAAACCTGGACATTTCATAAAAGCTTTAAATTTCTGTTTTTTATTCACATCTATATTCCATTCTAATGCAAAAGGCAAGGTGAATCCCTCTAGTTTCTGTACAGAAACACAATTGGGCAGCTGTGATCTTTAGCATTTTGGTTTATGGAACAATTATGGATAATTGAAGAATGAGGAAGCAAAATCACATCCTTAATGCCCTATTTTTCATCAGTTTGCATAGATGGATAGTCTGGCTGCATTATGAATGAGTTTGCTATGTGCTGTGACCATTACAGATTCAATTGGTGCGTTAAAAAGAATGATAGATAGTAAACTGGAGAATAAAGACATTGAAGAAAAGAATTTTAAAGCCTCGTAAATCGTATAACGCCTGTAAAGTTGGTCAGTGGAAGAGACATGACATTGGCAGAGGAGAAAGAACTGAAAGAAGTGAACTGTAAGAAAAGTAATAAAGGTAGCCCTTGAAAGATATGGATGACTCCAACTCCCTGAAAATGGGCTGTAGAACATGGAACATAGTAATGCATGGAACAGGAACAGGCCCTTCGGCCCACAATACGTGTGCTGACAATGATGCCCAGTTAAACTAACCTCCTGAGTCTGCATGTGACTCATTTACCTCAATCGTGCATATTCATGTACCTACCTAAAAGCCCCTTAAATGTCACTATTGTATATGGTTCCACAACCACCCCTGACAATGTTGTCCTTCAGCCTCCGAAGTTTCAGAGAAAACAATCCAAAATTGTCCAACCTCTCCTGATAGTTAATAACCTCTATTCTCGGCAGCATTCTGGTAAACCTCATATGCATGCTTTCCAAAGCATCCTTTAGTTTATCTTTAGTTTTGTATTATGTGGGGTTGGTGGGAGGAAGTGGGGGAAACTTTTCTTATCTCTTTTCTCGACGGAGATGCCATTTTTACCATGTTGTATCACCGTCCGCACTGTGGCCGAACATCGAGGAGTTGGCAGCCTCTTGCTGGGACTTCTAGAGCTCCAGAACCGTGGAGCCTGCGGACTTACCATCTCAGAGCGGGCGATCCCTTTGCCAGGGGTCGGCCTTTGGTGCTCCAACCTGCGAGAGCTGCGGACTTTAACATCGTGAAGCTCACTGTCTCTGGTTAGGGACCGATTTCAGGAACTCCAAGCTGCAGGAGTTTTCAACCACCCCGATGGGGGAGCTTAGACCACCCCGACGAGAGAGCTCACTCGCCGGCTGCGGATGGTTCGACTCCCCCAAACGCGGGAGGAAAGTTGGAAAGAAGATAAGACTTTATCACCTTCCATCACAGTGGGGAATGTGGAGGAGCTGCTGTGGTGGATGTTTATGTCAATTTTTATGTAGTTGTGTGGCTTGTTGCTTTTTGGGTATGACTGTTTGGTAAACCAAATTCCTCGTATGTTGCAAAACATATTTGGCTAATAAATTACGATTATGAACTTCCTATAAAAGGTTGACCAGAAATGAATAGAAACTCCAAATGTGGCCTGACCAATGTTTCATAAGCTGCAACATGACTTCCTGAATCTTTTACTAGATGTCCTAATTGATGAAGGCAAGCGTACCGTAAGCCTTTTTTTCCCCACACTATTTTTGTTGCCTTGAAAGAACCAGTGAGGTCCTTTACCTAAGAGTAAGATAGGCTTCAATGTTCCAGTTAAGGTTTTCTTCAAAAGTGTGCAAGGTATGTGATGTTTTGTGGCCTTCATATGTACATTCTAACTTTGCATGATGTGAGAAGTTGTATTGCACATTATTTAACATCACTGTGTGTGACTGGTGATCCCACTACAAATGCATTTCACAGGTATGGTGGATCCACAACAAATTCGCAGAAGTCATTACCCATGAATTCAATAAAAGTTAATTATACCGTGCACAAAAACACTGAGTGACTGGAAGAATTTCAAGGCCTCCACAGTTATAGTGTTAATTATTCTTGTTCTATTAAAACTTACTGCACTATGTCCAAATCCCTCATTTCACTACATGTGTAAGACTGCCAAACATCTCAATAAGTTTGAAACATTGAAACCTCATAAAAGCTTTAATTTACTGCTTTCTATTCACTTCTACATTCCTATCACATGCCAGGAATTGTTCCTAAAAATTGAGTTTCTGCTTAAAACATCCAGAACAAACACCACTTACAATTTCCTCTAAACCTCATGCATCATACAAATCCACATCTTGCTTTTACTATTTAATTTATTTTTTCTGTCCTTTGTTCACATGTACCTAGAGATTATTTCAGTGCCAAATGATTGAACATAGAGTATAACATAATAACAACATAGCCAGGTTAACCCAAGTCACGCCAGAAATCCAACCAATACAGTACACCAGGCATCCATTAAATTTTATTATTCCCCATGCATTTCTAACAATAATGGAGAAAGAGGACCAAGCTCTATTGGGAGTGACTATCAATGGGCATTCCTTGGACAAATAAGGCTTCGCAATGTGGTGCTGGTCTGAAGCTTCATAGAAGTAAATTCCATATTTACCTGTTATCGTTCCAGACCTTCCTCCCAACGTTGTATTGAACCTGTGATCTGCCCATCCCCCCACTGATTCTCCAATGCTGACCTTTAGCCTCAACCTTTAACCTTCTGATGGATCCTGACCTCTGATCTTCAACTGATTGAGAACAATGAACCCCAGAAATCAAGATGGCCATTATTTCCACTAAACCTCTCCTCCTCATCCTCCCATCCGAATACTAACAACCCCATCCCTGTCTATGATCTTGTTCTTAGTCCTTCCAATGGTCTCAGTACTACTCGCTTTATTCACTGATACCTTGTCTTGCCCCATGACACCACCACCATCTAGCCCCAACCCTTGGCAACTTACCTGATCACTGAACTGACTCTCAGCCTCATCTGGATCTACACCACTGACACTATCTCCTCCCAGTGTCCTGGCACTAATTTGTTTCAGAGAGGCAGATTTGTATTGAACAGAAATGTGAGATAACCTTTCTGTCGTGTCTGACAGGGTCTGAGTTCTGGAATTTCAACGCTATTCCTTTCTCGCTGTCTTTTCTTTCCATTGAATTGTGGTTGGTTCAGTTAGTTGCAGACACACTTCAGATGGTGCTGGATTCAACCCATGTTCCATGCCTTAAATCTACAATCTAGGCTAATGTATCTCTACAGAACCAAGGGAGAACTACATCAACGTTTTCAGCGCGATAGTAAAAGGCACCGTGATATCTTTTCAAAGGGATGTAAATAGATCAATTTTGCTCGAGTAGGTCTGTTCTCTCTGGCAATCAGATATTGGCTGATCTGTGCCACAAAATGCTTTTCCATGATCCTTGTTCCTTGAAAAGTTCAGCTAACATAGCTAAAACTTCAGCTAACAGAAATATCTATCGCTGTCTTGAAGATTTCAGTTGACTAGGCAGTCATAGCCTTATAATGGCAGAGTGCCAATTTCAAATCGCTTTAGATGAAAAATATCCTTCCTGATTCCATTCCTAAGTGGTCCAAATTAATTTTATGACTGAACTATTTTTTTCTGGATTCTGGCACCAGAAGAGATAAGTTCTCTGCAAATACCCTCTTGAATCATTTTACAGTTTTAAGGACAGTGATTAGGTCATTTATTAACCTTTTAAACTCAAACAAATACATCAAATTTGCAAAGAAAGGATATGTTACCTGGCCTTCAAATAACGAAAGGCCTGGATAGAATGGACATGGGAAGGATGTTTCCAGTAATGGGAAGGTCTAGAACCAGAGGGCACAGCCTCAGGATAAAAGGACGCACCTTGACAATGGAGATAAGGAAGAATTTCTTTAGCCAGGGGCTGGTGAATCTGTGAAATTCATTGCAACAGTCAGCTGTAGAGCCAAGACACTGGGTATTTATAAAATGGAGTTTGATAAGTTCTTGATTAAGGGTTACGGGAAGAGGGCAGGAAAAGGGGGTTGAGAGGGAAACATAGATAGCTATGATTGAATAGTGGAAGAGACTCAAATGGCCGAAAGGCTGCATCTGTGGAATCACAGTCTGTCCATTCTCACCACAGATGCTGCCTGACTCGCAGAGTTCCCCCAGTAATTAGTCTATCATTCCCAGCACAAGAGTGGGAGCATGTGGACCCAATGTCTCAGCTTCCTTTGTGCCATGCTAAAGTCACCCAAAATGTTGGTGCTGCATACGGTTGGCTAAGGTTTTTGTCATGCAAGAATAGACTGGAGCCATCACAGCTGAGGATTTTCACCATTCAAAGTGGGTGGCAAAATGCCATAGCAATCCAGAAGAGAGTGTATATTGTGTTATGTGTAGGCTTCCTACAAGGCAGGTACAGGAGTTAAAAGAAGAATTGTTGGCAGAAGTGATATATACCTTGTACCCAATACTTGGTTTGCCACAGCTACTGAAATGTATCAGACACATCAGGCACTCCAGAATGTGTTCTGTAAGGTCACTGGGATGATGCACTACCTTTGATCATACACCATTCATACAGTACTTGAGAGAGTTCTGGTTGCAGTTCACCATGGTTGACTATTGGCAGCCTGTGTGGCACCCTGCATTGTGCAAACCTTCCAATCTTTGTGAAGCCATTTGGTTGCTTCTTGTGCCATAGGGAGCATTCCTCTATGTACAGCCATGTCAGCAGCGCGTCCGTTTTTTCAACTTAAAATTTTTTTTTTAGTATGTTTTAAAGTGTGTATTTAATGTTCCTTTGTGTGTTTTGTGTGGGGGGTGGTGTGGGGGGGTGAGGGGGAAACCGCTTCGGTCGCCTCCTCCATGGAGAGGCGACCTTTTCCAGGTCGCCTCCCCCGTGGCCTAACATCAAGGATCGGCACGGCCTTTCCCGGAGACGTGCCCGGGGCTTCAGCGGCGGGCGCAGCGTGGACTCTCGATGTGGAGCGGGTGAGCCCTCGCTGGGGCTCGCTGGAGGGGAGCGCTCCGTTTCGCTGGCCCGGGGCAGCCGGCAGCCTGAAGCCGCGGTCTGCAGAGCTCCAGCTGGTGCGGCGTCTACAGCCCGGGATCCCTCGTGGGGGACCCGGGGGAAGAAGAAGCCATCACTGCCGGCCCGCAGCCAACTCCTACCGCGGGGCCGGCATGGACTTACCAACACCCCTGGAGGGGAGCTTCGACCGCCGGCCCTGCAGTCTACGGTGCTTCTGGCTGCGGCGGGGACTTTAAATCTCGACCGCCGGCCTTCGGCCTACACCATCTTAAAGCCGCGGTCTCCGGTGAGGAAGAGCCAATCCTGGACTGACTCTGGACTCTGGTCCTGTACACGGGGGGGAAATGGAGGAGGACTGGCCAAATTTTTTGTGCCTTCCACCACAGTGATGAATGCTGTGGTGGATGTTTGTGTTACAGTTTTATTGTGTGTTCTTTATTATTGTACTGCTGCTGACAACCCAAATTTCCACCTACCCTGGTTGTGTGGCAATAAATTATATCTATCTATCTATCTATCTTTGTCTGCAACTGGCAAGACTGAAGAAAACATACTGTACTCTGTCTTGAAATATGCAGCGATTCAGGGACCTTCCTTCTGTGTGAGCCGACAGCAAACTCTGAACTGTTGTTAGCATTTGCTGCCTCAGTCTGGAAGGATCCTGTGGGCTAAAGGTTTAGTGCCAAACGATATCGCACGTTTCAGTGGGGCTGCCTTCACTGAAACAGAGATACCCTGGTTGCAAAACCGCTCTGAACATCTTGGATGGATATAACTTCCTGCTATAACTTCCTTCTCCCACTCCTTCTGCATGCAGCATTTTATCTTGCACCACATGCCCTATCTTGCAGCATGCCATGCTCCAAGGTGGTTATACATCCATGATAGAGAGCAATTGATTTGCATAGAAGGGCGACGCAGTGGCACTGCAGTAGAGCTGCTAACTTACAGCGGCAGAGACACGTGTTCAATCCTGACCACGGGTGCTGTCTATATGGAAATTGTACATTCTCCCTGTGACCACATGCATTTACTCCAGGTGCTCTGGTTTCCTCCCACATTCCAATGATGTGCAGGTTTGTAGGTTAATTGGCTTAAACAAGTGTACAGGAGAATCGTTGGTCGGAACGACTCGGTGGGTCCAAGTGCCTGTTTCCACTCTGCATCTCTAAACTAAATTAAACTAAACTAACAGTTTGAGGCTAAGACAATATCTATCAATCCCTGCCACAACATTCCCTGTAGACTTTATCAACATAAATAACTCAAACAACACTAAATCCACACAGCAGCCAGTGTAAATCTTTCAACCCTTCATTTATTCTGCACAGTTCTGGCACGATTTGGTCATGCAGATGCGAGCACTCTTACACATTTGGCAGCTAGCGTAGCTTACATTGTGAATACTCTGGCCCACATCAGGCATTGTATTGGAATCAACATAATACCCATAACACAAGACACTGGATGCTACAAGGCTGAATTTTGTAAACAAAATCTCTCTAGCCCAGAATAAAATCAATTTCTCAGGCTTTCAGTTATGACTCTATTAATACTGCAGGCACTCTTAGGCAGGTATGTGGAAAAAACTCAAGATAATATTTCTGTTTCACCGAGGACAAAAGGATGATATTTCCATATTTTGTTTTGACTTGTGCACTTCCACCGATATTCACCATGTCTCCTCATTTTTTTTTTTTAGGATTCTGCTAAATTTTCCTTCTCTCTTGGTGCCACTTGATCAATCTTATTTTCATCCTTTTCATTTTAATATGAATGATTTTTACGCTGTGTTGAAAATTTTAATTATTTTCAACTTAAGCAAAGAATCATTAAGTCTCACTTAGAATAAATCTTGATGGTAACCTTTTAAATTCACTTCACACGTATAGTCTGATACAACCATGTCCCCCCAAAAATGAAAGAAAGCAACTTAAGTGCTAGTTGACCATACCTCACATCTGCTCCTCCTTTCGAGAAGGCAGTGGCTGGACTGATCTCAACCTCATTTCCACTTCCCTGCCTGGTCCTCATAAACCTTCAGTCACCTAAACATTTCTCTCAAAGTTGAATATATTTAATGGCGCATCCTACACAGTGTTTTGAGATCGAAAATTCCAAACATGCATAATATTTTGAGAGAATAAATTCCTCTTTATCTCAGTCTCCAATGCATGTGCCATTGGACATAGACTTAGAACATCGAACAGTACAGCCCAGGCCTTCAGTCCCCAATGTTTGATACCAAGTTAAATTGATCTAATCTGCCTGTACATGATCCATATCCCTCTATTCCATGCACTTCTATGTGACTATCCAAAAGCCTTTTTAATGCCACTGTTGTATCTGCCCCCATCACCACCCTGGCAATGCATTCCAGACCCCCGCCACTCTCTGTGTAAAAACCTTGCCCTACACATCTTCATGAAACATTCCCCTTCTCACCTTATAGCTATGCCCTCTAGTGTTAGACGTTTCCAACCTGGGAAAAGGGTTCTGACTGTTGCCCCCTTATCACGAGCCTCTGTCCTCTAATTCTAGACTCCTCCTCTGGAGGAAACAAACTTCCAGCATTTACCCTATTAAATGTCAAGATCAATATGTTTCAATAAAATAACGTCTCAAAAGCTCCAAGGCATCATTAGTCATCAATGCTCATTCTATATTCGGTCTGCTCATTCCACAGTGCTGAATTAAACTGTTAAATTACACACGATTAATATATTTGAATTCAACCAACAATTTCAGATTAAAGACAACATGAAAACCTCAAGTGTTCTTGCACATCTTGGGTGACAATAAATACTATATTAATGCTCATAATAGTTTCCAACAATTTTACATTTATTCCAATGATACACTATGGTAAATTGGGAAGGGATAGAGTTAAGGGACAAATTTAACAAACTATGACTTTCTTCCTGTTCCTATTTTCCTTCCTCTGTTCATCACCATGTGGCACTGCATGTCCTTGGAGTATATTCTTTATTGTATGCTGCTTTAAATTTAGGCATATATTATGTGCTGTTGATGCCTTTCATAGAGTTGTTTCCACTTGCTATCATGTTAGAGGTTCTGGTAACTTCAGGAATTTAATTTGCCTGATATGGCTATGGCTTGCTTTAGTGTCAACTAAAGCGATTTGAACTTGGTGCAGTGTTAACACAAAAGGTTCTGCTTTATAAAACATGACATTCACTGCCCTTCCCCACTATCAGTGTAACAACTCACTTGCCGTTTGAAAGATCAAATGACTCACTGCAAGTTTGAGCAGTAAACACGAGGACTTACTGGGTGATTTAATATAGTAATGCAATTGTTTGAAATAATGTCCCAGCAATAAATGTACACAATTACCAGCAGAAACATCCTTTATAGAAACGATCCCTCACAGTTCAAGTATCTAACTCAAAGATTTCTTCTTATGAACTCCAATGATTGAAATATCATCAAAACTTCATTGATTTCAATACTTCTATCTGTTTTCCTGGAGGTATGTATTTGTGCTGGACTTGATCACATTGCTGTTTTGATTGTGATTAATTTAATGTGTGACCTTGCTCAGGAAAAAGCAACAGGGTTGAGCTGTAGATGAAATACCACTTCTGTCCTTGGGCGACACCACATGCACATTAAAAGAGGGCATTGATAAAGAGTGGGGTCATGGAGTGATTTCTCTCCCCTCTGCACTTTCGGTGCACCAAGGTCAATTGTTATGTCTTAACTTTAAGCATTGACCTTAGAAAAGATCAGAATCTGGATGTGAAACATCCAGGCCTGTATAACACAAAGGCTGCTAATCACAAGGCCAAGCTTAGAATGCAGTAGATACAAATATTTGGCACCAATGAGACATTAATAAATCAAAGACACATCTATAGCGTGGTTTCACTTAATAGTCTAAATATCTCTCAAGTTATTTTTAGTTGGATATTTTTCAATTATTCTTTGACAAATTTAAGAGTAGTGCAGTTTGATTATTGGTTTTATTGCAAAAAATAAGTAATTTTAAGAAAATGCTACAGATGCTGGAATCTGGAGCAACAAGCAATCTGCTGGAGGATCTCAATGAGTGGAGCAGCATCTCTGGGGTGGGGGGGGGGGGGGGGGGGGGGGGGGGAGAAGGTCGACATTTTTTTATTCCACGCAAATGCTGCCTGATCCATTAAGTTCCACCACCTCAATTATGTAACTCTAAATTAATTTAAACTAAAACTACTATTCATTTGGTGGGATCTCAGTTAAAGTAATTTGTTCAAACCCTTACTGCTTAATAAAAGGTTTGTTGTTAAATGCTTCCTTGAAAGCCTGTAAAAGAGTGGAATTCATTCTGGGGTCACGGCCAGTTTTTGTAGGTGGGGCCAGCATCTGTGTAATGTTTTTTTTAACACATTTCAATAAATCATGGAAACACAAATTGTGCTCAGTATAGTTTTTCAGTTTTTTTGGCCTGGCGTAGTTGACTTCAGGCAAAGCGGAAACCCTGGTCTCTTTTGCAGTTTCTGAAAATAGTTATGTTATTGTTTGAAAAAGTAGCCAAAGGTTCTGGAATTTCTTCAAAGTGCTGTTGCTTTGCTTAAGACAGTGACGTACTTCGTAATAGCTCTGGAGAGAATCATGCTTGAGTTTCCTGGGTCTGCTGCCTGATGCAATTACTATGGTTAAGTCCAGGTAAAATTTACACTGAGGACCCTGGAAATCCCTACATCAACTTTAAAGAAATAATTCAGCCTCCCCTCTGCAGCAGTTGAGCAACAAGAGGAACTATTCTTGGCCATTTTACTTATTTGAAGTTTAGTTTAGCTTGGAAATGCAACATGGAAACAGGCCCTTCAGTCCACCGAGTCGACACCGACCATTGATCACCCCATACACTAGTTCTATGTTATTCTACTTTCTCATCCTATAAAGAAAGAGCACTTTATAGAAGCCAATTAACCTACAAATCGACATATCTTTGCGATGCAGGAGGAGGCCAGAGCACCCGGAAGAAACCCCATGGTCAGAGGAAGAACATGCAAACTCCACACAGACATCACCTGAGGTCAGGATCGGACCTGGAACTCCAGCGCTGTGAGGCAGCAGCTCTACCGCTGCGCCACAGTGCCTCGGTGACTTTCCAATTATTTGATTATATATTTTAGCCTTTCTTACCTTCTATGTGCACGGATTTAAGATCAGTTCAGAATCACATGAGCCCATGGACAAACAGGCATTGTACAAAACTCCTGAAGAAAAATACTCAACTACACTCTTACAGATTGCAAACATACTTGGATTGTGCCAAAAGGGATGCGAAAATAAAACTCCTTAGTGTGCTCTTGGGTGTTCCGACATTTAACTTTGGTCATCAGGAAAGAAATGGCACTATATCTTGTCATCAGCTCTTTGACTTGCAGGGAGATATATCTATTAGTGGCAATAAATGTTCTATATTTTCAGCAGGGAGGAATACCAACAGTGATTGTGATCAACAACACCAATTTGAGTCTACAGTCTAACAGACAAGGTCAAAGCATGAACATGCAATACTCTTGAACCACATTGCTTTCTGCTATATTTAGGCTGCCTTTAATGTATTTAAATAGATTAAAAGCTACCCATGAGAAGAAAGTAAATAAATGCAATATAAAGTCTTTGTTGTAACCAGCTAACTGGATAATATTTCCCAGTTGGTGCCTTTGTAGGATCAGTTACTTTACAGGACTTTGTGCTTGGGGGGAATGTTTAGTTTAGAGATATTGCATGGAACAGACCCCGTTGGCCCACCGAGTCCACGCCGAACATCGCTCACCCCTTCACACTGGTTCTATGTTGTCCCACTTCCTCATCTTTCCTCACTTTCACACGAGGGGCAATTTAGAGGCCAATCAACCTACAAACCCACACGCTTTTAGGATGTGGGAGTAAACCGGAGGACTCAAATGGAACCCATGGGGTCACAGGGAGAACATGCAAACTCCACACAGAGAGCACCTGAGGTCTGGATTAAACACGGGTATCTGGCATTGTGAGGCAGAGCTCTATAATAACTGCACCATTTTCATCAATGCAATCTTCAGCACTTTTTTAATTTGGTGAATAAGTAACATAATTTCAAAAATAGTTAACAGACAGAAGAGAAGCTTTGAGGTGCATGAAATATAAACTTTAGTTTAGTTTAGTTTAGTTTAGTTTATTGTCATGTGTACAGAGGTACAGTGAAAAGGCGTTTATTGTGTGCTATCCAGTCAGCGGAAAGACAATACATGACTACAATCAAGCCGTCCACAGTGTACAGATATAGGATAAAGGGAATAACGTTTAATGCAAGAAAAGTCTGATTAAATATATTCTGAGGATTTTCCAGAGTGTGTTGACAGTGACAACATCTGTGGCATCAGACATAGCAGGATGACATTCTTGATCAGTGACTCTTTTGGAAACATTAAATCGTGCGCTGAAACATTTCCTTAAGGATTTCCTTTGAGGAATTCAACAGCTTCTAATGCAGCACGTGCAAGTGAAAATCGGAAAAATCTGCCTCCCAAGGACTAAAGTCAGTTTATGACACATGGAACTAGCTGTCTCTGCAAACTGCTGCACAGCCGTCCTGGAAGCTACTGAGGATGTAGTGTCACTTCCTGCAAATTCTTCTTGTCCCTAGGAATATAGTTTTCTATGATTTAACTAAAGATTAAATTAATAATTTAGAAAGGAATTGGCAGCTGTCAAAGACAGACATAATTATTTTTAAAGAAATGCGTCATTGACTTACATTCTTTCAAAAGAATGCATACCTTCAATGTATTGAACAATTCCTTTGCGTATGCTATTGATGGCAGCTGCATTATTACGTGAGGAATGAAAAAAAACTATTTCACTCCATCAGATATTTAACTTATTATCAAAGTGGTGGAGAACTCATAGGAGCTACCATTAATGACATGCCTGGCATGCTGAAGTGGGTCAGTGCATTCTATTTTGCAGGTAAATCACTGTTCAAATAATGATAACTTAATGTGAGATTCCAAATGCTCAGTCTGTGAACTTTCTGCTTATGTTTTAGGAATGATCAAGTCCACTAGGACTCCACCTAATTATATTCACTATGAGCTCTGAGGTGGATTGGATCTGTTGCTGGCAGCTAACTGAATAGGAATGTAGAGTTAAATGTTGAGTAGCAATTAGAGCCATGGAGACTTGGAGGAAGCAGGCCCTTTGGACCACCTTGAATATGTTGACTGAGATGACTTCCTGAGCTAGTTCAACTTCCTTTCGTTTGGCCCACATCTCTCTAAACGTTTCTTATCCATAAATTTGTCCAAACGTCTTGAATATTGTAATTTCCACCCACCTGCACCATTTCACCAGCAGCTTGTTCCATATACCCACCACCCTTTGCGTGAAAATCATTCTCCTTGTCTCCTCTTTAGACCCTTCTTTCACACCTTAAACCTATGCCCTTTAGTTTTAGACTGCAAAGTTCCAGGGTAAACAGCCCCAGTCTTCCTAGGCTCTCCTTATAACTCAAGCCCTCCAGTTCCACAAACAGCATTATGAATGTTTACTATGGGCTCTTTAAAATAATCACATTTCTTATAGTATAGTGACCAGAACCGAACATAATATTCCAGGTGCAGTCTCACCAACGTCCCATACAGCTGTAACATGACATTCCAACTCTTGTACACGATGCCCCATCCAACGAAGAAAAGTATGTCATACAGCTTCTTCACCACCTTGTCTATCTGTCTCACCAATCTCATATATATCCCTAGGTCTCTCCATTCTACAACACTCTCCACGACACTGTCATTTACTGTATGTCCTGCTGGGGTTTAACTTATCAAAATGAATCACTTCACACTTAGCTGATAAACTTCATCTGTCCTTTGCCAACTTTGCCAGTTGATCAACCTTAGATCATCTTTTTCACTGTCCACTGTCCCACCAATGTTGGTGTCATCTGCAAACTTATCAAGTGTGTCAACTGAATTCTCACCCAAATTGGTTCTAAACATATATAGCTGTTCTTAAAGAGAGCAGAGACACTAATAACTGTAGAGTACTAGAGGCCAAAGAATATCCTTCCCATCTTATAGCCATTTACACTGGAGTTGACTCTAAATAAGAATAAAGTCTGCCAGATGGAATAGATAAAGTCACCAAAAGTTTTCTAGTCTTTACTCTCAACATCCAACTAAACATTATTCATGTTATTCCCTTTATCATGTTTCTATACATGATGGATGGTTCGATTGTAATCCTGTGTTGTCTTTTCGCTGACTGGTTAGCACACAACAAAAGTTTTATACTGCTCCTAGGTTCACATAACAATAAACTAAATAAGGGTGAGCGTGCTACATCCATTTCTATCCTCTATAAGAAGGTTCTCCCTTATTTGCCATGATGGCATTAAAATTGGAGGTGGCATGTTCCCATGTTATTATGTGGGATTATTTCCTCAATGGTAGAATTTCTGGGTTTGTGAAATGTTGTTCAGGCATAATTGAGGAATAGATCAGGTAGATGCCCAGAGTAGGTGAATCGAGGACCAGCGGACATAGGTGTAAAGTGAAGGGGAAAACATTTAACGGGAATCTGAGGGGTAACTTTTTCCCACAAAGGGTAGTGGGTATATGGAACGAGCTGCCAGAGGAGGTAGTTGAGGCTGGGACTATCCCAATATTTAAGAAACAGTTAGACAGGTACATGGATAGGACAGATTTAGAGGGATATGGGCCAAACGCAGGCAGGTGGGACTTGCTGGCTGGTGTAGGCAAGTTGGGGCGAATGGGCCTGTTTTCACACTGGATCACTCTATGACTCTAATTGGTGTGAAAGTCCAAACCACAGAGAAATGTAAGATCTTTGGGGGCAACTTTCTTTGAAGTTGGTCTTTTCTGTATCCACAGATCTTTGCCATATCATATAATTTCTGTTATTGGTTTCTTGTTTCTTAGTTTCTTGGCCCTCCAAAATATTCCAAATGGAATTTAAACTGGAGGTGGTGGAGGGAAGACTTAAGCCAGAAAGGGTATTTGGGAAGAAAGAGCCACCTTAAATTTAGTTGTATCTGGTTGGGTAACTATGGTAGGGTGAAGATTATTCTATGCTTTAATTGTGCGGGGGAAGAACGAATTGCTGTACACATCTGTCTTGGTAGCTTATATATGCATGTTGGAAGAACACAAAATACCATTGGACTTTTAAAATATTTTAGTGTGTTTCATTCTTAAGGAAATATATAGAAACATAGAAACATAGAAAATAGGTGCAGGAGGAGGCCATTCGGCCCTTCGAGCCAGCACCGCCATTCATTGTGATCATGGCTGATCATCCCCTATCAATAACCCGTGCCTGCCTTCTCCCCGTATCCCGACTCCACTAGCCCCTAGAGCTCTATCTAACTATCTTTGATACCTCTATTTATTCACAAATATCAGTATGTTTTCATTGATAAGATAAATTCACATTGTTTTTCTACTTATGGTACTATATTAATTATTGATCCACCCTCCTGGTAATGTATCATTACTGTAATCATAAACCTGATGTAAATAGACAATTTAATTGTACAATATTTCAAATGGGTTTATATATTTCTATTTCACACATTAGCTTTAAATAAAAGTTGTCATATCTTTATCATGTTATTTGTTGTGGGATCTGGCAATAATCTATTCATTTCCAAAGGAGGCATGTTTTCTGAGAGAGATCTGAAAGCTATTACTCAACCCCACTCTTCACTAGAAATACTGTGCCACAGACAGACAGACAGACAGACAGACAGACAGACAGACAGACAGACAGACAGACAGACAGACAGACAGACAGACAGACAGACAGACACAGACAGACAGACAGACAGACAGACAGACAGACAGACAGACAGACAGACAGACAGACAGACAGACAGACAGACAGACAGACATGTGTAGGAAAGAACTGCAGATGGTGATTTAAATTGAAGGTAGACACAAAATGACACAAGGATGGGGGGAGGGAGGGAGAGAGAGGGAGAGAGATGGTATTTTCCTTGGCAAGTCTGCCAAGGTGATTCCTCTTGCTTTTTTTCTCTGACCTAAAATAACTTTAAATTTAAGCATTTCTCAGAAGAAAAGTTTTGTGTCAGGTTAAAATTATTTCTAATTTAATGCAAAAGAAATGCACAAAATAGTAAGATTAAACGAGAACTTACCAGTTCGAAGTTTGATCGTTATTTTATGAGGAGTACGTTGAGGGAATACGTGAAGAACCCCGCCAGGACGCATGCGTGTCATTCTTCAAAGCAGCGGTATGAAATCACAGATAACTGTAATGACTAAACATAGTAAGATTAGAGAAGAAGATACCAGTTGAGTATATGATCAAGGGTGGGAGTGGAGGGCACGTATTCCCTCAATGTATTCCTCATAAAATAACGATCAAACTTCGAACTGGTAAGTTCTCGTTTAATTTTACTATTTTACTTCGGAGTCACGTGAGTGACTACGTGAAGATTTTAAAGCTGTGATTTCATGCTGTGGAAACGAGTCCATGCATCACATCTGCCTTGATGATTATGGGAAGAATAGTGTTAACATTATTAGACATGAATTCGACGTTGAAATCAACGATAAATTTATTAACACCAAATTATAGCCCCTATTTATGGGGTAAAATTATATTACAGAACTTAAAATTGTTTCTGCAAACGTTCCAGGTTTAATTACTGGTTTGTGATAAAATCGTTGGAAAGTTTTCTCCGTTGACCATCCTGCTGTCTTGAGGATTTGGTCCATCGGAACATCCAACTGCATAGCTGCCGATGTAGCTGCAGCCCTGGTGGAGTGAGATTTAAAAATGTTAGTATCCACTCCAGCCTTTATTAGGACCTGTTTCAGCCATCTCGAGATGGTCTGGACTGTCACTTTTTTGTGTGGTTGTTTGTGGCTGATTAAAAGTGCCATTTGCATCTGATGATTTTTGTATACTCCATATATTAATAGTAAGTGTTTTACTATACAGAGACGATCATCTGTCGGGTAGGCCCTAAATTCTATTTTTAGGCCTGCTGACCCCTGTCTGTTCTGCTTGACTAATTCATTGATGTGAAAAGTTAAGTTTCCAGATGAAGAAGTCATGTTGTCCAGTCTTAATTTATGTAGCGACTGTACCCTTTGTGCCGTGACCAAGACCATCAGCATGACTGTTTTCAGTGTCAGTTTCTGTAGGGACAGAGCTGTAGCTGGAGACCAGTTCCTTAAAGGGCTTTCTCACTGTGCGACCTGAAGCAAGACTTAACAAGATTTAACATTGTGGGAACCTTCTGCGATAGCAGTACAGCATTCGTGGACCACCGAGGACCTCCGTGGCGCTAACGGCAGGTAGTCGTGTGACTTGGTAAGGTCGGGAGAAAATTCAAACATTTTTGAATTTCTCCAAGAGTGACTTGAGCAGTGTTGCAACATTGTATGAACGCAGATGCCAGTGCGATATCCGTGCGATATCCGTAATGACACTTGCGGGTACCGTGGGAACTCCTGCGAACGGTAAACCCGGAAGCTTGACAGAAGGGACATAAGGTGAGTAAAAAAGGTGGTCTCAATATCGCCAATGGACCATGTGTCCATCGAGGACGTCCCACCTAATTGTCATTGTTTGATAATCTTTTTCACAGTAAAAAGACTTGCAGAGATGCCTCTCAGAAAAGCGCAAAGAAAGGGGTCAAAGAAAGTCAGAAAGTTTTTAGCCATGCAGGTAAATGAGGAGGAAACTCAGCAAGAGAGACAGGTGGAGAGGCAAGAGGAGATGCCAGAGATATCACTGCCTGTGGGCTCCTTGGAGCAGGGAGAGGGTGATCAAGGTGGATTTGAGATTGCCTCCCCAGTAGCTGTTGCCTCCACAATATCCTCAGCAGATGATAACATAAAGGTTAGATGGCAGAAGGTAAAGGCCATATAACTTCAACAGGGAACAAGAGGGGGAACTGGTGGAGTGGTACCAATGTTGGCCACTCACCATTTGGTGTGACATCTGTAGTCCTTTGTAAATGTCTGTATGTTAATTTATGTGTCCTTTACTCTTGTGCATTTTTTTTTTGTTGGTGGCTACACATTTTATTATATCCTGAAGTGTGATAAAGCTTTTACCTCAGCATTTTGATTGTCATTGCCATTGCTTGTATAAAATAAACATATCTTTTACTATCAGCTTGATGTCTGCAAATCGTCATTAATACATCACTACAAGATGAATGTCTCTAATGTTATAATCCCTCTCATGCTGAAACACAAAATACCTTAATGGAGGTGATATTATCACATTTTGACATTAACATTTTTGTGTGTGCAGGACACTGAAATGTTCAGCTTTTTAAACGTGTTCTTCACCTCTTGGTAGAAAATAAAATAAGACAATCAGCACGGTAAATGTGATACAAAGTTTTTATTCCTATTTGAAAATATAAGAAGACGAATTCTGTCACATATTGAGAGGAGATGCATCACACAATACATTTGTCTGTAAAAGGGCCTCGCAAACACGAAATACAACAAATGAGGCACGCCAGATTATTTAAAACACATTATATCCATCAACCTCCGCTACAAGCGTTAACTCAGGCATTTAAAGGGACAATGCAATGTTCTAAACGGCTGGTTTTGCGGACGAACATCTTATAGGAAGCACTTTTCAGAGGACAACACTAGGAAGTCAGCTTATAACATGCAGTAGTGTTCCCGTGGTCGGCTACCCATCAATATAGCTGTCCTGCCACGGCACACTCCCCAATTGTGAATTGTAGTAAGCGCAGAGATGGTCTCTTTGCTCTTTCACACAGGATGTGCCCGAGTTACCTTTCAAACGCTGCAGTGAGACCATTTTCAACTTGTTCACACCACTTCTCCAAGCACCTAGTGTTACTTCCCCTGTGTCACTGTCCACTATGTCACCGTCCTGGATGGATGTTGCTGATCCAGCAGCTGCACCTCTCATTCGGATCAGGTTGTGCAGAACACATGCTGCATATACTATACTCTCCACATTCTTGGGCCTCTGCTCCATTGTCTTGAGCAAGCATCTAAATCTGTTTGCCAAGATGCCAAAATAATTTTCTACTACCCTCCTGGCCCTTGACAGCCTGTAATTGAAGATCCTCTGTTCCCTAGTTAGATTCCTCTGTGGATATGGCTTCATAATCCAGGGCCGTAGTGCAAAGGCTTCATCAGCAACCATCGCATATGGGATGTCCGGGCTGTCTTCTCCTGACAGAGGTTCTGGATCAGGCATGCCTGCTGTTCCACCTTCCATTTTATTTCCAAGCCAGGTTTCTTTCCAAATACGGCCATCACCAACACTTCCAGGTGTGCCCACATCCACATACAGGAAGTTGTAGTTATAATCAACCACCGCCATGAGTACAATTGAGTGGAATTTCTTGTAATTGAAATAATTTGAGCCACCTCCGGGTGGTTTACGGATTGCCACATGCTTGCCATCCAAAGCCCCACATGTGTGAGCAAAGTTCCACCTGTTTTCAAACCCCAGTGCAACTCTCTTCCACGCATCTGGTGTACTGGGGCATTCCATCACTTCAGCTGAATAAAATTGGATGATCGCCTCTCAGGTTTCTCTGACAATACCACAGATGCTGTTGGTGGCGACAAGAAAGTTGTAAGATAGACTTTTATAAGAATCGCCTGAGGCCAAGTAGCGGAGGGTGATTGCTATGCGCAACCCTGGTTCCAGTGCCTTTCTCATTACAGTGTCAGTCTTCTTCAGCAGAGGTCCCAAATTATTCTTTAACTCATTAAAGAGCTCGGGTGAAATTCTGACAACGTTTTTGAATGCACTTTTATCCTCTTCGCACAGCACATTAAGCAGTTGCTCATATTGTCCTAATTGAGGTCTCCGTTGAAACATGGGCTTAACCCAGTGAGACTTCCTCTTAATTATCTTTTTAATTAATCTCACCCTTCTGCCTTCACGCAAGCGTTTTCGATGCACATGTTGCGCTAATGCATACAGCACGTCAATGAAAATAACAACCAGCCTGTACTCGAACCAACTTTGTATAGGCATGTCTGCAAATGAGCCAATTCTACGAACGGAGGATATTTATATAGTGTGTGAAAAAAAGTGACATCATTTGTGCCACGTGATTAACTACACTACAGTCCACGATGTTCATTCACGATTAACGGGAAAGATCGGGAGACGGACAAGTGACTCGCACAAATGACAGAATTGCCGAGTACCGTGGGAACTCTTTATCTATCCCCCCTTATATCGTGCGGAACTCGTGCTGGACCACGACCACTTCACTCGGGTGACATCTTGCTTCAGGTCGCACCGTGAGAACTGGCTATTAGCATGGTCAGTACAATGCTCACATCCCATATTTGGGAGTACCTGGTTCTTGGGGGATTGACATTAAAAATTCCCCTCATAAGTTTAGTTATGTGTCCCAACAGAATGCCGCTCTGTTCCTTGCCATAGGTATGTTGACAGAGCACATCTGGCGCAGTTGATGGCACTATAACTGAGCCCCTCATCGTAATGGAGGCCTGCCAGGAATTCCAGAACAGACGGGATGTTCATTGATCTGTGGGTGATGTTGTTGTTGTGACAGTACATTTCCCATTTCCTGATGTACACCAGGTACTGTTTTTTGGTGGACTGTCTGTGGGCCGCTGAAATAATGACCACTGTTCGGTCTGTCAGTCCCAGATGCAGTAGAGGTGCTTTTAAACTCTACAAATTAATAAGTTCATATGGTTATGACATGGGTGGCTTTCCCTTGTTACGGGATGAACCAATAAATCTGGTCTATTCGGGATGGTGATGCATGGTTCTAATACCATGTCGAGTATCACAGGGAACCATGGTTGAGTAGGTCAATCGGGTACTACCAAAATACCAGACGCAGAGTCTTGCTGTATTTTCCTTAATACCCGACTGATGAGGCAGAAAGGAGGGAATGCATAAATAAACAATCTCCCCCATTGCAGCGAAAATGCATCTGTCGCCGCTGCCCCAGGGTCTGGTTCCCATGAAACATTGTTTGATAACTGGTGATTAAGCCTGGATGCGAATAGATCGATATCTGGTGTTCCATACCGTGCTGCAATATCAGCAAATACTTTTTTATCCAACATCCATTCGGTGTTTTCATTAAATTTGCGTGACCTGGTGTCTGCCACTAAATTTAGTTTACCTGGTAGGTAGGTAGTTGATATCCAAATATTTTTCTGGATACACCATTGCCAAATTGTGTTGGCCAGATTGTCACATGATGTCGATTTGTTTCCACCCATTTGGTTGATATATGCTACCACGGTGGTATTGTCAATTTATAGTCTAACATGCTGGTGATATAACCCAGAACAATATGACTTAAGGCCATGGAATGCACCCAACATTTCCAGGTAGTTTATGCCCAGTGTTTGTAATAAAGATGCCTCCTGTGCATTCCATCTACCTCCACAGCTGGAGATGGAATTGGTAGCACCCCAACCAAGTGCACTGGCATCAGTTTGTAGTACCATAGACGGGTTGCTGATAATGATTGGGTTGGAACAATGCCGAATTTTATCTTTCCACCATTTTAGTTCCATTATGGCCTCGGTTGGTAGCTTCATTGGTCTGTCAAAATGACCACCATTAATTTTGAGTGCTCGTATTTTTGCCCTCTGTAAATTTTGAGTGCTCGTATTTTTGCCCTCTGTAAATTTTGATAATGTAAAGGTCCGAATTGTGTGGCTGGAAAGACAGCCACTATTTTGCCAATTATTCTTGCTACCAATCTGATGGATGGTTTACTGATGTCAATGAGATTACTGCAAGCCTCTGTTAAGGCTGTAACCTTTTCCTTAGGCAAAGTCACTGACATGTGAACTGAGTTAATGGTGAACCCCAGATAATCCATTGTGGTAGAAGGCGTTAATTTAGATTTACCTGGATGGATGATAAAACCCAGTTTTTCAAATAATTGTTTTGTGGCTGTTACCGTTTGTTTAGCCAATTCCAAAGTTTTGCCCACAATAAGTATGTCGTCTAGATATGCCATCACCATGTGTTTTTGTTTCTGCAGAAACGCTAGGGCTGGTTTCAAAATTTTTGTGAACAGCCTTGGGGCTGATGTTAGGTCATTAGGTAGTGCTCTGTACTGCCAGCGCTGACCCATCCAGTTGAATTTTAAATAACATCTGTGGTCACCTCGTATAGGTACTGAATAGTAAGCATCTTTTAAATCGATGCTTGCCATGTAGTAACCTTTGGAAATCAATTGCTTAGCAGTAACAAAGGTTTCCATCTTGAAATTAATATATTGTACGAAAGTATTCAAATTAGTCAAATCTATGATGATGCGACAACCACCATCTTTTTTGTTTTTGATAAAGATATTGGACACGAATTCCATTGATTCGTGTTGGGTTTTTTCAATTACCCCTTTTTCATAAAGCCGCTCCAGTTCAGCGTGTGCTTTTGATTTTCTTTGCCTGAAAGCACGAACATTCGGTTCGGTACATGCTGAACTGGAGGGTTATGTTTATGTATAAATTCTATGGTATATCCCTGGATACTGCTTAAAATATAAGTGTCGGTAGTTAACTTATTCCATGCATCCAGATAGAAGTGTAATCTCCCACCAACCTCCATGCTCCCTTTAATTCGTTAGGAACCAGACCCACCTACCTCCATTGTTACCAGTGGTAGGTTTACTTCTTTCTCGGTATCCTTCGTGGACGTTGAGGTGCCGGTGTCTGGGTCTGTGGTTGGGTTGGTGTTGGGGGTTTGTGCATCTTCCACGAAGGCCGGTCTGGGCCATGGCCTAAAAAAGACCGACGTTCGGTGTACCTGGCCTTCGAGCTTTCACCAGTTTGTCTTGTTCGACTGGTGGGTGCATAAGGGTGCTGTTTGTGGCCGGTAGGTTTTAGCTGATGTTGCTTTGATGAGCCCCAGGGTTTATGCCTCTGGTTTTGGATAGATTACCTCCAAATAGTAGAATTGATGGTTTAGGGGTTCCAGGTTTGCACAGACCTGCAAATTTAGGGTCTAAAGTGGGTTGGATGGCACTCTTCCTAATACTGTTTATTTCGTATTGGGTGTTACAGAATAAAGCAAGTGCATCCTGTTTATCCTGTGACATGTCTTTTTCATCTATTGTGCGGGCGAAAGCTGTAATTCCCGCTGTTAGGACCTTCAGTACTTTTTGGAGTTTCAAGTCCCTGGCTCTAATTGCTGCTCCGACGTGTTTCCATATGCACTGGTTTACAACGGGAACATTCAGTGATGTACAGTTCCCTGGTGGTAAGTGTGTTGCCATGGTGTCCATTAATGCCTGTCCTTGTAGCTGCTTAAATGACATATAGTCAATACTGGCAGCTAGTTTTGGTTCCAGGTTTTGGCCAGTTAGGTCTGGTTGTATGAATTGGGACACCATGTCCAGTAAATTTTCGTTTTCTTGCACCCCTCGCACACTTGGTGTTTGTTCTGCAAACCCCTCTTCAGGGTCAGCCCAGAATTGACCCCCAGTACGC
Source organism: Amblyraja radiata (assembly GCF_010909765.2). Lineage (NCBI taxonomy): Eukaryota > Metazoa > Chordata > Chondrichthyes > Rajiformes > Rajidae > Amblyraja > Amblyraja radiata. The sequence goes on from NC_045967.1 coordinate 38,007,789, forward strand.
CCCTCTGACAAGGGAGAAGCACTGTGCAGCCCTACAAGAGGTACTGCTGTAGGACTTATAAATTGCCCACAGTGACTAGCCTCCATCTCCCGGAGCCTGTCACGTTGGAGCATTTGCTCCATCAGCCGCTCCAACCGGCTCCAATGCCTCGGTCACTGGCCGCTCGCGGCTGCCCCCTAAGCCGCTCCAACCGGCTCCAATGCTCTCGGTCACTGGCCGCTCACGGCTGCTGAAAGTCGGACTCATCGGAGTCAACGACTCTATCAGATTTTTGCTTTGCCTTACCGCCCGGCCGCGGTGTAGATCTGCCCGGTGCGGGGGCGAAGTCGGGCACAGCTGTTCCCATTACGGGCGATTCGTGTGCCGTTGGCCGCTGCTGGCTGCCCGCAACTCTGCGGTCCTCCCCCGCCAGCTTTGTCGCAGCCTTCTTATTTTTCTTTGTCCTGTCCATTGGCTCCACCTGTAACACAGTAAGTGGAACAAAAAAGAACGCAGAGTATTTCTTACCTGCAGTTCCCGGCTTTTTATTTCTGCTGCTGAGGAGGAACGTCGTTCCACCTGCATGACTGTTTCGCAATGCTTGTAGCGATATGACACGCATGCGTCCTGGCGGGGTTCTTCACGTAGTCACTCACGTGACTCCGAAGTAAAATCATTCATTAACAACTTCAAAATGTATCATCTTCAAACTTTTCCAAATTCATCATCATTCAAGCTAAAGGCATGGATGAAAGATAACACAAATAAATGGCTTTAAAATACATTTATTATCATAAATATTTATCCATGTAGCATTAAGTTAACGACACTTATCAATTTGATATTCACTGCAGGATTAGGTCAAATTCTTTGGAAGGGATAGCTCAGCAGCAATCATGGTTAGAAGCAGTTTTTCATGAAGCTATGAACATTTGTCACTCCAATGTGGATACACAGGTTCAGCCCACAGTACCAACACAACATTGACAAATGGAATTCAGGGTTTTTTCCAGTTGGTTTTAATGAGACGATTTCCATCTGCGTACAATCTGTGAATAACTTAATGCAATAAAATGTGGTCTGTCAGTGTTTTTAAAAAGCCATCATATATAATATTATTACCCTTCAACAGTCTTTTGCAGTGTCTGAGAGATTTATCACATGTTCTATTTGCACCAAGTGACAGCTGCAAACGTTGTCTTGGTTTTAGGCACTAACTTTATAACTCTGAGCCCAATTTAAGTAAACAATTTAATTATACAATAGTTCAAATGAGTTGAGTACTGAACTTGGCTTTAAGTCAGCCTTTCACATACTACTTGCTGAACTCCAAGGGCAACTTTCACAGGGGGAAGAAATATATTTTCTGGATAGTTTTGTTTTGTTTTATAGAGTTGATCATTTTCTCATTAGTTCAAACTCATTTATGTTTCCCTTTTACATTATTGCTTTATAATGTTTGCTATTCATGGCATAATTTATCCTTTCTATAGTAGGAAAGATGTTTATGCCGTTGCTTCTTAATTGTTTTGTTTTTGGACATTATAATATCGTTGCACTATTGTTTCATCTGTTCCCAGAAACCATCTATTACTACTTTCATAAACGTTCGCTATTCATTTAACTCGTTATAGTTTATGGTTATCTACCATATGCTCTAGGTAATTTCATTTCTTACTTGAATGTGGATCGTGTTATTCTTGCTCTACATTATGTATCTTTGGTCTCTACCCTCTGCTTCTCCCTAAAGCGTGGCCAGTCTTCATGCATCTTCATATTCGTCATGTTCCTTCAAACATCTTGATCCTGAAGTGTTTCGCAATCCCACGGACTCAATCCCTGTTCATTCTGCTGAAAGCCAGCTTCAAAGTAAAGGTTCATAACATTACCCTGGAAGGACACTGTTGGTTCACATTTGCTGGTTTGCTGTGGTATTGGCCAACTGATATGGCTTTTAGCTGTATCAGTTGTACTATGTGGTGATTATTTCACACATGATCAGTTCACATGCTTCACTGACTGAGTGATAGAAGTAGATAAACAGACTCCATGGAAAAAGTAAGAAAGAAGTTGCTCAAAACAAGACCAAACCCTTGATCTGGGAAGGAGCCTGTATCTCAAGCTGAGATAGTTACTGAGCTCATAAGTTCATAAGTGATCGGAGCAGAATTAAGCCTTTGGCCCATCAAGTCTACTTCGCCATTCATCATGGCTGATCTATCTTTGCCTCTTAACCCCATTCTCCTGCCTTCTCCCTATAACTTCTGACCCCATTCTCCTGTCTTCTCCCTATAACCTCCACTGATCAAGAATCTATCTTTCTCTGACTTCAAAATGTTGCTAATGATTGCTAATGAATGAAGCACAAAGCCAATGGATGGGAATACATAGGAGTACAGTTTTACATGCAGGTGCCTTGGTCAAAGACCAATTTAGGATACAGATGAGGTTGAAGGCTTCAGAGGAAGAAATTGCAATAGAAAGGGGCAGAAATGGAAACAGAGAGAAGGAGCAGAAATAAAACAAAGGTTTGGTTTAAAGGAAGGATTGGATCAGGAAGCAGATTGAAATGGGACAGAATAATTGTCAGGATATCCTCTAATCTTCAACAAAAAACAAGGAAGACTGGAAATACTCAGCAGATCAAGCACCTGTGGAGAGGAAAACAATAAATATTTCTGGTTGCTGGTCTTGCATCAGAATTGGATACAAAAATGGATATAAAACATTTATTATGATGTTGGGAACAGAGGGGAGTTGTGAAGGGGCAAAAGGCAAGAGGGATTACATTACAATTGGCCATGTGGTGCAACAGGGGGCAGCAATGGGGCATAAGAATCATTGGGTTTCAAACCTCTACAGGTATTGAACAGGTGACATGAGGTCTTCAGCTCCTTTTAGGTTAATACAATGGGAATGGCCTGTGATAAGTCATGTTAGAAGGGCTACTCTCTCCATCTGACTGGGTTAATGGAGCCAGCCTAATATTTTGTAAATTCCAAGGCCCAACCTGCTCAATGGTCTTCATTTGTCAACATAGTGAACTTCTCTATCTTCTGCTCCCACCACTCACTCGTGTTCATTGCAAGCAGGGTCATCTTTTATTGAGCAGACAACTAACTCTGAAAAGACAAAGTGTAGACAAAAGGGACCAGACTCTTGTGAGATGGGTGTGTCATCCATCTCTGATCCAGGTCTGGAGATTGAAACAATGATTATGTTTTTTGATCGAAATGGTCTATTGGGGCTATGTTTAAAACAGAACTACACTTGGAGTTACACGATGGATTTTGTCTTGTCCAATGAGTATTGACTTCATTGCCTTGAAAATGTCATTCCCTCCCCCAATGTATCTTCCTATCCAATATATGTAAATCTGATCAATAGTTGCATTGCAATCTGTTGTGAATATTGACCATTAATTTTGAACACCAGTCCAAAGCTCTTGACTTCTAGAGAGCCAGAACTTACAAGGCAGTTGACACCACTGAAAGTGAGCAGCAGTGTGTCCTGAACTGGTGAGGGAGTTGTAGGTGCTAGGAGGACAATGGTATTCACCAGCATGAAATTCTTCCAATCTTCAGTGATATTTAGGAAATGGAGTCCTCTGCTGTTGATGGGCATAGATTATTGAATGGAGCTCTTAAGTGCACGTAAGTGCACATGGGAAGCAAAATATGCTGGCAGTTCACAGTACACCATTCCATTCGCTCCTCGGTTAAAACCAAAAAAATTGAATATTCCTTTCATGAGTAAAGAACCTCAGTGACCTCTCTGATGCTACCACAAGCAGCAAGTTCATAAGTTCATTGATTCATAAATTCTAGGAGCAGAATTAGGCCATTTGGCCTGTGTCTGAAGTTGAGATAATCAAGTCTACTCTGCCATTCAATCATGGCTAACCTATCTTTCCCTCTCAACCCCATTCACCTGCCTTCCCCACAAACACCCCTGACAGCCTTATTAATCAAGAAAATTGAGAAACATGGCACAGATGTCCTGTGGCGACTTGGAATTGTCCCATAACTGGGAAGCTAAGACTCACTGACACCTGGACTCCAAGGTGAGGGCAGGTCGTCCTGCAGATAAAGTAATATTCTGAAAATCTGAAATGGGTTCAGATTCTAGCCTCAGAAGTGGACATAAATATGAAACGATGAAGGCGACAGAAGATCTTCTTATTATGCCAACTGCTAGATTTGCTGAAATACTGTAAGGGGTGGTTGGAGCCAGGAAGGGCCAGTTGTGGCTGGGTAGCAAGAGGTGGGGGCATTGTTGGGGATGTTGTGTGAGATCTTTGGCGAGGATTTATTATTTAGGATCAGACAAAAAAGTCAGAATGGGTAGTAAACAAAGATATAGATCAGCAAAGACAGCCTCAAATAAAGTGAAAGTTATTGAAATTTGCAATCTCTGATACTTGAAAGGAAGAAAGGCAAGTATCAGGTGAGGCAAAGGATGTAATGGAACTACAAACCAGGATGCAGACGCTCCCTGACTTATGTAAGGGTTACGTTCTGCGGATCCTTGCGTGAGTCAGATGTTACGCAAGTTGAAACGGAAGTGCTGCTACGCACATGTAAATTTACCACGACGCAGAGACCATGAGGGAGCTCTGAGGTGGAGACCACAGAGGAGCTCTGAGATGGAGACCATTGGGGAGCTCTGATGCAGGGAGATAATAGACAATAGACAATAGACAATAGACAATAGACAATAGACAATAGGTGCAGAAGTAGGCCATTCGGCCCTTCGAGCCAGCATCGCCATTCATCCCCAATCAGTACCCCGTTCCTGCCTTCTCCCCATATCCCCTGACTCTGCTGTCTTTAAGAGCCCTATCTAGCTCTCTCTTGAAAGCATCCAGAGAACCTGCCTCCACCACCCTCTGAGGCAGAGAATTCCACAGACTCACCACTCTGTGAGAAAAAGTGTTTCCTCGTCTCCGTTCTAAATGACTTATTCCTTATTCTTAAAAAGAAGGGGGAGCTCTGAGGTGGAGACCACGCGGAGACCATTGGGGAGCCCTGACGCAGACACATGGGGGAGCCCTGATGCGGAGATCGTGGGAGATCAGTGGGCTTAAAGCATTGCTTACGTAAGTGCGAGTTTATGTAAGTCGCCTATTACGTACTGTAAGTCAGGTAGTGCTGTCGTTTCAAGATGAAATGAAATGAAGCTGTTGAAGATACATTTTGACAGCATGCATGTGTCACAGCATAGCATTCATATCTCGGAAAGAGTGAGAGCATGGATTGAGGAATGCTGACTATTTATCATTTATCATACCTAAACATGAAAGCTACAGCTTCAGCTGGACTCTAGTTTTAGCTACGTTTCACTTCACCTTGCCTTTGAACCTGCCAACCATTATCTACAACATTCTTCTGGTCACAGGGGATGCAGATGTTGTCAAAACATACTTGATAAGTTGCCTCAGTGCATCCTGTTGATTATCCATTCTGCAGCTACAAAGCCTTTTCTGTTAATTAATAGTTTTTGGTTTATGCTTCCAGGATGCAGAAAGGCCAAGGAGCTTGTGGCTTTCTTAATTAATGTATTTAATGCGTCCTTATCAACCATTGTTGCCAATTTTAAGTGGAATTTGTCCGTGCATCGGAAGAGAACGTGGCTTCAAGATTTCCAGGAAAATGCTTCAGACAATTTTATGAAAATGTTCTTAAAAATAAACTTCGCAAAAACAATGTTACCAGCTCCCAGTAATTGCCAACTAGACTCCAACATAAACAGGTTTGCGTTAGATAATTAGATAAGGTGCTACTATAGGTAGTGTCAATCTTTCTATGTTCCAGTGACTCTGGCTTGATTCTGACCTCCAGAATTGTCTGTATGGTGTTTGCATGTCCTACCATTGACCATGCACACTTCCCCGACTACTCAGATTTTGTAAGACATTTGATGAAGTCCCATCTCAACCCAATACGTCACCTATCCATCTTCTCTAAAGATGCTGCCTGACCTGCTGAGTTACTCCAGTACTTTGTGTCCATTTGTTAAACCCCCCAATGGTAGACTGATCTGAAAGATAATGATGCATTTGGAGGAACCACTTCATCCTCAGTAACAACCAGCATGGGAGCACCTCAAGGCTGCGTGCTCAGCCCTCTGCTTTACTCACTCTATACCCATGACAGCGTAGACGGTCGTAGTGCGAACTCCATCATCAAGTTCGTCGATTACACCACTGTGGTTAGACGAATCACAGATGGGGATGTGTCAGAGTATAGAAGTGAGATCGACCGACTGACCAAATGGTGCCAGCACAATAACCTGGCTCTCAACATCAGTAAGACCAAGGAACTGATTGTGAACTTTAGTAGGGGAAGGATGAGGACCCACAATCCTGTTTATATCAACAGGATGATGGTGGAGAGGGTCAATACTTCAAATTCCTGGGCGTGCATATATATGAAGATCTTTCCTGGAGCCAGCACACCGATGCAATTGTAAAGATGGCAACTCTACTTCCTGAGATGATTACGGAGATTCGGCATGTCGATGAGGATTCTCCTAAACCTCTACAGGTGCACGGTAGAGAGCATTCTGACTGGTTACATCATGGCCTGGTTTGGCAACTTGAATGTCCAAGAGCAAAAAAGACTACAAAAAATTGTGACCACTGCCCAGTCCATCACCGGCTCTGACCTCCCCACCGTCGAAGGGATCTATCGTAGTCGCTGCCTCTAAAAGGCTGCCAAATTCATCAAGGACCCAAACCATCCTGGCCACACACTCATCTCACCACTGCCATCAGGAAGAAGGCAAAGGAGCCTGAAGACTGTAACATCCAGGTTCAGCGTCTTCCCCACAGCCATCAGGCTATTAAGCACAACAAATAAGCTATGAGCTCTGAACTGCAAAAAACGATTATTATTTGTTATTTGCACTATATTTGTTATTTATTGAACTTTTTCTTTTTTTCCCAGTTATATACAATGTTTACATATTCACATATTCTGTTGTGCTGCAGCAAGTAAGAATTTAATTGTCCCGTCCGGGACATACGACAATAAAACACTCTTGACTCTTGACTTGGAATGCGGATTAACAGTGATTTGGTCATGTGGTTTCAGAACTGCCTTACTGATAGAGACAGAGGCTTTTGGTGGAAGGACGATGTAGTGGCAGATAATTATACTGATCAAGAGATCGCTCCGTTATCGCTCTAGCCACTTAGGAGAAAACATGGTATTAGGAGAATGTCGTTTAACGCATGTAAGCTCTCAACTAGACTTTCCAAGCTTCTCGAAAGATAAATCTTCATACCACAGTCTTTTGATTGATAGTTTCTTTATTGTTGAAGAAAAACAGCAGTATATTCTTGCAACCTTCTTCTTAGACTCGTACACGTTAATCTTCGTCAAACTTCAACATGTCGCTTAGAAAACTCTTCATGTCTCAGCATAGCTCCACATGGCTCCACATGTGGCATCTTTACAGTTAGAAAGCTCCGATGGTCGAAAGATATTACTTCACCATGCTCCGCCGAACTAAAACTACCAAATGAACAGCTTCTGCACAAGAAACCCAGCAGCAAACACTCCACTGACTACGTAATAAACCCCACCCACATAATTACAGGTTGGCAAAATTTAATGGCAAATGCCATAATTTATGACACACAAAATAAAGCCAAATGGCCACTACAGATAATATTCAGGCTGGAGGTTTGTGACTAGTGGAGTTCTGCATGGATCTATGCTGGGACCTCCATTGTTTGTGATATATCTATAAATAACTTGAATGTGAAAGTAGATAGGTTGGTTAGTGTGTTTGCAGATGACAACAAGATTGCTGGAGTTGCAGATCATGAGGAAGGCAGTCAAAGTATACAGCAGGGCATTGATCAACTACAGAAATGGACAGAGAAAAAGCAGCTGGACTTTAATCTGAGCAAGTGTGAGGTGTTGCACGTTGGGAGATGAAATTAAGGGGAAAATATACAATTAATGGCATGAAAGCATTAATGTACAGAGGGATCTTGTGGTGCAATTCCATAACTCAATGAAAGTCGCAACAATTAGATAGGATAGTAGAGAATGCATTTGGTATGCTTACCTTCATTCGGGCTATTGTCGGGCTATTGAATATAAGAGTCAGGAAGTCATGATGAAGCTTTATAAGACTTTAGTCAGGCCCCATTTGGAGAACTGCATGCAGTACTGGTCTCCCCATTACAGGAAGGATGTGGAGGTTTTGAAATGCTTGCAAAGGAGGTTTACCAGAATAATGCATGGATTAGGGATTATTAGCTACAGGGAGAGTTTGGAGAGACTTGGATTGGTTTCTCTGGAATGCCAGAGGTTGCGGTGGACCTGATAAAAGAGCAGGTATACCTCGCTTAGCATTACCCCCATAGCAATCTTTGCTATTGCACTCTTTCATTTTGGAGCCTCATTTTATATGATTTTAAAGACATAATAGGATTTATCATAAAAACTTGAAGCATCACCACCTTGAATAAATAAAGTCAATATTTCTCTTCTCCCAGCATATGAGTTACAAGTTGTATGGTATGTTGGAAATTGTTTTAACTATTTTGCATTGTTTTTTCTTACCAAATTAGGTGGAGGTGCAGACCATGTAGGTGGAGGGACTGTGCATTCTCTCGCCACCACTCTGCCTGCCCTCCATGCCCAGCGTAGGTCCATGCCTGTCCGGGAACGAGGTTTCATCCTCGGGATGGGAGCTGCTGGTGACCAGGCTCGGGGTTAGGTCTGTGAGTTTCTCCCAGGTGACGGGTGGGATGGCATCGGCTCTGCTCCCTCCAGCTCCTGCAGCAACGAGGGCAGCTCCAGCCCACTGCCGTCTGTACACCCTGGAGGATTAAAGAGACAAAAAAAAAATCAGGGCCAGCTTTGTTAAGGGTTATAAAAGGAAACACAAGTTATAAAAGGAAACACAAAGGCAAGCTATGAGGTAGGGAAATGGAACCAAAAAAAAACCTGAACTACATTTTTCAGAAATAAAATTTATAAACCCTTCTTCACACTGACAGTGCTAGAATTTTGAAATTCTAGATTGCCAACAATAGTTGATGTTTGATCCTTTTAGCCTCAATTCCGTGATTGAAACATTTCTGTTGACCACAGGTAATGTAAGTTCTGGAGTAAAGTCTGATACGTGAGGTTAGATCATAAATCACCCTCATTAATCATCATTAAATGCTGGTGCAAACTCAAGGGGCCAAGTAGCTAATTCTTGTCCTATGTTCAATGGGAAAATGTCCTCCAAATAACTAACCTGACAAAGAATAAATATCAGAGAGAATAAATATATTTTAAATTACACCTTTTTTCAGACTCCTTGGGGATGAATGCCTGGATTCATTTTATTTCTATTTCATATCACCGATCTATCCATTTTAACCATGGATCTTACTGCATTGGTTGCTAATAGCAACACAGAACACAATGTTACTAACTCCCATCAGTGCAGCCATTAATGATGTTAACAACAAGATTGGTGCCACATCGAAGTACATTGTTTTGATTGGAGATGTCCTGCTTCCGATACCCATCTTGACTGAGTCCAGGCAAAATCTGGCAGAAGAGATATTCACCTTTCTCTTGAATAATGCCAGCAACAGGAACTCTGGCTCAAGAATACAGTTCAAATTCAAAGCTATTTGAGTGAAGACTGAATTCTGAGCCTTGGTCAAATGGAAGCTTATAAAATTCATATACGTGTCTGAAGGGACATTTGAAATATATTTTGATCAATTAGATTATTCTATTAATGTTCTCACAATGTAAAGAAGGCGACATTTATTCCCATGATTGTCCTTGGATAGTGACGGTGGCCCTTTCCTTGAATAATGAAGTCATTTCGTTGATGAAATTCCCTCAATGGTTATAGATAGGGAATTCCAAGTTGTTGACCTGGATAAAGCAAGTTTACCAACCTCATGACATGTGTCGCTTGGAAAAGCTGGAGGCGACATTCATAGATGATTGTTGATCTTATCCTACTTGTTGATCTCGGTGTGGAAGTGTGGGCAGAGGAGCGGTCGACGTAGAGGTGGGCTGCTTTCGTGCACTGTTCATATCAGAGGGACATACCCTTTTTACTGATAATTTTCTATGAATAAAAGTTTCTTAAAAGTGATGATTTTTGTGTTTTTAATTTCTATTTGCTACCTTCTTCTTCTTCTTTCATGTGGCGTGCACAGCCTAAAGTTGTAGGACAACTTGTTCTATTTGATCTTCCGTTTGTGCACGTCGAGTTGATTGCATTAGTCGAAACAGGGCGGACCACGTGAAAGTTGCAATCTTCCACCCCTCTATTTGCTACCTGATGAGTGATAATATGTTTAAATTGATATGATGTCATTAACTCCACCAGCTAGGCCTCAGCTCACCGATATGCGCTTGGATCCTGAACTTTCTCACGGAGCGACCGCAGGCAGTGAGACTGGGCCCGCACCTGTCCTCCACCATCACCCTGAGCACCGGCACACCACAGGGTTGTGTACTAAGCCCCATGCTCTACTCCCTCTTCACTCACGACTGTGTCCCTGCATTCGACACCAACACCATCGTGAAGTTTGCAGACGACACAACAGTGATTGGGCTGATCACCAACGGTGATGAACAAACTACAGAGCGGAGGTGCAGAACCTGGCGGACTGGTGCGCCAATAACAACTTGGCACTAAACACCTCCAAGACCAAGGAGCTGATTATTGACTTCAGGAGGTCCCATTCTGGAGAATACGCCCCAATCTCCATTTACGGGGAAATTGTGGAGAGAGTGTCCAGCTTTAAGTTTCTGGGCACTCACTTTTCAGAAGACCTCAACAACGACTGTTCTTCCTGAGGACATTAAAAAAGACTGGTCTGCCCCAACAGCTGCTGACAACGTTCTACCGCTGCACCACAGAGAGCATACTAACGTATGGCATCTCTGTGTGGTATCTCAGCTGCACGGAGGCGGAGAGGAGAGCTCTTCAGCGCGTCGTCAACAGAGCGCAGCGGATCATCTGACAGAGCTACCAGCCTTGGAGGGCATCTACCACACGCGGTGCCTCAGGAAGGCCCTCAGCATCCATAAGGACTCATCACACCCCTGCCACGGTCTGTTTCAACTACTTCCCTCCGGCAGACGTTACAAGGCCTTCTACGCCCGAACCTCCAGACTCAGGAACAGTTTTATCCCAAGAGCTATAGCAGCTCTGAACCGGCCCTAATGAGTGCCCCCCCACCCACCACCTTTGGACAGTCTCCCTCAGATGGTCACGTCAATCAATTCAGCTTGCTTATTTATGTATTGTATTTATTTACCTTTCTTGTACATCAGTGGAGCTGCACACTAAATCTCGTTGCACTGACGTGCAATGACAATAAAAGATATTATTATTATTATTATTATTATTATTATTAAGAAATCTGGGTCAGTCAGGTACAAATGTAAAGTAGCCTCTGCCTACCAGTCAGGTTACTTGGGTTGTGATAACATCACTTACAGTCAAATTTACCTCGTTAATTAACAAAGTCACATGACTGAAGTCCAGGAGTGTTTATGGCAAAGAAACATGATAGAATAGAATGCCCTTATCAGTTGAAGACTCTGATACAACCAGTGTTTATAATGGTTTGCATTCATAACAAACTCTGGTTAATGGAGTGCTGAGTGAAAACAGTGCATAACAGAGATGAACTCCTTTATTTTTTTTATGGCAGTGGATCATCAGTGGAAGAGGTTCTTTGACCACTCATTACCTTCAACCTAGGTTCAGGCTATCATCTGACTCAACTCCATTAAATATTAAATATAGATGTTGAAATGCCGACTCAGAAGGTCTCATCTCAATGTGAGGTAGGGGAAGTTTGTGCAATGATTTCCTGCCACATGGCTTTGCTGGTGAAGTAAGAACAATTATTTAAAATAAATCAGGATTTTAAAATCTCCCATTTGATAACATAACTAATGCCTTTGACCAAAGCACATCAACATTCCTTGCACCAGAAGGTTCCATAGTGTAGTGGTTATCACATCTGCTTTACACGCAGAAGGTCCTGGGTTCGAGCCCCAGTGGAATCATGTATTTTTTAGGCAGCACTGTGGCACAGTGGTGTAGTTGCTGCCTTGCAGCGCCAAATACGCTCCTGACTATGTTCCTGACTATGGGTGCAGTTTGTACAGAGTTTATACTTTGGCGAGACGAGACAGTTGAGTGGAAATGAATCCTTTATTTAGAACGATAAACAAAGCGTTTCTTCTCATCTGCGTCCTGAGTCAGCCAAATACAACTAAGCTTCTTCTACACGGGTGGAGCTCGACTGATTAACAATCCAAAAACCTGCGAAAAAGCGCCCGCGATCACGTGACCCCGCCAGCCAACAACGAGGGTTCGTTGCCCCAAGCCACCACTAGATGCCGCTACAGGAGCCCCCCAGAACCCGAGGTACAGAACCGAGCGGGAGGCCGAATGAGGAGACGGGACCGAGTGGAAACGAGGGGCACGACGGGCGATACAAGTGGGACTGGCGGAACAGAGCCAGGAAACAGTAATGGTACAGGGGAGACAGGCACAACCAGTGCCGTGGATACAGGCACACCAGGTGCCCTCGGAACAACCAGCGGACGGCCTCTACTGTCGACATCTGCTATTTCCAGAGGCTTTGGGTTGAAGTGCTCTTCCAATTTCTTCATAATGTCATTGAATGGCACATCTTTTGCCTTTATGGGCACAAAGTGATTCACGAGAGGTCCGTACACTTCAGGACTGATCTCCGTGAGCAGAATCGCTTTCACGCATTCGCAAACGGCCTTATTTGTTTCAGTCACTATCTTTCCTTCACCACTAATCTCCATTAGGTTGCTTGCCGTGAAAAACATGTTTGCTCTCTCCATATAGGAGCTGAACGGCTCTCTACTCTGGTCAAACGTGCCAAGGTTTCCAATGTAGCCCTTGAACGCAACCATCGTGTCGTTCTCTTTCTTTTTTTAAAGTCCGTTCAAAAACCCCGATTTCCTGTCTGTTCTGGTGTAACAATTCGCCTAAAACGTAGCTGTACAAAGGCTATTCAGCTTGAGGAACTCGACAAAAAAAAATCTTATACAATCTCAAGGACGGCATCTTGCCACGTAGACACAACATAGAGATAGCCTGACAAACTCTCGATGGTTTGTCCAGCTGCTGTTTTAAACTACAGTCCCCTGCATAGAAGGATCTGCGGCCTATCGTGTCCAGCTCGCAAACAACTGTGACATAACTCCGCATTTACTGTTGAAAATGTTAAACAACACTGCATATTGCAAAACAGTCCTGCACTGTATTTAAAGGATGAGTTCACAAACTCTATCCCATCCTCGTCACCAATTTTGTTATATTCCGGACGGCAGAATGAATAACAACTTACATGTTGGTTGCCTGGATCACGAGAGAGAGAGATTTATTACCCAACATTCCCTGCTTATATGGAACACCAACTCATTAATATTTACATGAATATGCATGAATACATTACATTGTAATTGCAGTAAGACATTTTTACTTATCATTAAATCCTCTCCTAATAAAGGGCAACGCAACATTTTGCTTCCTATTTGCTTACTGAACGTGCATGTTAACTTTCAGTGATTTGTGCACAAGGACACAACGATCCCTTTGAACACCAATATTTCCCATCTGTCATATTAAAAGTACTCCCCTTTTCTGTTCTTTGCATGAAAGTGGTTGACTACCCATTTTCCCACTTTATTTTCCATCTACTATGTTCTAACCTACGTATTCAGCTTGGTTATGTCCACCAGCTGCCCTGTCTCCACCCCTCCCTGATCTAAATGCTAGCTAGTATTGAATTATCAGCAAATCTCAAAAGATAATGAGTCGTCAAGTGTGTTTTATTGTCATATGTCCCAGATAGGACAATGAAATTCTTACTTGCAGCAGCACAACAGAATATGTAAACATAGTACACTGTAAACTATATAGTAAAGAAGAAAAACACATTTAGTATCATCAGCTAAATTAACATACAGTTGATAGTGTGTGCCTTGGCATTCAATGAATCAATTTGTGTGCCAAACCCATATTACAACATACCAACCTGAGAAAGACCTATGTACTCCAAACTTTACTTTATTGGTGCTAATCAATTTTTAGTCCATGTCAATGTTGTACCCTTAGTTCCATGCACTCTTTTAGCTACAGTTTGTCTTGTATAAGGCCTTGTTAAAAGCCTTCTGAATAAAATAAATATACCTTTTCCATGTTCACTGAACGATTATACTACTCATATTCTCAAACAGCTCCAGAAGGGAAGAGACAAAGACTTAATACTTTTGCCTTCCATCACAGTGAGGAGGTGCCTGGTGAACTCACTGTGGTGGATGTTAATTTGTGTTTATTGTGTGTTTTTGCCATTTTTACTATATGTAGGACTGCAAGGCAACGGAATTTCATTCAGACCGCAAGGTCTGAATGACAATAAAGGCTACCTTGACTTTGGCTTTGAATAAGCCAGTCAAATATGATTTCATTTTTATAATCCACACTAATATTAGCTGTGTATTTTAATCCACACTAATTTTATTTATATTTATTTATTTATTTATAGGAATCAAATTTATCGGGATGTAAATCAAATACTATATTAGTGTTATGGTATTCTACAAATAAACATACTAAAATCTACAGGTCCTACCCAGTTTACAAAGCCCTTACATATGTACAGACCATGTATATGAACAAGCATTTGGGAGACCAAGATGATAGAAAGAAACATAGAATAATAGGTGCAGGAGTAGGCCATTTGGCCCTTCGAGCCTGCACCACCATTTAATATGATCATGGCTGATCATCTAAAATCAGTGCTTTTCCCCCATATCCCTCGATATCCCTAAGAGCTAAATCTAACTGATGGTGGATGGTGCGATGGATTTGCCGGCTGCTGCAATGTTGGAGGCAACTTCTACCCTGTGGGAACTCAGGTCTGGGCCTCATTTTATCTGTTTGGGTTGCAAGCAGTTCTCAGCAACAGTACCCCTTGACAACCTGGGGAACTTGTATTTGGAACAGACATGGGCCACTCAGACTCTCAAACTGCGGTTAATAAGATTTTGGCTGATTTGACTGTAACCTCCACCTTAACATTCTCACAGTAATTCTTTACCCCCTTGCTTTTCAAGTATTTATTTATTTTGTCTCTAACAAACAAGTTAGTTCCAAAGAAATCCATCCATCTGAGAGAAATAATTTTGTTTATGAATAAAACCTCTTCTTAAACAATGATTCTTAGTTCAAGATTATTTCGCAAGAGGAAACATCTTCTCTACATCCTTTCTTTTCCAGGGCTAAATATAAATTTTCCTTTGGTTACCCAAATTGGAAACCACAGAACTGTTTTTTTAAGACAAAACATTTACTTCAATATTACTTGAGATAGTTTGGCGCTGAAATTTAGTGTCTAGAATGATCAAAAATAGAAGTCAAATCTCAAGCTGAATGAATATAAAACATCAAAATAAGATGGAAGAAGGGTTTCGGCCCGAAACGTCGCCTATTTCCTTCGCTCCATAGATGCTGCTGCACCCGCTGAATTTCCCCAGCAATTGTGTGTACCTAAAATAAGATGGAAACTAGGTTCAGCAGGGATATTTGGGACAGCACTTTATATTCCAAAAAAATATTAAAAATGAAGTATTTCAAAGGTTTCAAAGGTCTTTTATTGTCACATGTACCAATTAAGGTACAGTGATATGTAAATTACCACACAGCCAAACGAAAAATACAGTTTTCTTCACTATAGGTGTTCATTGTAACTATCTGACATTATTTATTTGACCCTCAAGCTAAATATAAATATTTCAGAAGGCAATATGTTTAGAGAGCGTTTACATATCCTCTTTTCTTAGGTGGTTCCCAGGATCGAGGTTACTTGATTCTTGTCCACTTCCGTGGATCCTAGGCTGACTGGAGGCCAATAAATGTTGCCGCAAGATGAAACATGAGGTAGTTGGCAAGGCATGAGGGTGTTTTTTTTGGGAAGATATACATTATTTATTTTACACTGGGTTTCTGTGTTCTCCTGATGCATGGCTTTAAGGTCCTCATTGCCATCCTCAACATTTTCTTCTCTTTAAGTATTCATGGGGCAGTGATTCTCAAGAATCATGGAGACTGTGAGAAAACCTTTCAAAGGAATAGTATCTGTTACAGCAGCCAGGTATCAGGCATGTAAACATGGCCTGCCCATTGGGGTTAACTTATGGCAATTAGACTTCAATGCTGGGGATGTTAGCATGGATATGGATTTTGGTTTGTTTATCAGGACAATGCATTTAGAGAGTTTTGTGGAAACAGCGTTAGTATCTCCCCAGGGTATAGAAGTGCCTGCTGTAAGTAGTCCAAATCTAAGAAGCATATAAATGGGCAGGGATCACTGCCTAATAACACTGTGAGTTTAGAACTGGGTTTGATGTCTTGATCTTCAAACACCCTTTCCATCAGACAGCCAACATTGCAGTCAAGAGTGAATGTCATCAACATTGTCTGCCTTCACTGAGCAGAGGCTTTGGATTGGTTGATTGATTGATGCTTTATTGTCACATGTACTTGGTGCAGTGAGATTCTTTGTCTGCATACAGTACAAGTATGCAAGAGACACCATGTAATGGGGGCCGACAAAGCTACAAAAGTATTCTCTCTTTGTTCTCGGCGCCCCCCCCCCCTCCCCCCCTCACCCCTCACCTCCATGCCTGGTCCCTCTTTGATCTTGGCAGCCACCCAACATCCCTCTGTTCTCAGCAGGGCATCCTCCACCAACCAACTTGAGACATGGCAAGCGGTCCATGTAATCACCATTCTCTTCTCAAGGACCTCATTGTCAGATGGGAATGGTGTACAGAAGGGGCTGATTGAAAGAGGACCTCCCTTTTGTTGACGTTGAGTTTAAGTCTAGTTCTCTTATCTGCTCAGTGAACAAACGGACAACAAGCTAATGCCCAAGGATATTGTAGAAAGAGATGGGAATGGGTGACTATTTCCAGGGGGAGACAGGAATGAGCAGTCATAGGTAAAATAAATACTGGAACTGTAGAAACTGTTCACAAATACTTAATCTTTGATATAAGGCTCATGTATCATCAAGACTTGCACAATTGTTGGTCAAAATACAATTAAATTCAATAATCTCAGGTGATCAATAAACATTCATGGTCACTTGAAAGATTATTATATCATAGGCACTGCTTGATACATTGGCTGTGAAATGCTGATTGAGGAGGCTGTTTTGACCTATATAATGTTAAACTTCTGAAGTAATGTTGAAAGTTTGTTTGCGTGAGCAGTGGGAAATATTCCATCTTGCTAACAGTGTTCCCATAAACAGATTCAGCTGCAGGACATAGATCAGTGGGGATGATTATCTTTCATGTTGGTTTACTCACCATCTGCCACAGACTCAGTCTGGCAGTTATGTCCTTCAGGACTTGGCTAGTTCAGTAAATTATAGCTCTACCCAGCCATCATTCATGATGGATGTTGAATTGTCCAATCTAGAGCAAATTCTGTGTCATTATTAAGTTCAGTGTTGTTCCAACTGTTGTTTAACATGGCAGTTCAGATATTCATCAATCATGATAGGTAATAATTAAGAGAAAATATACATATTTATCATAATGTCGTGTAGTAATTTAGTTTAGTTTATTGTTACGTGTACCGAGATACAATTAAAAGGTTTTTGGTTGTATGCTATCCAGTCAGCAGAAAGACTGCATAATTGCAATCAAGCCATCCACAATATACAGATATTGCTACTAGAGTTTTAAGAACATAGAAAATAGGTGCAGAAATAGGCCATTTGGCCTGTCGAGCCAGGATTGCCATTCAATATGATCATGGCTAATCATCCAGAATTAGTACCCCGTTCTTGCTTTCTCCCCATATCCCTTGATTCAGTTAGCCCTAAGAGCTATATCCAACACTCTCTTGAATACATCCAGTGAATTGGCCTCCATCACCTTCTGTGGCAGAGAATTCCACAGGTTCACAACTTTCTGGGTGAAAAGGGTTTCCCTCATCTCTGTCCTAAATGGCCTACCCCTTATTTTTAAACTGTGACCCCTGGTTCTGGTCTCCCCCAACACTGGGAACATTTTTTCTGCATCTAGCCTCTCCAATCCTTTAAGAATTTTATATGTTTCTATAAGATCCTCTCTCATCCTTCCAAATTCCAGTGAATACTGTATAAGCCCAGTCGATCCATTCTTTCATCATATGTCAGTCCCGCCATCCTGGGAATTAACCTGGTGAACCGACACTGCACTCTCTCAATAGCAAGGATGCCCTTCCTCAAACTAGGAGACCAAAACTGCACACAATACTCCAGGTGCGGTCTCACCAAGGGCCCTGTACAACTGCAGTAGGACCTCCTTGCTCCTATATTCAAATCCTCTCGCTATGAAGGCCAACATACCATTAGCTTTCTTTACTGCCCGCTGTACCTGCATGCTCACTTTCAGTGACTGATGTACATGGACACCTAGGTCTCGTTGCACCTCCCCTATTCCTAATCTGACGCCATTCAGATAATAATCTGCCTTCTTGTTCTTATGTAGTCTGGTTCCAATTTTGAGCATACCTAGGATGACATCTTCTATCCTCTTTACTACTGCACTTCCATCTCAGGTTGGTCATCCAGACAGTGGAACAGGACGTACCCAAGGATTGTCACTGAGAAACTGTTTGTAAGGCTTGATCCCGAGTCAGGTTCTGTGCCAGAATATGTGGAGAATTCTCCAATTCAGTCACCAGTCACCTGTTTTTTTTTGTGAGAAGGACTTTGCAAGAATAAATGGTTTCCTACATTCAGTACCTAGGTTGTTGCCAGCTTGTATATTCAGTTTTATTCATTTTCTCTCCAGTTAATTTCAACCACATTACTGCGGATCTGAAGTCACATGTTGTTCCTTTCGGTTAAGGATGATACATTTCCTCTCTTGAAGGACATCTGTAAACCAGATGGATTTGTATGATAATCCACTTGTTTCGTGGGTATCATTACCAAGACCACATACAGGTAATTTTAAATGTATACATCACAGTCCAGATATTGCATGAGTAGCAAAATGACTAAGCTTCCCTTTGATCTTAAAGAAAGCTGCCCATAAGCACGAAGAGCCCTCCATCTTTGATTTCACCTTCATTCTGATGAAACTTACAGGGAATAAAAACACAAAACAGAAATGACTTAAAACACTCAGATAGCATCTGTGGAAAGAGAAACAGATTTAATGTCTCAGGTCAAAGAATTTCAGAAATTATGATTTAGCATGCAAATAAATATCAAGTTATATGTCATTTAACAAGCCCAATTATTTGCAGTGTTTTTTATACGAATAGCTCAGAAATATGGTTCAATAGTTCAATGGTTCTTTATTATTATCACATGTACCAAAGTACAGTGATATTCTTTTTTGGTATACTGTTCAGTAAATTATTACTATACGTAAACATAATCCCAGATTAAGTACGAAGTGTATAGAAATAGCCCACTGTGACCATATACAAGAATCGCCAGCTTTTGGCACCATTTTAAAAGTCGAAGCTGCAGCTGGCCATAGAGGCCCAATGTCCTGGCAGCATGGCAGGATTGACCTAGAGGCAAAGTTGTAGGTGTGCTCCATCGCGCTGTGCCGCTGCAGGCCGCGTCCGATTTGCGCGCCCGATCCAGTCGAGCCCCAGGCTGCTGAAGGCCCTCCAGCCATCGTTAAATAGTTAACGCTTTTTACTGAAGATCAGTAATTTATAACGGATCCCGTTTGTTTTGGGTGCCGTAATGCACCCGTGGGAGAGTAGAATATCAGAGAGCAAATGTTGAAATTTACCAATCTGCACAAGCACAGATGTCAAACATTGCTCACAGTATAATAATGCAATAATGACAGGTCCCCCATCAGCACAATTGTCAAATTTGAGCCCAATACTCAATTTGACATTGGCACTTGTTGAGTTGAATCATCGTTCAATTTGTCTGTGAATACTAGTGTAGCAAACAATTTAATCCAGATTGTCAACAAACCCTTCATTTAATTTTGTTTGCTATAACAGTGTTAGAATTTAACTTTGACATGTCTGCAAAACAGGCAGTAATTGATGAACTCCCCATTCTGCCGGTTCATTTACATTAATGAGAAAGATTGCGGGCAATAGGGGCCAGAATTGTTAGTACCCATTCTGTGTCACCACAAACAGGAATGAGTCGTATTAAATGGATTGATGAACAGCTTCAAATAATGCCCTAATTTTTTCAAGCAAACCTCAGTATTGTTCTTGATAGCTTTGAAATAAGACCAACTGGATTTGTAGTCATCTATTTTCAAAACGTTTAAGTTGCTGCTCATCACTTAGAGCCCCAGTTATGGTTGCCAGTGAGTGAAGAAACGTAGAATTTCAGTGGAAATAATGTCAACGACATAAGAAACCATGGGGAATAAGCCATTTGCGTAAACTAACATGTGCAGTGTTAGATGCCACAATCTGTTTGCATTCGGTGCTTTGAACACAATGGTTATGGGATATCATGCCAAATATCTGACAACAGCAACACTCAAACAATAAAATATTTTAGTTTCAAACAGCAGAATGGCAGATGGAGTTTGTTTCCTGCATACCAAACCTCTGTAAAAACCTTGAACAATCATTCCGTGGGCAGTGAGATGCTGAAGAATTGACATGTCTCCTTGATAACTTCCTTGTTTATTGGAGTTTATCTTTCCAGGATCTTCAGGTCGGTGGGTGGAACAGTAAAAATAGATGGGCCTCAAATTTGTAACCCTTTCTTGCTTAGTTTATTAAAAAACTGCACATGAGAAAAAATCACCAACTTGATTAGGAATCATTTTGGATTTGTTATCACTGGGTGAAATGTTTGTTAAAAGCATAATAGTTGTAATTGCAGATAGTTATTTGAAAGTACAGAAATGCATGTTGACGAGCTCTAGTCAATTCATTTTCATGCTTTTTGATTCCTGTTAGTTAATAGCTTTAATAGTTCCAATGGCACAATGAGCAGTTTATTGTTTTAATTTGTCTTTAAATTATTCTACAATAGGTTTGTCAAGTGTTCTTACACAGATCAAAGAAGTAAGACATGCTTGGGTAGAGGTTTGATTGACAACTGAAGGGCCTGTCCCACTTGGGCGACATTTGGGTGACTGCGGAGCGTCAGTGACTGACTAACGCCCGTAAAACTGTCAAGTTGCACGACATACTATTAGTGGGATCTAGCTGTCACAGGCTGGGTCCATAAATGGGGGGCATCGGGGAAAGTGGGGGGGAAGTGGGAGAAGGGAGAGAGAGGGGAAGAATGGGGATGTGAGGGGAGGGGGTAGTGGATAAGGGGGAGAAGAGAGGAGCGGGGAGAAGGGAGGAGAGGGGTCGCCCCCCCCCCCCCATTTGTGGACCCAGCCTGTGACAGCTAGATCCCACTAACAACTCGTGGCCAACAGTTTAGTTCCCATGAGGAGCAGGCAGAGGCTAGGGTTAGGGCTAGGGTTGGGGTTAGGGTTAGAGCTAGGGGTAGAGTTAGGGTTAGGGTTTCCTCCCGCACTTCAGAGACGCACAGATTTGTATAAATTGACCCTAGCCTGTGTGGGATAGTGTGCGGGGGATCGCTGGTCGCAGGCTGGATCCACAAATGGGGGGGGGCGTTGGGGAAAGTGGGGTTGGGGGGTGGAGAATGGGAGAAGGGAGGGAGAGGTGGAGAAGGGGATGTGAGGGGAGGGAGTAGTGGATAAGGGGGAGAAGAGTGGAGCGTGGAGAAGGGAGGAAGAGGGGGGAAGGGAAGAAGGGGGGGAGAAGGGAGGGGAGAAGGGTAGGGGGGAGTGGAGAAGGAGGGATGGGGGGGCGGGAGGGGGGAAAGAGGGGAGAGGGGAGTTCAATCTACACTCACTGAATCCATCCCTGTGAAAAGTTATAGAGACGGTGATCGGATCCGGAAGCGGACCAATAATCTATAAATAAAACGGAACGATCTTTTTATTTGCACAATTGATTTTATTGTATTTATTTTAATGTATTAATGTTTAAAATCCATGCATTGAAGGAAGAATATTTATAGCCCATCTGGGGTCCCTAACCCCAACCCTAACCCAACCCTAACTGGGCGTCACCCACAGGACAGCATACGTCAGCGTGTGACAGGGCGCACAACATGATGAGAAACCCAAATGTCACCCCTGGATTTTGAACATTCCAAAATCCTGGAGCGACAGGGAGGCACCGCACGTTACCGCGCATCACTGTGTGCATCACCACGCCTTACCACGCATCACGCTCGCATCACGACGCAACAACTGTCGCCTAAATGTCGCCCAAGTGGGACAGGCCCTTTAGTCAAAGCCCCATGAGAAAGATGGCAGAAAGGCTCTCTATTCAGAGCTGAGAAAATGGGGTAATCAGTAGATAGCAAGAACCAAGTAAATACTGGTAAGTGTTCTCTGTTCAATCATGAATACTGCAGTGTTTGCCTCAATATTGGGCAGACGAAAGTCCCATTCTAAAATCCCATAAAATAAGATCCCATTCTAAAACCCCATTCATTAAAAATCCTATTGCTTTTCATTTATTTTCTACTTCACTCATTCCGTCTGATATTTGATATAATATAGATGAATAGTATCTTATTATTGAGGAGGTATCAGGACTTTACGTTTTGGTTAAGATTATGAGAAGCTTGACTTATGGAATTATCAGTTGTAATCAAGTTTTGAACGTAGAAAGGTGGGTCTAAGGAGGCTTTTCTGCACTGGCTGGTAAATAGATTTAACTTTCAGAGTGGAATGAGATAACCAAGGCACAATGTGTCATGGAAAAGTTTTGCGTTAGGTAAGGGTGATTCAATAGTGCCCGCTGCGGGTGAAGTGAATTTCAGGTCATAAGGTCATAAGTGATAGGAGTAGAATTAGGCCATTCGACCCACCAAGTCTACTCTGCCATTCAATCATGGCTGATCTATCTCTCCCCCCTAACCCCATTCCCCTGCCTTTTCCCCGTAACATCTGACACCTGTACTAATCAAGATTCTATCTTTTCTGCCTTAAGAATATCCACTGATTTTTAGGTGGCATGACCTAAACAACCATAGGTCCCTCACAGCAGTGGTCAGTGCGGACTCAGTGGGCCGAAGGGCCTGTTTCCGCACTGTATCTCCAAACTAAACTAAACAGATGATGAATATAGGCACTCTCTAGGCTATTTTATTTCTTTTGCATTGGGCTGAAAAGTGGAATGTATCAATTTTGCCACCCAACTGCAAAGTAATGGCCATCTCCAATAAGAGAGATTCTAACCACTTGATACGCAACAATATTATTAGCACCAAATTCCCCACCATAAATATCCTGAGGTTACCTTTGACCATAAGTGAAACTGGACTAGCCATATAAATATTGTAACTACTAGAAAAAGTCTGAGGCTGGTTATCCTGTGGCAAGTTACTCACTTTTGACTCCCTTCCTCCCTCCCTCATATAACTAATAAAGCAGAAGTCAGGAGTGTGATGAAGAACTTTCCACTTGCCTGAATTAGTCCAGCTGCATCAACATACAAGAGGTTTGACAGCATCCAACACAAAGCAGCCAGTAATTGGCATCCATTACCCATCCATAACGTTTGCTCCCTGCTCATCAGCATATTGTGGCTGCACTGTGAACTATCCATTAAACGCACTGAAACAATCTCCAAGGCTTCTTTGCACGGTACCTCCCAAACCTAGGAGTGCCGAGAAGGTCAAAAAACACTGACAAGTGGGAATGGCAAATCTCAGCAAGCGATTTGAAACTCACTCGTATTACTTTATGGCCAACGGGTCAGAATTCCAAAATTCTCTGAACTATGGAAGTAACTCCACTACACAGATCACAATAGTTCAACAGAGCAAGCTGTTCAAGAGCCATTAAAAAACGGTCAAAAATGGTCTTTATTATATTCCTGAATGGCAAATAATCCCATTCAGGAATATAAAAGGTCAATTTAATTTGTCCAACATACAGATTTCACCTCATTTTGCCTATTAACAAATTCTAAAACTTTCCTACTACTACATTTTCATTGTTTCAAATCAGCATGCCCTGTCTGTGGCCTCTCTATTTAGTGATTAGTAATAAAGCATCTGATTAATATACTGTAAATCAAACAGATCTTTATGTTGAATCTAAACTAATACCATCTGAAAAGACTTCAACAGACTTAAAATCTCTTCTTTAAACTTTAAATTCTTCTTTATGAATTTTATTTTAATTAATTAAAATTGATTTGCATTGTATGTTTTATTCAAATAACATTAAAGAAGTTGGTTTGATAAAGTAAACTCTGCCTGTGATATTTTAAGCAACAACCGCAACAAACATTTTTGATTGAAGGATTTGCACAAACAGAAATTTGCAGCTGCACATCCATGTACACTTTGAAAACACCTGTATTTATTTTATGCGTCAACAGGAGAGTTAAAAATTGTGTGTCACTGCCAGCTTAAGTGATAAGGATCTGTTATGCTGCCGCTGGTGTGGATCATGTATTAGTCGTACGCACTTCCATCTTTGACTCCATTAGAGAAATTATTACCAAGTGGACCTCAGGGAGAAGTTTATTTGGGAGCTGATCAAGGTCAGACATGATATGATCTAACCCAGTCCCTCAGATCATAAATGTATATATCTTTTTTACAGACTGAATTCCTAATAGCTGCTATTCTTGGCAAGATGTCTTTCTACTTTTGGTTGCAAAAGACATCTGCTGATTCTGGCTCAATGTTGAGTTGTTTATATAAAATGCTAAAGCCGCTCTTAATTTCAACATCTTGCGGAGTTCCAGATAAAATCCCATTTCAGGTGTGAAATTATTTCACACAGCACCTTCTGATATCGAGAATGGATATTTTTACAGTAGCCCGATCATCAAACAGAAGATTATAGCCTGACTGTTAAGGAGAATTTCTGGCATCGTACTGCTGTTCCGCATTTTCTGATAACAGGTTTAATGCATTTGGAAGTGATTACTGAAAATGAGCTCAAGCTTCACTTTAGCCAATTTTTTGAAAGAAGGTAATTCATTCAATAAATGCTGGGGTTTGATCTTGGAAACAGAATAAACAAATCATTTTTTTTGCAAACTAACTTAAAGCAGTACTCTCGACGCCAGATTTTAAATCAGTCAAAATCTTAAAAATAAAGTTTTTGCAATTTTGAATCCATGACAAGATCTTTCTGGCTTTCAGATTAGTTCAGTGCTAATAGCATGATTTCACGGAAGTCAGAACCAACAGAAAGGGAATTTCTGGACATATCCCCTCCTTTATACTTAATATATCCAAGAACTACATCCATTCTTGCAGCTCTTGGATAGATTGAGTGTTAATAATGTCCAAATCTTAAGAAAAGAAAATATTAGATATCAGCAAGTGGATTTAATAGGGTAGCGATGACAGAATAACTGAAAAATGGATTTACAAAAGGCTGGTCCGTCCATTTAATATTTTGGGATATAAGATATTTGAGAAGGAGAAGGTTAAATCGGAAGTGGCAGTGATGCAGTTGAACAAAGAGGACTATGAAGGCATGAGAGAGGAGCTGGCCAAGGTAGACTGGAAAGGGATCCTAGCAGGAATTACGGTGGAACAGCAATGGCAGGAATTTCTGGGCATAATCCGGAAGACGCAGGATCATTTCAGAAAGGAAGAAAGATTATAAGGGGAGTAGGAGGCAACTGTGGCTGACAAGAGAAGTTAGGGATAGAATAAAACTAAAAGAAAAGATGTATAACACAGCAAAGAGCAGCTGGAAGCCAGAGGATTGGGAAACTTTCATAGGACAACAGAAGGAAACAAAACGGGCAATATGGGTTGAAAAGATGAAGTACGAAGGGAAGCTGGCCAGGAATATAAAGAAGGACAATAAAAGCTTCTTTAGACATGTTAAGGGAAAAAGAGTAGCAAAGTCAAATGTGGGTCCCTTGAAGACAGACACGGGTGAAATTATTATTATTTTCCAATGTTCAATAGATTCAGGATCAGTTCCTGTGGATTGGAGGATAGCTAATGTTATCACACTTTTCAAGAAAGGAGCGAGAGAGAAAACAGGGAATTACAGACTAGTTAGCCTGATGGTGGGAGATGCAGGATTCAATTATTAAAGAGGTAATAATGGGGCCTTTGGATAGCAGTAAAAGGGTTAGTCCAAGTCAACGGATTTATGAAAGGGAAATCATGCTTGATTAATCTTCTGGAATTTTTTGAGGATGTGACAAGTAAAATGGATGAAGGGGAGCCAGTGGATGTAGTGTATCTAGACTTTCAGAAAGCCTTTGATAAGGTGACTAAAATTAGAGCACATGGTATTGGGGGTAGGGTGTTGACATGGATAGAAAATTGGTTGGCAGACAGGAAGCAAAGAGTAGGAGTGAACGGGTCCTTTTCAGAATGGCAGGCAGTGGCATGGAGTGCCGCAAGGCTCGGTGTTGGGGCCACGACTGTTTACCATATATATTAATGATTTGAAAGAGGGAATTAGGCAACACTAGCAAGTTAGCGGATGACACAAAGCTGGGTGGCAGTGTGAACTGTGAAGAGGATGTTAGGAGGTTGCAGGGAGACTTGGATAGGTTGAGTAAGTGGGCAGATGTGTGGCAGATGCAGTAGAATATAGATGAATGTGAGGTTATCCACTTTGGTGGCAAAAACAAGGGGGCAGATTATTATCTCAATGGGGTTAGGTTAGGTAAGGGGGAGGTGCAGCGAGACCTGGGTGTCCTTGTACACCAGTCACTGAAAGTTGGCGTGCAGGTACAGCAGGCAGTGAAGAAAGCTAATGGAATGTTTGTATTGTATTGTATTCAAATTTATTGTCATTGTCTCAGTTAGAGACAATGAAATGAATTTCCCTTACAGGCAGTATCATAAAAATAAAAATAAAAATAAATAAATAATAATAAATAATAAAACATATTAAAAATAAAATAGAATTTAAAAAAAAGCACAAACACTGAAAGTCCACGACACAACATAACACAGTGGCACCAAGGTGAGGAAGGCACCATAGTCCAGCCAGCCTCCCCTCCGTTCTTCCCAGATGTTCACTCGTGGTCGAGGCCTTCCTAGCACCCGCAGTCGCCGCCCCGGGTGGCCCGATGTTCAGGCCCTCACGCCGGGCTGGTGGAACGCCGACGCCGAACCCCGACGGTGAACATCCTCCTTCTCAGCGGCCCGGACCTCCTGATCAGCCGTCTCCCGCAACCGGAGTCCGCAGCTCCCGAGTCCGCAGGCCGAGCCGGGCAGAGTCGCAGGACCCCGCGCTGTCCATCAGCGCCGCCCGCGTTGGGAGCCCGCAAACCGCAGCTCCATGATGTCGGTGCCACAGGTCCAGCACTCCGGGCTCCAGACGGCGATCCCCGGTAAGGCATCGCCAGCCCCGCGATGTTACAGCGCTGTCCCGCCGCTGCTGGAGCTCTGGTCGATCCTGGCAGGAAAGTCCACGCCAATCCAGTAGGTAGGCCGCTGGGGGGGGGGGGGGGGCGAGGACGCGACTCGAATAATAGTCGCGTCTTCACCAGGAAGCGGCTGAAGGACGGTATCCCCCGCACCGTGCCCTCTTCCCCCACATCAAAACACAAAAAAAACACAAAAAAACACACTTTTACATAACTAAATAAACAAAAAAACAAAAAGATACCGGGCTGTAGGTGGAGGCTGCTGGCACCAGCGCCACCGGAAGTACAACCGGTTGGCCTTCGTAACAAGAGGATTTCAGTATAGGAATAAAGAGGTTCTTCTGCAGTTGTGTAGGGATCTGGTAAGACCACATCTGGAGTATTGTGTTCAGTTTTGGTCTCCTAATTTGTGGAAGGACATCCTTGTGATTGAGAGTGCAGCGTAGTTTCACGAGATTGATCCCTGGGATGACGGGACTGTCATATGAGGAAAGATTGAAAAGACTAGGCTTGTATTCACTGGAGTTTAGAAGGATGAGGGGAGATCTTATAGAAACATATAAAATTCTAAAAGGACTGGACAAGCTAGATGCAGGAAAAATGTTCCCAATGTTGGGCGAGTCCAGAACCAAGGACCACAGTCTTAGAATAAAGGGGAGGCCACTTAAGACTGAGGTGAGAAAAAAAGTTTTCACGCAGAGAGTTGTGAATTTGTGGAATTCCCTGCCAGAAGGCAGTGGAGGCCAAACCACTGGATGTATTTAAGAGAGAGTTAGATAGAGCTCTAGGGGCTAGTGGAATCAAGGGATATGGGGAGATGGCAGGCATGGGTTATTGATTGGGGACGATCAGCCATGATCACAAAGAGCGGCGGTGCTGGCTCGAAGGGCCGAATGGCCTCCTCCTGCACTATTTTATATGTCTATGTCTATGTTTAAAAAGATATGATCTAAAAATTCCTCTGCACAAGTACAGTACATATCCCAGCAGGATTGTCATTAGCTTAATAATTATTTTTCTGGTGTAATGATCCTCCAGGTGACAGTAGCGTTAGTGCTATATTCTAAATGTATCCCCAGTATAATTTTCAGGTTGAAGCTCTGCAGCCCTACCGCATCCGGTCATGAAGGGTGGTGAAGGTAAACAGCTAACACAGAGGAGGAGAATCCATGAGCATTCCTATCCCCGAAGATGGGGGCTCTATGTGAAAGCAAAGAATTAGGCTGTTTACTCAAGTTTGAACTGATTGTATCTATATATGGTCATAGGGTCATAGAGTCAACAGGGTGGAAACAGGCCCATTGGCCCAACGTGCCCACACCCACCAAAATGTCGCGTCTACACTAGCCCCACCTTCCTGCATTTGACCCATATCCCTCTAAACCTATCCTATTCATGTACCTGTCTAAATGTTTCTTAAACGTTGCAATAGTACCTGCCTCAACTACCTCCTCTGGCAGCTCGTGCCATACACCCACCATCCTTTGTGTAAAAGAGTTACCCCTCAGGTTTCTATTAAATCTTTCCACACTCACCTTAAAACTATCTCTTCTGGATCTTGATTCATCTACTCTGGGCAAAAGACTCTGTGTGTTTACCCGCGCAATTCCTCTCATGATTTTGTATGGTATATCAGATGTGTTTGGATACTATGCAAGTTTTTCTCTATACCTCGGTGCATGTGACAATAGTAAACCAGAACCTAAACCCAAAGAGCATTTGCAGCAGATATGCCAAATGGATAATCTATTTTGGCTTCTTCCTGAGATCTCCAGATTCATAAAAAACAGTCCAGATGATTTCATTTTCTCCATTGACATCATAAATAGCTAGAGCACTAAACACAAGGATTGATAGACTGAAAACTGGTATAATAAACTTGCCCTCCCAAACAGGCCCTACCTCCAGCCAAGCAGTTCTGGTACGAGCATCAGCCTGATAACATGGAAAATCGCCCAAGTACAGTATGTTCTGTTTACCAAAAGCAGACGGAATCTAATAAGATTAGATTATTACCACTACTTTCAGTCATCAACAAAGTGAAGGATGGTATCACTACCAAGCTTCACTTACTCACACTCTGCTCACTAAGTTTGGATTTTGCCAAAACCACACAGCTCCAGGCCTTGTCATAGACTTGAATTGAATTCCAAATGAAGGGTAAAAATGGTTGCCAGTGATATCAAGGCTGTATTTGACCAAGTGCAGAACCCTGGTAAATCTAAATTAATGTACATCAGGGCGAAGACAACTAAACACAAAGACAAATGTTTGTGGATATTGCAGGCTGATCTATCCACTCCCAGGACATCAATTCATGAGTTGCTCAGGCAATGCCCAACCATCTTCAGCTGCTTCATTAATGAGCATCCTTCCATCATGATGTTTGAAGTGGGGATGTTTGCTACATAAACTCCACATCTAATGAGATGAGACTTCATTTACTTTTCCTTCAGCCCGTAGGTACAGATTGAGGGGAAAGGTAGTTGCTAAGTTTATAAGCTTTTCCACAGTGCAGGTGGGCATGTAATATTACTCCCTGCGGAGATCTCCCTGGCAACTCCGGGGAGGATTGACTGCTTGATCAAGTCCTTCTGTCCAGATCCTTCTAATCCCCTTCTATCACCATTACCATCTCCACCCCTCCCATGCCCACTCCATCTCCCTCAGAGGGTGGTACGGTGGGTGGCACAGTGGTAGAGCTGCTGCCTTACAGCACCAGAGACCCGGGTTCGATCCTGACTACGGGCGCTGCCTGTACAAATTCGTACGTTCTCTCCGTGACTGCGTGAGTTTTCTACAGGTGCTCCGGTTTCCTTCCACGTTTCAAAGACGTACAGGTTTGTAGATTAATTGGCTTGGGTAAAAATTGTAAAATTGTCCCAAGTGTGTAGGATAGTGCTAGTGTAGGGAGATTGCTGGTCGGCGTGGACTCGCTGGCCCAAATATCTCTAAACTAAACTAAACTAAACCAGATAGAGCTTCTCCATTGCTTCTCCAATTGTTACAGCAACCATTTTATAAGCAGCAGCAGCAGCATTCAGCAACAGCACGTGAGTTGCTGCTTATTCTGTACAAATGCTCTTTTAATGGTTGGCAGCTGAGACACAGCTGGGAAATTAAGTGCCAGAAGATGCAATGAACTTCTAATAGATCAACGCCCAAAAGCTGACACAGCCCAGCTACTCGGAGAAACCCTACAATGTTCTTTTGCAAACAAGCGCTGGAATGCTGTGATGTGTTATGGATCAGTGTTTGGGAGACATGGGCAGCTGTTTTAGCACTACTAAAGTGCTGGAAAGCACATTCAAGGTCAGGGTAGGTAAAACAGAAGCAGGCTGCATATAGCAGTGATTATGGTAGATGTAGTGTTGCAAAGAGAGACTATCTGTAATAGCAGGGTCAGAATCTATTTGGTTGGAGTAAAATAAGCAGGAATAATACGACCACAGAGATTGTATTTCATTATACATTATGAATGGATTGTGGAATATTTTCTCTTTACTTCCATGCTATTGTCCATGCAGAGTCCATTCTGATCATCTCCATTTATGCTAGGAAAGTGGTGGTGAGCCATCTGTCCACACCTCTGCAGCAATGCCAGCATTGAAGCTTTGCAACCTCTATCCTATCGAATGGTATCAATGCAACTGTGGAGTGTTACCACTGCAAGCATGTTTCCCACTAAGCGAGTGTTGCGACCCGTTTCATTCACCATGCTAATAACGTCCTTAAACATCACTGAAATTAAAGTCTTGTTATCATAAAAGTTCTAAAATCCTTTCTTCAGCGAGTGTGCCAGGTTTGCTATTTTCCAATCCTCTGGCACCTCCTTATATCTGGAAGAGATAGAAAAATGTATGGAAAGACCTATTTCCAGAGCAACCTAGGGATATCCAGCCTTGGCAACTTATCCACTAAAAACAGCATCAGCTCCTGTAACATCTTGCCTAACAATTTTTACCCCTTCATTACATTCACTATCTCCAGTTCTACTGATATTTTGTCAACATCCTCTAGCTTGGCAAACATTTTGGGCAGCACAGTGGTGCAGCTGGTACAGTTGCTGCCGTGCAGAGTCAGGGCCATCTCCTATACCATCACTGGCACCTGGTACTGAGCGTAATCCAGAGATTACTATCTTCAGGATCTTATTTTCCGATTTCCTCCCTGGCTCTGTCTATAGGACCTCAATACCTGCCTTCTCCCTACATAATCCTGAACGTTTAAGGTTGTCAGGGTGCTTTTCTTCACTCCTCATATAAGGATCAGATACTGTGCATATGACCAAAACAATAGGGAAAAAAATCCCTTTTGAAGACATGATCATAAAGTTATTGTCATTATAATCATACAAACACATCTCCTCATTGTGATTTAATAGATCAAGTACAAACTAGGAAACCAATAGTCTATTTATTTCTCACAACATAAATATGTTTCCAAACATTGCTGAGAAGGGTGAGAAAGATGATCCACATTCCCTACGTTCCAGGCTTGCAATAAGAGGCAATATAAGCTCAAGAACAACATTGTTGGCGATCCAAGAGATGTCCACTTGCTTGGAGTGGTGCCGTGTGATTCAACAGTTGCTAGCCAATGTGTGATGGTTATAATACAATCTCCTGGCTCTGATGAGTGCACTAACTGCTCGGAAGTCTGAGATTGTACTCACGACTTGCTATATACTCCAAGGCAACTGTTAGTCTATATTTAACTTTAATGATCAATGATATCTGACCTACATTTTTATTGCTGCAGGGAGTGAGTGAAGTTGAAATTTGGTTTAATATGAAATCCATGCCAGAATCAATCTTGAAAAAATGCCCCAGGGAATACTGTTAATAGAGTGTGTGAACAGAAACAGAATCAGGAAAACAAATTATTGTTTAGAGATTAAGATATAGCTATACATTTTAAGATTTTAAAGTTGGGATGTCAAGGTTGCAAAATGCTAGCTTTTAAAGTAACTGGCTTGCAGATGTTGCTGTATTATGAAGCAACAGGAGTTCCAAACACTGACTAATGATTTAATTCCTTTGGGCATAAAAGGTCCTTTGTAAGAGCCAATATATTAAAAGATTTGCACAGCTTAAAGAACATTTTTCATTTAAAATCTCACTCTTGTCTTCTTCAGTGGAGCTCTTGCTCAATTTTTATCTCCTGTGGAAATATTTTGATAATGGTTAAAGGGTTTTGCTTGATTGTAAGGCAGTAATATAGATGAGGCTCCACAGCACTCCCCAGGGCCCCACCATTCACTGTAAAGGGCCAAAAATGTAACACCTCTCACTTATCGGTAATAAAATGTATTAACCATTCCTCAGCCCAACTGATCAAGATCTTGCTGTAATGTTTGATAATCATTTTCGCTTACTACGATCCCACCCACTTTAGTGTCATCCTCAAACTTACTAATCATACCTTTTCCATTCTCATCCAAATAATGCTCTATCAAATTGTCACGCCTTAAATCTGTGCATTTTACTTCAAGTCTTCCCAGCCCTGGGAAAACGACTTTAACTATTCTATCCCTTCCCTTGTAATTTTACAAACCTATATGAGGTCATCCCTTAGACTCCTCCATTCCAATGAGAATACATCCCCACTTATCCACCCTTTTCCTGTAACACAATCCTTCAAGGATTATACTTCCTTAAACATTCACACATGCACCTTCATCAACAGCCCTACACACTCCCACACACATCCGCAGACACATTCATAATCTCCCACATTGCCCACAAATGCTTCCACACATGTATAAATATGCATATACATATATGCACTCCCACCCCTATGCACACACACTAATACATGCACTCACACACACATGCATACATGCATACATGCACACACATACACATGCATACATGCATACATGCACACACACACACACACACACACACATACAAATCCTCGTCTAACCGTTATATGGTGCCATAATCTATATGGTTCCCTGGGGGGGGGGGGTTACCAATTGTTTACTGCTTTTTATTGCTTTAATAACCATACTGTACACCTTGATTCGTATCACCATGGATCCCTTGTTCATTTGGCAAAGAAAGGTTTGGGGCAAGAGTTCATGAGTGGGTCTGTTTGGATGTCAGTTTCAAAGGGCTGGCAATATCTCTGTGGGCTGAATAGCCTGGTACTGTGCTGCATATCTTAAACAGTCTGACAAATGAATTCCATTTCCCCAAGTTGCTGATCTTTACCGGGAATAAATGGCAAACCTCGTGTGCCTCTGGTACCTGATATAAGCAAAGCTTTGTGCTATTGAGCTGACAGCAATGGGTGAATGGCACTCATATACACTCCTGCTTGGATTCCCACAGTAATGTATGTGGGGGCCATAGGTTCCATACCACCACAGCAGCATGGAAATATTTATCAACCATAGAGTTTCAGTTTAGTTTATTGTCACGTGTACTGAGGTACAGTGGAAAGCTTATTCCAACAACAAATGGTTGATATGTAGCAATAAGAAGTGGTTTCTGCCATTCATTTGCATACTAGTGGCAAATTGACCTACCAACCTGTACATTGTTGGGATGTGGGTGAAAACCTGAGCACCTGGAGGAAACCTGAACGGTCATCAGGAGAATGTGCAAGCTCTTCACAGATAACAACAGAGATCTGTATCACTGATATTCTGAGGCAGCAGCTCTGCTAACTGCGCCATTGCCTCTTGTTCTTCCTCCACAGCCAGCACAGGCTGCTGTTTAAGGTATCCAATATACAAAGTAACTTCTGTTGATCATATGGCTGTAGGTATATACTCTTAATATTCAATCAGCACTTTTGCCAAATGGCTTGCTTTTGTAAAGCCAGTAGCAACGTTTGTTGTAGTTGTCTGCTTTTTCTGTTTGCATATATATATATATATTACAAAGATATAGGCTTAGTCTCATTGAGTTTTGTTGGAAGAACTATTCATGCCATGCGACAGTAATTGCTAGCGTCTGCAATTATCAAATGCTACTGTTTACAACATGGTGAATGATGGAGTAACTGGCGTCAGGAGAAAGTTTCAGATTTAATGGCAAACAATTAATTTTGTTGAGAGAGGGCTGACAGATATATAATGCTTAGGTTGTCAGACTGGAAGTAAAGTTAGAGAGCAGTGCAATTATAGCACCAAGAGTGTTTATTCAATGTGTATAGAGCAAAGAATGTGAATGGAATGTTGTGGAAACAGTAAAATCAAATCCCTCTGAATTATGATGCAGCAAAAAAAAATAATTGGGAACTGTTGCTGTTGTGCAATAAAGACCCCAGTAATGAAACGTGATCTTGGGCCTACAAATACAATTCAGTGTTCTAATTTTACGATATGTCATTGTATCAGGTTCCCAAGCTGTAGAGCATTAAGCTTGGCAGTAATGAAGACGGAGTCTTGGTTGATCCAGTCCAGAGTTTATGAAGTGCTTCCTGATAGAAATATCTGTAACATAAAAAATAAGGCTGTAGTGAGGGTGAAGAGGGTTTGCACCAAAAATAAATCTTGTCCTGACCCACACACTCATAAAGGTGCTAAGAAAGACTGGTTATGAAATTGTTTGTAACTGACAAAGCACATTATGTGATATTTGAGCAATTATTGTCCCCATATCTGAGGAAGTATGTGCTGGAGATGTTCTAGAGAACATATGATGGCCTTGACTCACTGGAGTTTAGACGGATAAGGGGGGATCTCATTGAAACTTACTGAATGATCTTCTTCTTTTCATGTCCATCTTGTTACAAATGTTGGCCTCGCTGTCATCGTCCGTCCTGAAAAGGACGCAGGCTTCCGGCGACAATCAGTGGGAGCCATCGCTTGTCGCAATAGATGATGGTGGTAGCAGAATTAGCTCAGGATACTTCCAGTTTCCAGCCCCGCGTTGTGGACGCTTCTGCTATGGGGCCTACTGAATGATGAAAGGCCTAGATAGAGTGGATGTGGAGAGGATGTTTCCACTAGTGGGAGAGTCCAGGACCCAAGGTCATTGCCCAGAATTAAAGGACGCTCCTTTAGGAAGGAGATGAGGAGGAATTTGTTCTCTCAGTGGGTGGTGAATCTGTGGAATTCATTGCCACAGAAGGCTGTGGAAGCTAAGTCAGTGGATATATTTAAGGCAGAGATAGATTCTTGATTTGTATGGGAGTCAGGGGTTATGGGGAGAAGGCAGGAGAATGAGGCTAAGAAAGAAAGATAGATCAGCCATGATTAAATGGCAGAATAGACTTGATGGGCCGAATGGTATAAATTCAGTTCCTATCTCTTAAGAACATGAACTCAATGATTGCCACTTTTGTGAAATTATTCTGTCAGTTTCAATAATTTCTGTCAGTCAG
Source organism: Amblyraja radiata (assembly GCF_010909765.2). Classification (NCBI taxonomy): domain Eukaryota; kingdom Metazoa; phylum Chordata; class Chondrichthyes; order Rajiformes; family Rajidae; genus Amblyraja; species Amblyraja radiata. The sequence continues at coordinate 38,043,558 of NC_045967.1, forward strand.
TTTAATACTTTCTAGAATTGGTGGTTAACTGATACATCAGTCTGAAGAAGGGTCTCGACCCGAAACGTAATGATCCTTTCCAGGAGAAAACAGATAGGGCTTTGTATGCTGATCAGGTCTTATTTGGGAGAGTAATGCCCCTGTCCCACTTAGGAAACCTGAACGGAAACCTCTGGAGACTTTGCGCCCCACCCAAGGTTTCTGTGCGGTTCCCGGAGGTTTTTGTCAGTCTTCCTACCTGCTTCCACTACCTGCAACATCCGGCAACCACCTGCAACCTCCGGGAACCGCACGGAAACCTTGGGTGAGGCGCAAAGTCTCCAGAGGTTTCCGTTCAGGTGACACCTTAATGAGTTATATTTTGAACCTTAGACTTTTGTGAAAATATTAAGATGTTGACTTCTTAATGGGTTATTAATAAATGACAAACTGTTATTGATGAATTGTATATTGAATACTAAACCATTTTCTGTGAATTATATTACTAGTTACTGGATACTGTTTAAGTATATGAACTCCTGATGAATATACATTTAATATTGAGCCCATCGCATTATGAAGTGACAGGAATGGAGAACACCACGTTATTTGCTGTAAAACAAATTAAAATAATGGTAGTTATTCAAAACTATTTTATATTATCTAAAGAATGAGCTCCACGGACTTATATTCCACACAGCGATAAGCCTCCCTCAGAATAAAAGGAAATATCTTCAGCAAAGAGAGAATACGATCAATTATTTATCTTTATCAGTTTAACTGTGAATGTTCAAAACCTAACCTCCCAGATTACTTGGAGGCCAAAAGTGTTTCTAGATCAGCAGTGAGTGCAGACACGCACTGATCAGTCACATGACACTCACTGTAAGATTCTTGAGGTTGTTGAAGTTGTACATTTTCTGCATTTACATTGCCAGCATATTTCTACCCTTGAGAAATCTCTTCCTAAGACGGATCCCGATGCTATTTTATGTTTCAGTTTATGAAGTCTCTTTACATGCACAAATCTCCCTTTGACCATGCTCATTCCTTCTGTCATTTCCTGACCAAGGCTTGATTGCTTCTTCCTGTAAAATGCCTAAGGATGTTTTGGTAGATGAGACAAATTATGCAAAAGGAAGTGTGCTTATTGTATCTTGCATTTCAGATGCCAGTTATGCAGATTTTGGGCTCTGAGGCCTTGACGCAACCTAATTTGTTTAATTAAATTACTACCTGATATGCAAGGTACTCAGTATTTTTAATTAACTTTCAGAATAAGCTGTATTTAAAGTTGTTCTTTTTAACTACATGTTATTTCTGCAGCTGATTTGTTCTTGGCTCCACATTGAACATTTATTTGAAGATACAGTAAATGAATCTATGTCGGATTAGAAATAACAAAGGCATAAAATTGAATGGAAATTATAGGGAAGAAAGTTGCTTGAAATGTTCTGTTTGGATAAAAAAATAAATTTAAAATGAATGCAGGAGGATGAGAGGTGATCTTACAGAAGTGTATAAATTCATGAGAGAAATAGATTAGGCTACCGCACAGAGTCTCTTGCCCAGAGTAGGGGAATCGAGAACCAGAGGACATAGGTTTAAGGTGAGGGCGGAAAGATTTAATGGGAGTTGAGGGGTCACTTTTTTACACAAAGGGTGGTGGGCATATGGAACGAGCTGCTGGAGGTACTATCGCAACATTTAAGAAACATTTAGACAGGTACATGGATAGGATAGATTTAGAGGGATATGGGTCAAACGCAGGCAGGTGGGTCATGTTGGTCAGTGTGGGCAAGTTGGACCAAAGTGTAGATCAGTCAGTGTTGACCAGATCCATGTCATGTTTTACTGCATGCCGCTGTGTGCTCAAACAGTCATCTGGTTGAGTGTCTCATATTATCTAGTCTGTTAGTCCAACCTCTAGTTAGATTGGTTGCTGAGCTTGAGTTTACAACACCTATGTGTTTGAGCTCTGTGTGTTTCCTATAATAAACAATTTCTACTTCTGTACGGATCCTGAGTTATTACACTTGTTTATACAAAGGGCCTGATTCCAGGCTCTATGACTCTATGAATCTTGTTTTAAATTTAAGATTGACAAACACATAGAATGGACTCCTGTATTTGAACTCCATACACTTTTTCAGAATAAATATATTAGGGTAGGCTCACAAGCCTCCATCCATTTGCTATGGTCTTATAATCTTGAACAGAGGCAAGTCCAATCACGTGTATGTCTTAAATCCGTTTTCCCAATTCTTTCTTTCATAATTAAAGTCACTCATCTTTGCACAAATATATTTTACAATCATTGCCATCACTTCGATTGTGAACATGCTTGATATCAACTGCACAACATGTCTTCTGAATTACACAGCCTTTATTCCACAACTCATTCATTCTATAAATCACATAGCTGCTCAGGCAACTGGTTTACATTAACATTATTAAAGTAATACCAAACTCCTGGTAAGCTGCAGTGTTGTTGAAAAGTTGTTGTGAGGCATAAATAGTGCATATTGATAGAATTATTAATTTGCAAAGCTGTATAATTTTAATGAGAGTCATGCAATGAGGTCTCATATTTCTCACACACTCCATTAAGAAGCCGCACTTAATTATTCATCCTTTGTTTAACAATTCCCCAATCTAGCAACCAGATGAAATTGAGGATATGTTGGAAGAACTTCACAGCTAATATAGTTCATTAGGCTGCTTCACTCATGCCTCTGCCGTCACAAAGGCCCAGCTGTAATTTCAATAAAAGGTTTATTTCTTTGAAGGTGTTGTTACCTTTGCGTTATAATTCTCTTACTCATGCATATTTTAAAAATCATATGTGGAAATAATAACAAAATGATGAAAATGCACAATAGCTCTGAGTGTATTGACCCAAACCAAAAAATTAAGCATAGGCTCCATGAACTTTAGTTTCAATCATGGTGGTGCAGCGGTAGACTTGCTGCCTTACACTGCTTGCAGTGCCGGAGACCCAGGTTCGAACCCGACTATGGTTGCTGTCTGTACGGAGTTTGTATGTTCTCCCTGTGACCGCGTGGGTTTTCTCAGAGACCTTCGGTTTCCTCCCACACTCCAAAGATGTACAGGCTTGTAAGTTAATTGGCTTGGTGTATGTGTAAAATTGTCCCTAGTGTGTGTAGGATAGCGTTAATATGCAGGGATTGCTGGTCGGTGGGGACTCGGTGGGCCGAAGGGCCTGTTTCCGCGCTGTATCTCTATTCTAAACTAAACTACACATTTATCAGATTCAAACAAATATTTTTACTGACCAACAATTCAGGGAACATTCACGGCTCCAGTTCTCAAAACCGCCCCGCTTCTACAAGGGATATAAAAATGACATTCCAGGCTATGTTTGGGTCACACTATGGTATATAGATGAACCTGGAAATCATTGGAGATCACACAGAAGGTTCCCTATTAGCCGGACTCATACCTGGCTCAAAATTAAATGGTTGTTTATAATGAAGGCCTGTATATTGCTGCAGGATGTTCTCAGACTGGTGTCTAATGCCCGAATATAGGCAATTGCTTTCTGAGTGATCGCCTTGATAATGTCAGAAATGGGGGATGCTCATTGATAAATGCACAATGTTTATTTTAATTAGTTGAACTTTTAGCCAAGCTATTCATGAAAGCTACGACTACAACATTTCCCTCATCATCTCCACATGTGTGCACTTCCAGTTCTTATTGATGACCTCTTTTTTCGATTTTTGTTTTATACTCCTCTGAAAATAACTGAATTTAATCACCTAAAATGCTTTTTTTGTTTGCTGTGGCAAATCTTACAGCTGACTTTAATATGCTAAAATTAGCATTAGAGAGTAACACATTCAATCAATTTAATACGCCCACCTGTTACAGCTACCAAATCCAGATCCTATGATACAAACGGTACACCAGTTGAAATATTAAGGAAAACAGATTTGTGGGGAATGTTGCATTAAACAATCTAACTGCCTTTCAAAATAATGTTGTTAGATGCAACAAAAATAGCCTCAAGACTTGATAGATCAATTGATTGAAAGTTGCAGAAATGAACAGGCCCTTCAGCCTATCGAGTCCATGCCAATCATCAATTCCTTGTTCACACTAATTCTACATTATACGACTTTCTCTCTACTTGCTAAACCTTAGGGGTAACTTACATAGGCCAGTTATCCTACAGACCCTCACGTCTTTGGGTTGTGGGACGAAACCGGACCACCCGAAGGAAACACATGTGGTTAAAGGAAGAACGTGCAAACTTCACACAGATAGCATCCGAGGTCAGGAGCAAACCGACACCTTAGGCTCTATCAGCTGTTGCCCTACTTGGAATTCTCCCAAGTTATACTCTTACAGATCAATGGCAAATCCTGTTTAAAGCACTAGGCAATTAAATGCAGCCCATTTTATTGATGGCACACACTGTCGCCATGATGCATTGGTAGCAGCGTGAGTGGGATGTTTACAATGGTAGGTGAAGAGACAGTCACACAGGCTGGATTGCCCTGGATGTCATCAAGCTCATGAGTATTGTTGGAGTTGAACATATTCTAGAAAATGGAGGGTATTATGACCTATGCTTTGTTAAAATGGTGGAAGGCTTTGAGATGTTATGAGATGAGTCAGGAGCCATTGGATTTCAGCCATTGTCTATATGGCTGGAGATCTGATAATGGCATTCCATTATCATACAAATGAGCGGCTAGATTTCCCCCATTGGATATATGAAAATTAACTATGTACAAAAATGATATTGATCTGCGAGGCAGCGTCCATCTATAAAATATATGTCCTGTCTGACCAGGAAAGTTGAAGCGTTGTGGATATTATTCGTGAGTATCTATGGTTGAAATTTTATATTGTGTTTCATGGTTGCTATAAACTGTTGCTAGCCTTTAAATTCTGGATTTTTAATTTAATTGAGTGAGTTTATATTGTGCACCTGCCATTATGGGCTTTGAACTCATCTCAGATTCATTACCCTAGGCTGTAGACTGCTAATCCATTTCCTGAAACACCATGCAACATGCCTTCAGGCTGTGTTAATTCATCTTTTTCTATTAACTTCCCTCTGCAGTCCATAGCAGTCTATCTTTCTTGGGGTTTTTTAAGTGGATGAAGATTTGCAAAACAATTTCATAAATGAATTTATTTCTCATTTAAAAATCAAGGAACAGTACAATGAAAGCAACAAAGATGTCACCCATTGAAGACAAAGATGATAGATATTGTTGGAACTCTCTTCCTCAAAGAGCAGTAGAATTGGAGACTTTCAATTTAGTTTTGTTTAGTTTAGTTTAGAAATACAGCGTGGAAGCAGGCCCTTCGGCCCACCGAGTCCACACAGACCAGAGATCCCCGCACAATAACACTTTCCTACACACACTAGGGACATTTACACATACATCAAGCCAATTAACCTACATACCTGTACGTGTTTGGAGTGCTGGAGGAAAACTGAAGATCTCAGAGAAAACCCATGCGGTCATAGAAACATAGAAACATAGAAAATAGGTGCAGGAGTAGGCCATTCGGCCTTTCGAGTCTGCACCACCATTCAATATGATCAGGGCTGATCAGCCAACTCAGTATCCTGTACCTGCCTTCTCTCCATACCCCCTGATCCCTTTTGCCACAAGGGCCACATCTAACGCCCTCTTAAATATAGCCAATGAACTGTCCTCAACTACCTTCTGTGGCAGAGAATTCCACAGGTCATGGGGAGAATGTACAAACTCCGTACAGACAGCACCCGTAGTCAGGATTTAACCTGGGTCTCTGGCGCTGCAGGAGCTGTAAGGCAGCAGCTCTACCGCTGCCCCACCATGGACATAATATTTTTACGACAGAAGTAGATGGATTCTCAATAAGGTTGCAGAGAAGTTTTACCAGGAAGTCGCCTGGATTGGAATTTCAGAGTTAAAGGGAGAGACTGGCCGTGTTTTGGAGTGAAGGAGGCCGAGGGGTGATCTGATAGACCTATGTAAAATTATGAGGGGAATACATAGGTTAGATAGTTAAAATAGTTTTCCCACAGTGGGATGTCTAAAACAGAAAGGCAAAGATACAAAGTGAAAGGTAGGAGACGTCGAGGGGAGTCTAAGAAGGAATTTATGGTTGGAATCTGGAACAAGGAGCTGGTGGAGGCAGATCCTCTCATAATATTTAAGAAACCTGGAATAATAATATATCGGCCAAGACATAGAAGGCATGGACCCAATGTGATAAATAAGATCAGTGAAAATAAGTACAATGTTGGTGGCATGGAAAAAATAGACTGAAGGGCCTGTGTCTGTGCTGTATGACTCTTAAAAAAACAAAACTATCATTTGATGCCGTTTTACTGATGTTTACTGCTTGGGTTTAAATGTTTTTCTTAAATAGTAGAAAATATGTTTTTATCATCTCCTTGTGCTGGAAATTGCTCCACACCATTTCATTTGGTTTGGAAATGGTCATCCCAATGCTGTTTATCAAAGTTGCTGAACAACTTAAGTTCTGAGAAAAGGTTTGTTAGATTTCCACAGGCTGGAACTGCAACTACTGGTTATTAATGTGATGCAAGTTCTTGCATCAGTCGATATTTTCAATTTTTGCAGTCATCTTTTTACATATAACAATGCTACAGGAAAGTGTTGCTACTGATTGAGTGGATGCTGCGATAGTAGTAGGAGGGTTGGAGAATGCAAGTACCCAAATGGCTGGTGAAGAATAATGCTCACAGGAGACAGGTTCTTTGAGTGAAGGACTCACAGAGATCCTCCTACGTTAGAGTTCAAGACAAGATGCTGCCAGGGAAGTATTAGTAAGGATGTGAGCATGCTTGAATGTGAGCATGCTCCCTGGGAAAGTCAGCAATGTAGAAGAATGAGAGATGACTTTATTGGGGCATGCATAAACCTGAGGAGATACAACTGGGTTATTGTTGAGATGTTTTCACTCGTGGAAGGGTCTTGAATGAGAGGCCGTAGTTTCACAATGAGGGGCAGGTCATTTAAAACTGAGGTACTTAAAAAATATATTTTTGCAGAGGCAGGTGAATCTCTGCAATGTTCTACCCCAGAAGGCTTTTGAAGGCAATGGAAGCAGTGGGTGGACGAATTCTTGAATGATCAGGCAGTTGAGGTCTGTGGGGATTTAGGCCAGTATCCATTAGCCATGATCATATTGAAAGGTAGGGCAGGCTTGAGAGGCCAGGAGTAAATAGGAAATGTCATTTTGCAGGCCACTTTAGATTAAAAATTACAGTCGAATTTAGTGTGTTGCACACTGTTGAGGTCATTTGTGGGAGCTTTGTGCTGGAAAAGAAAGGGTCTAGGGAGATTGAAAACCCCATTGCGAAATTAGGAGATTAATTTCCTAACAAGCAGTAAGACACCCAAAAAGTGATACATTTTAAAACTTTCTTGAAAAAATATTTCAGGTATTTAGTCCTTGGTTGAACCCGATTGCAAATTATTACAGGAGCCTCTGATTGAATTATCAATGCAACTGGTGATTTTATCAGATAATGTCTATTTAGAGAATTAAGTAGATTAATACTAGTGGAACAAACATCATGGCATTAACACAACTTGGCTTGTATGACAGGAAAATTACATCTAATTTTTGAGTGAGTTCATGATGTTCACATAAAAACTATTTTGGTCTATTCTCTTTTAATGAACACGTATGATTTGCACAGTGGTGAGATCAAAGAGTATGAGCGGAAATAAGCACAACATTGAGAAAAAGTACATCAGGGAAGAAGTGACATGTAAAGGATTAAGGTACCCGATCTTTCTCAGTCTTGACTTCTGCCCCCCCCCCCCCCCAAATGTTTTGCAAGTGCTTTGCTGATATACTGACTAATGTTCAGTAAAGTCATTTTTATAAACTTGCCTATCCATGGGGTATTACTGACGATCAGACACAATTAAAGATATGTCATTAAAATACTATCATATATAAGACCATCCCTGTGGAGGAATGAGTGATGCATTCAGTTACAACTGCGTGATAATGAATCTGGTTTGAATCTGGTCTGTTTGATAGCACAAAAGCTAACTGTGACAAACTTCAGCAGAGGAGATTTAAAAGTCTCCTACTAAGTATTCTTCCAGTGATATGTGAGATGTTTGTGTTCCACACAAAGGAATTGTGATTAAATTCTGATTAAATTATTTCTGTGCCCTTGGTGCACATTTTCATGGAGGCTGCCAGACATGTTCTATAACACCCGACAGCATGCAACTCACCCACTGAGAACATCTAAGTAGGAGTGCAGAGGTCTCTTCATGCATTGGTTAAAGGAGGCAGGCATCATTTGTTTTGCTGCAAAATCAGAGACGTCAATATTCTGATAGGTAGCTCCCCTACAGTATTTTACTTCGGAGTCACATGAATGACTATGTGAAGAACCCGCTCAGCGCGCATGCGCGGCATTGCGTTCAGCAATGCAACAGCGGCCGCATCGGGAGTCAGGTGCTCCCGCTACAGATTGAAAGATGGATCATCAGGTAGGTACCCTGAGGTCGGGTTTCTTTCACAGGAGAGCCTTCTGCTTTGTTTTACAGGCAGAGAACGAAAAGGCTCTTGAACAAACCTGTCCCCCGCTCGACTCCAACGGAGGAGCGTTCCATCTGTGGGGGGCAGCAGCAGGCGGTAGGACCGCTTACCGGGCGCTCCGCCATCCCCGACACCATGCCGAGCCCAGTCCCGCTAGCGCCTGAGCAGTGTGCTGGATGTAAAGCCACCCGAAAAAGCGTCCGGCTGGTGGCTTCCGACTTGTCGGACGGGGACGTCTCTCCACCCGCACGGGGGAGAGACAGCTGCCTGAGCCGCCTAGAGCGGCTCCTGGAGCAGGTGCTCCAGCGAGACGCGTTGCGTGAGGGGCGCTCTCGCAGGGGGAGTTCAGGCACTCCCTCCACAGTGCCTTTGTGCACTGCCCATCGCTTCCTCCTTACCCGAGGGTAGCTTTGGTGACCAGGGCTGGGCTGGTCAGGAAGAGGGGATGCAGGCTGAAGAAGTCGGGAGTATGCCAGGGTTGCAGGACCAGGAAGAGCTGCTGGGTGTGGTGGACCGCAACGTGGCAGCCCCACGTGCAGGAAGGCCATTAGAGCCTAAACTAGCGGCCAGCATCAACCACCTCTCCAACAGGCCCCTACAGGAGCAGGTGGTTAATGAGGCCTTAAAAATGTACACAGCTCCAGAAAATTGTGAGTCCCTCAAAGTGCCGGCTGTCAACAGCCAAATCTGGGGGCTCGTCGGGACAAATATTCGGAACCGGGAGCTGATACTGCAGCGGATCCTCAGGCTCCTGACGTCAGCCATCACATCATTGCTCGTTCTGTGGACAATACGGAGATGACCACAAACCAACAAAACACTCTCGCACTGTTGTACAACACGCAGTTCGAGATAAATAACCTCTGTAAAGAAATCATAAGACCTGCCCTAAATCCAAAATTCGCGGGGTTGTGCAAAATCCCAGCCACTGAGCCAGACACACTGCTCTTTGGCAAAGACCTCACGAAAAAAGTAAAAGATATGGAAGAGGCCTCTAAAACTTTCGGTCTCATGAGGGCAGGCCCCGGGACGAGCAAACCCAAAACAACAATACCCAAGCGGCAGCACCCCGTCGCGTCCACCAGTCGACATCTACCATATGGGACTGGTGAAAGCTCGGGATCCGCATTTATCACCGGAAGTCTTTTTTAGACCAAGGCCCAGAGCGGACCCCATGGAAAATGCGCCACCCCCCAACATCACCGCCACGTCAGACAACGCGCAAGACTCGCTGGTCTGGGAAGAGACAGAGGAAATACCCATAACCATGGAGGTAGGTGGGTCTGGTTCCTACCAGCATATAGAAAGTAGGGGCTCAATACTAACAGGGTGGAGATTACACCTGTTTAAGGGAGCATGGGAGTCTATCACGAGTGACAAGTATATACTCAATAGCATTAGTGTATACAAAATACAATTTATACTAGGAAAATTGCCACCAGTTCAACATTCACCCCAGAGGGTCTTTTCCCTCTCAGTTAAATAAAAACGAGAGGTACAAGTTGAACTGGTGACACTAATCACAAAGGGTATCATCGAAAAAACAAAACATGAACCCTTGGAATTTGTATCAAATATATTCACAAAAACCAAAAGAGATGGTGGATGTCGCATCATCATTGACTTAACTTCACTAAATATGTTTGTTAAGTATGTACATTTCAAAATGGAAACGCTTGTTACTGCCAAACAACTAATTTCCAAAGGATACTTCATGGCAAGCATTGACCTCAAAGATGCTTACTATTCAGTACCCATTCACAAGGATCATCGCAGATACCTGAAATTTACCTGGATGGGGCAACTATGGCAGTTTGAAGCGTTACCCAATGGGTTAACATCAGCCCAAGATTATTCACCAAGATACTAAAACCATGGCCCTGGCAATTTTAAGAAGACAAAAACATATTGTCACGGCATATCTTGATGATATATTAATAGTAGACAAGACCATGGAATTGGCTATATCAGCTGTATCAGCTACCAAATAGTTGTTCGAAACCCTGGGATTTGTCTTACATCCAGATAAATCTAAGTTGAAGCCATCCACAACCTTGGACTACTTGGGCTTCACAATTAATTCAGTCCACATGTCTGTAACTTTGCCAAAAGACAAAACAACTGAATTGGCACAATCATGCAACAATTTAATGGTCAACGAGCGACCAACTATTCGACAAGTAGCAAGAGTAATTGGGGAAATGGTAGCAGCATTTCCGGCTACACAATTTGGACCTTTGCACTATCAAAACTTACAAAGAGCAAAGGTACAGGCACTAAAACGACATGCAGGTCATTATGATCGTATCATGAAATTACCCACTGAAGCAATATCAGAACTACAGTGGTGGGCAGAAAACATTTGGCATAGTTTCAGCCCTATCATCATCATTAACCCTACTTTAGTTATCCAAACAGATGCCACTGCTCAAGGCTGGGGAGCGACTAACTCCATATCCAGCACAGGTGGTAGATGGACTAACCTAGAGTCATCATTACTACTTACACTGGGCATTAACTATCTAGAGATGTTGGGTGCCTTTTATGGTTTAAAAGCATATGCATCCAATATGCATCACTTGCATGTACGGTTACGAATAGACAATACTACGGTGGTGGCCTACATTAACCATATGGGCAGCATAAAATCAATATCATGCAACAAATTGGTCAACACAATTTGGCAATGGTGTGTCGAAAGACATATTTGGCTGTCAGCAACTTACCTGCCAGGTAAGCTAAATACAGTGGCAGACACCAGGTCACGCAAATTTAATGACAACACCGAATGGATGTTAAACCCCAAAGTGTTTGCAAAGATTATTAAGCAATATGGCACGCCAGATATCGACTTATTTGCATCAAGGCTAAATCACCAGGTACCTATGTATGTCGCTTGGGAACCAGACCCTGAGGCAGCAGCGGTAGATGCATTCGCGCTGGATTGGGGAAATTTCTTCTTCTATGCATTTCCTCCCTTCTGCCTCATCAGCCTTGTACTACGCAAAATACAAATGGACTCTGCTTCAGGTATTTTGATAGTACCCGACTGGCCTACACAGCCATGGTTCCCATTACTCCACGACATCCCTCCGAACATCCACAAGAAAACAGTACTTGTCCAGCATCAAAAAGTGGGAGAAATACTGCTTGGATACAGGGACCACCTACTCAACCGCTACAGTTACCAACGTACTGGAATTCCTGGCGAACCTTCACCACGATGAAGGACTCAGCTACAGTGGCATCAACACAGCTAGAAGTGCCCTGTCTGTCTATTTAAAACAAGCTCCAGGACAACAGGCCATGGGGTCCCACCCGCTGGTGGTCAAACTAATGAAGGGTATTTACAACTCTAACCCCCCTAGACCAAGGTACACCCATATATGGGATGTCAGTGTGGTCCTGACATACCTCAGGGGATGACCACCAGCCAGATCCCTCAACCTGGAACAATCTACGCTCAAAACACTCATGTTGATGGCACTTGTATCTGCACAGAGGGTCCAGTCACTACACCTATTGCGACTGGACAACATGATCACAGCTCCAGACCAGATCTCTTTCATTATCCAGGGACTGATCAAACAGAGCAGACCAGGAACACCTAATCCAGTCGTGGAATTCCGGGCTTACCCGCCAGAACCACGGTTATGTGCCATGACCCACCTACTGTCCTACATAGACACAACCAAAAATATTCGAGGGAGTGAAAAAGCCTTATGGGTCAGTCATAAAAAACCTTATGGTCGGGTGACGAGCCAAACCATTTCGAGATGGCTCAAGCAGGTACTAAAAGCTGCCGGGATTGACACTAACATGTACAAATCTCACTCCACCAGGGCAGCATCCACATCAACGGCCGAAAGAATTGACGTGCCGATAGACCACATCCTGGCTACAGCAGGATGGTCGAGGGAAACAACGTTCAGAACTTTTTATAACAAGCCGTTGGCAAAACCTGTTTTATTTGCAGAAAAGATTTTACAGACTGCAAATATTTAATTTAAGCCCAGGGGAGCAGTTTAATTCTTGTTGTTATTGTTAACAAATACCTTTGTGTTTTTCTACAAACAGATTCATTGGTTGATTACGATAACACACTTCCTCTCTCAAGGACTTCGGCAGTGAGTGAAGTAATAACTGTTACACGGTTTGAAATCACAGAGCTTTAAAATCTTCACGTAGTCACTCACGTGACTCCAAAGTAAAATAGTAAGATTAAACGAGAACTTACCAGTTTGAAGTTTGATCTGTATTTTATGAGGAGTTACGATGAGGGATTACGTGCCCTCCGCTCCCACCCTCAATAATATGGGTCAAACTGATAACTGATGTCTCCTTTTCTTTACTATGTTTATTTCAATAACTGTGTCTATCTGTGATTCCACACCGCTGCTTTGAAGTATGCCGCGCATGCGCGCTGAGCGGGTTCTTCACGTAATCCCTCATCGTAACTCCTCATGAAATACAGATCAAACTTCAAACTGGTAAGTTCTCGTTTAATCTTACTATTTTGTTTCATGTTCATTCCCACCAATGTCTTGTTTGCTGATTGTTACCACAGCCTCTGATTAGCACGTCCAAGAATTCTCTGCCCTGTCCCTGTTGCCTGTTGGACCCATGTCGCCCGTCCCAGTCCCCCCACTAACTCAAGACTCAAAGTGATAGAACTGATAGCAGAAAGACCTTTGTGTGCATTTTCCTTTGCATGGCTGACTCTGTTATACAGGCTTTATGGCATGGTAGAACATAACTGTAATGGGACATGTACACAAAACTAGCATAGGTCTTCTATGTAACTGCACATGAATGTGCCATTTTAAACACTGTAGTTGTTATAATTCTTAATGTGCGAGTCCAAGGTGTGAACAAACTCATAAACGTTAGTGTTAAAGGGTTTACGGGGATGGCTATGGTCGAAATTGAAATTGGACAGTTAGAGAAAGATTTGCACACTTCATAGAGCCATACTCCACATTGGTCCATCAAGTTTGCCCCATATATCATGCACCTAGCCACACAAATTCTATTTTGTTCTCACTACATTGGCACCAAGACCCTAAGAATAACTGGGCAGCGCAATGACACAGTGGTAGAGATGCTGCCTCACAGCACCAGAGACCCAGGTTGGATCCTGACTATGGGTGTTGTCTGTGTGGAGTTTGTACATTCTCCCTGTGCCTGTGGATTTTCTCTGGGTACTTTAGTCTATATTTAGACAGGTACATGGATTGGAGTAGAAGCATAGGCCAAACACAGACAAATGAGACTAGCTTGGATATAAAACCTGCTTTTCATGGACAGGTTGGGCCAAAGGGCCTGTTTCTGTGCTGTAATACTGTATGACATTAGTATCCACCGAATAAAATTTGCAGTTGCCTATTTACTTATCAACATGCATGTCTTTAGGATGTGAGAAGAAACTAGAAGAGCAAGTGGAAATCCACACATTGACTGGGGCAATGTGTAAACTCCTCACAGACAGCACTGAAAATGGGGGTGAACTCAGGTCACCAAAATTAAGGAGCGAAACTATAAAGTGGCAACTGCATTAACGGCTTCCCTAAGATTTGATGCTGGGAATTTAATAGTGATGTACATGTGGCTTTGGTAGGGCAGAAGTCAGTTCCCTGGGTTGAGGAAGCTCAAGGGCTTCTTACAAGATCTGGAATAATATTTCCACTAGGACTTTGCAAAAAAAACTTCTCAAAACTTAACTTAGACTCTCCTGCTCTTGCAAAAGCGGTTTTCAATATCAGTACAGCTGTCTATTTCCTTATTAAAAATTGCTAGAGGTGTCATAAACCCATAATGCTTGAATTTAAATCTGTAATTTCTTTTGACATAAAATGCACATCTAGAAAGCTTTATAGATTTTCAGACAGGGCTCAGCAAGGGACACGTGCTAAATGCTTCTAACGTTACTCAGTGTGGTTCCTTACTTAATCTTCCTGCATAGGGAGCAATGGAGGATGGCATCAAAGGGTCAGCACAAGCTCGAAGTGAAAATAAAATTAGCTTATTAAGAATCCCATTTCCTTTGCTTCAGCTACCAGAACTCCAAGCCCATCGATCATTTCTGCACTATCGCAGTCATGTACTCTTGCACGGGCTAGTTATTGCTATTTCTAGTGCAGATGTTCTGGGTTTTTTTTCTCTAATGAAATATTCAGAACCATTTTTTACCAGGAGATTTTGCTTTGCTGCCTCAAGGTTCTCAAACAGGAAGGCCGAGTTATACAAGATGCAGCGGAGAACGACAGAAGGTGATGTTAATAACCTTTTTTTTTTTGCTTGCACAGATTAACAAAGTTCTTCCAGGCAGGGATACATGCACACCATGGTATTTCTGGAGCCACTGGTGGCCACACACAGGCAAGTGAAAACGCAGTTAGTTCCTGGAGATTTATTTTCCCTTGCTCTCGGCATCATTTTGTCACTGATGGATTGAGTTCCACTGAGGATTTATTCAGTCAATTCTGCTCTGAGCAATGACGTATTGAGTAAGGATCCATATTATAGTAAAGGAATTGCAAGTAAGGAATTTCAACATTCCACTGTTTTCCACAGAGCTTCAATTTTTTTATCTCAGATGGGTGAAGTACTTTTGATATTGCAGCTATTTCTCAGCACTATCCTGAGATCCCATCTAATACATTCAGTTCTCTGGGACCATTATCCTGGAACCTGATTTCAATCATTTTAGGTACAAATGTGTGTTGCCACAAAGCCAAGCCTGATATCTTTCAATCCAGTCCACTGAGTCTTTTCTATCTTAAAGCCCTTAGATGATTTTGAACTAATGCCAATTGATCTCTCATCGCACATGCATTCATTTCATTAAATTAAGAGCATTAGGACTGGCAGAACTTAAGTAGATTATTAAAACTAATCCAGTCTTGAACTTTCCAGATGATAGATGGTTGACAGTATGATTATGTTCGACGGTGTTGATAGGGTGTACTGGGAATACCCATTATTTGTTTAAGATCCAACTGATGGGAAAAAAAAATTCTGGTAATAGCACAGTTATTGTAGAAAACGAGGAACATGGTGTTATATGAATGGTTAACCGATTTACCTGGTGGCAAAAGCATCAGGGCTTTCATATGAGAACATAAGGATTTTCAAGAACTTGAAAAGGATAATAGGCATCAAAGAACTTCTCCCCAGATGATCTTCATCTTCACACCATTTTGCTCAGTTCTATCACCGTCTGCTAGTCTCTCTGCCTCTTTCTATTTCCTGAACTAAGTTCTGTCAATGAGCCTCATTGTTCATTTATTTCACACAGCCCTCAGGGTGAAAAAAACATTCTCGACTACACTTACTTGTAATGTCATGTCTTTAATTGTGAAAACTAGTCCTCAAATAACTCCTTTGATCAGGTTGGAGGAGGCATTTTTCCTGTGTGCTGAAATATACATCACAATGCCGATGAAGGGAGACTATTCAGCCCTAATTTCCAAGGCTGTTTCACATATTTGGTAGAACATGATTTATTGGGAGAACAACTATGCTGTGTTGTATCAAAATTTGGAGTTGGACGAGCTCAACTATTCCTTTATAGCATTGATTTTATTTGATATTAAAAATGTTACTGTATAGAAATTAAATGTCATCACGCTGTTATAATTTTATCTTCATACAATTAGTTTTTTTCCCCCAGATTGAAATGCAACAACAAACATTTTGGGGTCATTTCAGGTTGCGCTTTGAATTAGATGCGACATTTGCAGGTGTGAGTGAGTCATGGAGAATTTAAGGATCTCTCTCTCTCTCTCTCGCTTTCTCTTTCTCTCTTCCCTTACCATCTCCCCCTTCCTCCCCTTCTCCTCTTTCCCTCTTAACAAAATCCCTTAATGAAACAGATGAAAATCTAACAGTGTCAGGCCAGCTAGACTTTCTTAACAACATGCAAAGTCATGTTAGCCACATGATATAGTTCATAAAGAAGTACCAACCAATCTTACATTTGTTGGAGTAACTCAGCGGGACATGCAGCATTTCTGGATAGAATTAATGGGCGATGTTTTGGGTCGAGACCCTGCTTCAGACTAGGAATAGGAATAGGAGACTAGGAATAGGAATAGGAATACTTTATTGTCACGTGTGATTAGGCACAGTGAAATTCTTTGCTTGCATACCCAATGTATACAAATAGCGACCACCTACGGCGCTGACTGAGAGTCAGGGTAGAGGGAGATACAGAGATATGGAAGGGTGAGGTGTGAGAATGAGGCATCAAAGGGGACGAAGTTCAAGGAAAATGTAGAATAGATCATTGTTAGCTAGGGGAAGGTGACAACGTAACATACAAAGATAAAATTTAATCAGGAGGACAGTCAGAATGGTAGAGAACTAGGATGGTGGGGAAGGAGAGAGGGAAAGCAAAGGTTACTTGACGTTAGAAAGCCAATATTCATACTGCTGGGTTGTAAGCTACAGTTCCTTTCTATTTGTGACAGATTGCATATTAATTTATAAAATGGGTGGTTTGGATGCTTCAATGTGAATAACTTCATAGCTTTTAAAGCAAAAGTACAGACGACCCCTTGGTAATAAACAACTTTCATTTTTACAGATGGCCATAAGTCAATTTTGTCTATAAGGGCGGCACATATGCGTAGCGGTAGAGGTACTGCCTTAAAGTAGCAATGTTACAAAATTTTGAGATTTTAAAAATCAAGTCTGTAATTTATCCCATCAGATAAAGCATAAAAATAAGTTTAATTTGACACCTAATTCACTTTCATATCTCAAGTATTTAAAAAGTTATGACCATTTTCATACTGGGAAATGAGCATCTTGTTCCCTATTGATTTTCTATGGACATAACAAAAAAGCTGTGATCGTGAACAGTCAAAAGCCCATAACTTTCTTAAAAATTAAGAGAACTGAATGAAATTTTCAGTTATCATAGATTGAAGCATTCTGAAACAAATATAAAATAATCTTACTTGGATGACCTGAAATTAAAGCATATAATTAGTTAGTTACCTAATTGTAGCTAATTTCAGACTTCAATTACTAGATCTAAACATCTATCCATTTCTTAATAAATGATTAACATTTTTAAATAGCCTAAATGTCCAAATAATATTCACAAATAATTCACAATAAAACATGATTTTAAAATCTCATTTACATTAATTTATAGGCCAAATGGAAGGAATTCAGTGTTCAATTGCTGTAAATAAATGCCCATTTAAATCAGCTTTCCAGTGGGTCCCTGTAGAACGCGCTGGTTTAGAACGTTCACATTGCGGTAGATTTGTGCCCCAAATGCCCAGAAAAATACTGCGCGATATAATAGGCCCAAAATGAGCTACTCGCAATATTAAACTTTGTATAAAGGGATCTTTAGAAGCCCTTTTTAATGTAAAAATATACAGCCTACCTTCAGCTGTCTGCTTTATGAGACCCTGCGGTTGCTGGCGGTCGCGGGTTTAGAGACTGATTTTTAAACTACTATAACTATTATACGAGGCCTTTAAAACTAATAATAGCTTTTGCGACGGGGTCTTTCAGCGATTTTTCGTTAATAATTAACTAGGCTGAACATCTTCGATTTGAACAGCCTAGAGAAAATCGCGTTTTAAACCCGCCCCCTCTAAACGGCGCCAAAATCGCGCACACGGGCTGCGGAAGATTTTCAACGACGCTTCAGGTAGGCTTTGCAACATACCTACTTAAAGCGCCAGAGACCTAGGTTTGATCCTGACTACAGGTGCTTGTCTGTACAGACTTTGTACATTGTCCTCGTGAACTGCATGGGTTTTCTCCGAGAATCTTCAGTTTCCTCCCACACTCCAAAGACGTACAGGTTTGTAGGTTAAATGGCTTTGTATAAATGTAAAATGTTAAAAAAGATTGTCCTTAGTGTGTGTAGAATAGTGTTATTGTGTGGGGGTTGCTGGTTGGTGCAGACCCGGTGGGCCGAAGGGCCTGTTTCTGAGCTGTATCTCTAAACTAAAAGTAGCAATGTCACAAAATGTTGAGATTATAAAAATCAAGTCTGCAATTTATCCCATCAGATAAAGCATAAAGGAAGTTTAATTTGACACCTATTTCACTTTCATATCTTCAGTATTAAAAAGGTTATGTCCATTTTCATACTCGGAAATTAGCATCTTGTTCCCTATTGCTTTTCCATTGACTTAACACAAAAGCTATGATCGAGGACAGTCAAAAGCCCATAACTTTCTTAAAAATTAAGAGAACTGAATGAAATTTTCAGTTATTATAGATTGAAGCATTCTGAAACAAACATAAAACATCTTACTTGGACCTGAAATTAAAGCATATAATTAGTTAATTACCTAATTGTAGCTAATTACAAAATTGACCGTTGTGACTGAAATAGTAATAAACACCCAGACTGCCTTGAAAATTCAAAAATGTGATATTCTCAAGATTAGAACTTTAATATTATTGTATAATATGTCCTGTAGATTCCATTTCTTAAGAAAAGGATATATTTTTTAAATAGCCTAAGGATCCAAATAACAAACTAATCCCATTCACACAGGAATTCACAATATAACATGATTTTTATATTCTCACGGTCATGAATTTATATGCCAGATGGAAGGAATTTAATGTTTAATTCCCATAAATTAATCCAGAAACAACCTCTCAAAATATAATCAAAATTATTGTTTTTTGCACAATACATGTGACTCAAACTGCTGTGAATATTTAGTTTAAAAAATAATGATCATAGAGAGAGAATAACACAAAATATAGACAATTTGGACGGCTTATGACATGATTGTCCAAAAAAAATGGGCATTTTAATCATCTTGCTTCTGGAACGCGATCGATTGGAACGTTGCATTTGCAGTGAATTTGAACTCCATATTGGCAGGAAAAACACTGCCGGTTCGTATGGGGCCCAAATAACATTTTCGCAATGTAAAATTAGATTAAAGCCATCCCAAGAAGCAAGATTATATGTAAAATATACAACTTACCATTTGTTTTGTCCCATTCTTGCGATCCGTCACGTTGTAGGCGTTGAGGGCGTTAGAAGTCGCTTTTTATTTTAATCCAAATATTAAATTGTCCAGCGAATTGTGTTTTAAATATAGCGCGAACTAAAGTCCGATCAATTTTTCATCAGCAGCTAGCAGCCCGAGGAAGTCTGCCTCAGACAGGCTGTACAAAACAGCATTTTAATCCCGCCCCCCCCCCCCCTTCAAAGGCGCCAAAGTCACGCACACGGCCAGTGGCAGAACTGCAGCGCCGCTGAAGGTAAGTTTTGTAACAGCGCTACTAAAAGGTCATAAAATGCACAAAATCAAGGGTTTAATTATTATATGCACCAGGAATGGAACAATTACATTCTTACTTGCTACAACTTTACAGATATATTAACACATCAACACAACAAATAAATATACAATAAAAATCAATAAAATAAATTATCAGTTTTACTGGGCAACCATATTATAATAGTGCAAACAAATTGTGCACACCCAAGAATTTGAAGTTGTTGATTCTCTCCATTGCCATCACGCCGATAAAGTAGGTGCATGGCCCCTCTCCTTTCCTGAAGTCAACAATCAGCTCTTGGACTTGCTAATGCTGAGAGCAAGTTTATTCAGGCACCATTCAACCAAATGTCATAAGGTGGAGCAGTGGACTGATGTGGCCAATGCTGATGGTCAGTGAGGAGGAAGTGTTCTTGATAGTTCGTACTGATTGAGATCTGTTGATGAGAAAGTCGAGCGAGCAGTTGTATTGGGATGAGAAGAGACCCAGTTCCTCCAGTTTAATGACGTTTAAAGGGAATGATGGCGTTGAATGCCAAGTTGCAGTTGATGATAAACTGTCTGATACACATGTTCTTGTTGTCCAAGTGGTCAAAGGTAGAGTGGAGAACCATATCATCGATATGATAACCATTCCTCTGCAGTAGTGTAGTAACGGCATCAGAAGCAGATAAAGACTGATATGAAAGAACAAGAAAGAACAATTATGAAAAGTGGAGAGAGAGGACAGAAACGAGTTCTGCTGTTTGTAAGAATGAACATGTGTATGTATGTCAAAATTTGAATTTAATTACATTAGGGGAGCTTGGTCATGTGTAACGGTGTCCATATGTTGGGGATTTGTAACCAGTAATTAAATTATGGTACTGCTACTTATTCTGTTTTTATTGTAAAAGTGCCAACAATTATACATTTCCACCCATGGGTTAAATTACAACATTTTATCATCAGAACTAATTTAGTTCCAGTCCTTGGTTATAACAGCATTAGTAATTAAGATAAAGATGTATTTTTACTTATGCTGATAGGCTCCATTAACTTTAGCTTCAATTACATATTTCTTAGATTTAAACAAATATTTTTACTGACCAACAATTGAGTAAACTTTCTCGGCTCCAGTTCTCAAAACTAAGGTATAAAAATGACATTCTAGGCTATGTTTGGGTCACACCATGGAATCCAGATGAACCTGGAAATCATTGGAATCATACAGAAGTTATGTTGTTCCCCATTAGCCAGACTCAAAAGTAAATGGCTGTTGTTAATGAAGGTCAGGATATTACTGCATGAGGGTCTCAAAATGGTGACTGAGAGCAAATATCTGCAATTGCTTTATGAATGATCGCCTTGATAATGTCAGGAGTGGGGGGGGGGGGGGGGGGACGGGGGGGGGGGTGTTCTTTGATGAATGCACAATGTTTAGTTTAATTAGTTGAACTTTTATCCAAGCTCTTCATGTAAGGTACCAACACTCCAATAACCCAACAATGTGGAAAACTGCCCGTGTCTGACATGTTCACAAGAAGCAAGATAAATCCACTTTTGTCAGATAAAACTGCCCAAGCAGTCCATTCTCGATCATAGCAAAGTGGTGGAAGGTGTCTTTTTCATTGCTATCAACCGGCACTGACTCAGTAATAACTAATCCACTGATTCACATTCTGGCTCTCACTGGGACTACGCATCTCCTCACCTCATCACAACATTGCTGCAAACATGGACCTAAGAATTTAATCACAAGCATAAGGTGACACTGTTGTTGACATCAAGGCAGCATTTGACCAAATGAGGCATCAAGATGTCCCTGTAACACCGAGATCAATAAGTGTTGAAGAGGAAATATTCCGCAGGTTGGATTAATACCCTGCACACAGGAATATTGTTGTAGTTATTGGGGGTCAATTCAGCCAGCATCGAGGCATCACTGCAGGATTTTCTCAGGCCAGTGCCCAAGGCCCAACCATCTACATTGATTCGTGATTTTCCATCCAAAAATAAATTCAGAAATGGGTATTATTGCTGATAATTGCACCATGTTTAATTTCAATCAACGCCTCAGCAAGTGAAACAGTCCATATTAGCACGTAGCAAAATGTCAACAACATTGAGGGATAGACTGATAAATAAGTGGAATGGAGCACTCGTACTACAAAACTG
Organism: Amblyraja radiata; assembly: GCF_010909765.2. Classification (NCBI taxonomy): domain Eukaryota; kingdom Metazoa; phylum Chordata; class Chondrichthyes; order Rajiformes; family Rajidae; genus Amblyraja; species Amblyraja radiata. Next base: position 38,065,538 of record NC_045967.1, read on the forward strand.
CCAGGTAATAATCATATCCAACAAGAGAGCCTGACCACGTCCCTTTAACATTCAATCACATTTGTGTCACTGAGACCCCAGTCATTAATATCTGATCCTGGGCGTCATCTTATTAATAATCCCTTGGAGGTTCCCAAAATAATTTCAAATTTCAAATTTAGCACGTCTCCAATTTGACAGCACTTTCCATCCAAATGATTGATTCAAATGGTAAACTAAACTAGTTGTTTTTTCTGAAGAACAGGAAGTTGTGTTCACAGATAAACAAATAAGGGTATTCATGTTTGGAGAGTAAATTCCAACATGAACACCGTAAAATTCTAAAGGGGCTGTCCCACTTGGGCGACCTAATTGGTGAGTTTAAAAGAGTTTGAAAAAATGACATGTTGAAGACCTCCTTCGACTATGCAGAAGACTTCCTTCGACCTCCTTCGACTGTTGAAGACCAGCTTCAACTAGCTACGACTAGCTACGACTAACTTCGGGAAAATTGGACACCGAGTAATGGAGAGTGAAGACGACCTCCTTCGATGTCCTTCGACCTCCCTTCAACCTCCGTTCGATGATGATGAAGACTATCTACGACTGCCTTCGACTGCCCTCGATTACCTACGACTAACATGACAACCTACTGCAACCTACTACGACTAAACCTACGAGTAAAAAAAGTATCAATTTTTTCCATGGCGACCTTTTTTTACTCGCGGGCATTTTTAACATATTGAAGAAAAAAAAGCCGTGACCGAGCTGAGGCCTCGAGTACGCGGAGACCACTCTCGAGCATGAAGGAGAGTTACGAAGATTACGAAGAGTTACGAGGTCCTACGGCCTCGTGTCGACCATGCTGCGAGTATGAGTCGAGGGCAAACTCGCCAGAACTCGCGGATTAGGTCGCCCAAGTGGGACAGGCCCTTAAAGGGTTGAAAATACCAATAAAATTGGAAAAGATAATGACAACATTTTGTTGTAATGAAGGTGTGCTGCAGAACTAGTCATATTGTCCTATATTTATAGTTTATTTAAACATAAAATTATAAAATTATCATAATTATGCTGGAAAGCGAAAAATAAAATTTCTAAATAATGTGCAAATCAAGTTTTAAAACTTTTGGGGATCCTTTTGATTATAAGCTTTGCTTAATTACCAGCTAGAAGTCAATTAGATCATAAGTCTTTCATCAATGTTCTTGTTAATAAAATAACAGCACAGCACAAATCAGCTAATGAAATGTTAGGAATTAAATCTGGCCATTGTGGAATGTATTTGCACCTGATAAAATATAGATATATAGTCAAAATACAAACTTAAAGTAAATCCTATGGACATTTTATATTCCCAATTGATGTCCACATGACTGTAATGCCTGCAGGGCTTTATTTTGGTATTGCTGCTTGCCTGAGCAAATAACAGAGGTACTGTAGTCTACAATAAAACTACCTTTATTGAAAGCAAGAACTCTCAACAAACAGCAGTATCTGATGCAGAAATGTATCAAAAGTCACACCATATAGTACAGTATTTAAAAATATACTTACATTTAATCCACAATACTGCTTTCACCCCTGAAATCTCTACAAACTTTTCACTGGAAGTGATATATTATCAAGCAAGCACTGGTAACCCAAGAGTATTACTTTTCCTAATATGCTTCACTATACATATCATTTTACATTCTCTCTCTGATTGTTACTTCATCATAAATGACTTCATAACTATAAATACCCTTGAACTACATGGACTTAAGTGACTCCAATTGTCACCTGGACATATACAGGACTAGTAACCTACCAACTGTAGCATTTACAATTATACATTGAATTAGGTATTTTAATGGATATCATAAACTGAGTCACAACATTGTATTGTATTGTATTGTATTGTATATCTTTATTGTTATTTTCCTGAGTACTCACATACCCAGAGGAAACAAAAAAACGTTACTCAAACCAGTGTCCATTCAGTGTGCAGTAAAAAATAAATAGAAATAAAAATACATATATCATGAACACGTTTAACACTACTCTCAACTAAACATTAACAGGCGTTCCGATCGGCAGCGGCACGACAGTGGCTCTGTCCAGGTTGGTGGTTGGTGCGCGATACTTTGGCAGGGGGCAAAGTCCGTTTAACAGTCTTATAGCCTGCGGGAAGAAGCTGAGGAGCATCCTGCTGGTTTTGCAGCTAATGCTCCTGTACCTCTTCCCAGATGGCAGGATGGAGAATATGTGATGCGATGGGTGGTAGGGGTCTTTGATGATGGAGATGGCTCTGTTGATACATCTCTTCCTGTATATGTCCAGCAAGAAAGGGAGTGGAGCACCAATAATCCTGCTGGCGGTCTTCACAATCCTGTCAAGTTGGTGCCGTTCGTACGCCTTGCAGCTCCCGAACCAGGAAGTGATGCCGTTGGTTAATGTGCTCTCGATTGTCCCCCTATAAAAAGTTCGTAGATGTGTAGTGGGGAGACCTGCTTTACGTAGTCTTCGGAGAGGGTGTAGTCGCTGCTGGGCTCTCTTGACCAGTGCTGTGGTGTTGGTTGTGGACATCAGGTCATCTGACAGGTGGAGTCCTAGGAACTTCACGCTGCTGACCCTTTCCACATCAGCTCCATCGATGTGCAGAGGTGTATGGTGTTGTTTTCCCGCCCTCCTGAAGTCAACCACCATCTCCTTAGTTTTTTCCCACGTTGAGAATGAGGTTGTGGGATTTGCACCATCCTGTGAGCAGCTCCTACCACTTATAACATGTCTCCTTACCTCTCATTACACACAGATTGTAATCAAACTCTCACTCAAACCTCCCTTTGACTCCAGAATTTTCATTTTCATTCTTTCCCTTTTGGAGATTTGAAGTCATCTCCTTTACCTTCCCCATCTGGATTGTCTCCAAGCTTCTCAGTTTTACATTCTGAGACCAGGTAGCTCCCGTAAAAGCAGTGTCAAGGCCTTGCGCTATCTGCATCCACGTGAGTTGCAGCCTTTTCAACCTTTGCACTCACATGACCTGCTGATTCCCTCTGAACCTCTGTAAGGTGCCCATGTGATGATGTAAAATAGATTTCACTGCCTTTACCCTCTCTGTCGACTTGTGTCTTGCTTGCACTTCAGACTCTTGTCCTGAATGAATCCTCCTCAGATATTTGAACATGGCTTCCATGCACATGGTTATTCTACATGCTCCCTTGAATGCTAAGGCACCCGGATCAAATAGTTTCACCTTCATTCTCTTATTTGCTAGTCTGTACACCAAGTGATCTCATAATGCCCATCCAAAAAGGTCTGGAAATTGCATTTCTTTGTCAACATCTCCATTCTGACCATGTATTCACCAATTGAAACTTATCGAACAGTGAATGGCTTGAATAGGGTGGATGTGGGGAAGAAATTTCCACTAGTGGGAGAGTCTAGGACAAGAGGTCATAGCCTTAGAATTAGAGGATGTTCTTTTAATGGAGGAGATGAGGAGGAATTTCTTCAGTCAGCGGGTGGCGAATCTATGGAATTCTTTGCCACAGAAGGTTATGGAGGCCACCAATGGATATTTTTAAGGCATGGATAGATTCTTGATTAATACAGGTCTCAGGGGTTATAAGGAGAAAGCAGGATAATGGGGTTAGGAGAGAGAGATAGATCAGCCATGATTGAATGGAAGAAGACCTGATGGGCCAAATGTCCTAATTCTGCTCCTACCACTTATAACCTTATGACCTAATTGTTTCATCCAGTTTCAGCTTGCACATGTCAAACCTGTTGTAGCTCTCAAAAACCTCTTGCACTGATTTAACATTTCTCTGCAAGGTTTTTATAATAGGAAGTGGCCTTCCCTAGTTCATATCACTAGGAGACTCACCATTGCATGTCTATGCTACTTTACAGCAACAATAATTGACTTCCTATTCTAGGGTTGTTGAATTTGTCTGTTCAGCTTCCTCTCCCAGGATAAGATTGTTCAACCTCAGGAGCATTTCCACTCATTCCAGATACAACCAAATACTTGTATCTCTTAAGCTCATCAACATATGTGCGATGGACACTGCATGTCATCAACACAACTGTACATGGAGAACCCTGTACTCTATTTTCAACAAATAGCATCACTGTTTGAACATTTAAACTGTTTCAAATGGGGCAGCAAAGTATGCTAGCTCATGGAGATACTTCCTCACAACATCTGATACCATAAACAGTGCTGGAATTTCAATTTAGTTAATAATTTGGAATTAAAAATAAACTGATAGTTAATAATGTTGACCAAAAAAGTACTGGATTGCGGTGTTTAAAAAAAAAAGATCTTCTGGAAGGAAATCTTCCATTGTTACTTGTTTAACTTTAGAGCTATCTGTGTAGTCGACTCATATGTTTTCTCTGAAGTAGCCCAGCAAGCTACTCAGTTGGATCATAATTGTTAGGTATGAATCTAGACACTTAATTATTCCATCAGAATGTCAGAAGTGGGAATACACAATGTTGAATTCCATTCACAATTTCTTGGTAAATGAAGCAATCTAAATCTCCACATGGCAAGCCCTAGACAACATGCAAGCATTGCTTGTTGTGACAAGTAACTTTGGAGCCACAAAAGTGTCAGTTAATAGTCATCTCCAGCAAGAGAGGTTCAACTGCCAACCCTATGGCATTCAACATTATAGCACCATTATTGACAACTTGGGACTGGCGGGTGAAGAAACAAACTTGAATTGTTCACTCTGTTTCGCTTCCCACAGATAGAGCACTGACATGCTGGGTATTTCCAGCAGTTTCTGTTTATATTTTAGTTATCTAGTATCTGCAGGTTTTCTTTTCATTTTCAGCATCATAAATATCTTGGCTACAAGGGCAACTCAGAGGCAAAGTATCCTGTGGTGAATTACTCCACACGTGGCCTCATAAAGTACAGGTCAGGAGTGTGATGAGACTATCCACTATCCTGGACAAATGCATTTGGAACAACACACAAGGAGGTTGACACCATCGAGACAAAACAGCCTAATTGTTAGATATTCCATGCCCCACTTTAATTATTCAGGCCCTTCATCACTAACGTTGGCCACAGTATGTGCCATCTACAAATTGCACTGCATTTATTCATTGTGCTACTTAGCAGCATCTCCCAAAACTGCAACATCTAACGTCAAGAACTTCGGATCATCAGAGGTTCCTTTCCAAAATGCTCACCATCCTGACTTCGAAATATTTCAGCATTCCTTAATTGCTGCTACATCTAAATCATGTAACACCCAACCCAATATCACTAAGGGAGCACTTTCACTAGAAGATGGCAGCACTTCAACATGGTGGGTCATTACATGGTGCACAGTAAATGCTGTCCTTGCAAAATCCTCCAAAAATCCACAATGAAATAATATAGTAGAGCTATCAACAAAACTTTTCTTATTGAAGGCAATAAGTCTTAAGTAATGGCTGTGTTCATTAGAACAATTTGCCAAAACTCAGTGTGCAAACCGTCCTTACTTAACACTTATTGCACAGTAGTATTAATACACTTTTTATCTCCATCATAGCCTGTTTAGTTTAATTTAGAGTTACAACGCAGCAACAGGCCTTTCGGCACACTGAGTCTGCACTGACCAGCATTCCCCATGACACTAGCACACGCTAGGAACAGTTTACAAATTTTTTTAAACTGAAGACAATTAAGCTACAAACCTGTGCATCTTTGGAGTGTGGGAGGAAACTGGAGCACCCATGGAAAACCCATGTGGTCACGGGGAGAACATAGAAACTCCGCACAGACAGTAACTGTAGTCAGGATCGAACCCAGGTTTCTGGAGCTGTAAGGCAGCAACTCTATCGCTGCACCATCTTGCCGCCTTATTATCACTTATCACTTATTAACACATTCATGAAAAGAGAATAGACACAAAATCCTGGAGTAACTCAACGGGTCAGGCAGCATCTCTGGAGAAAAAGGATGGGTGACGTTTCAGGTCAGGACTCTTCTTCAGAATTTTGTGTCTATCTTTGGTATAAACCAGCATATGCAGTTCCTTGTTTCTAAATTATGAAAAGAGGATTTTCTACATAATTCCCTGTATTTATTTTCTTTAAGCAAATTGGAGAAAGTTGATTGGTATTATGTACAGTGTTAACTGAATAGTCCAATTTTGATTCCCATCACTCAATGTTACAGAGAGCTCTGGAGGAAGATCTGGAGGTCTCCCAGTAACCATGGAACTTAATCTGGCAAGAAGCAGAGCCATTCACAAAAGAGGATAAAATGGAAAGAGATTTCTAACACTGCAATTTGGTAATCACTGGTATTTACTTACCCAATGTGAAGTTTTGATGGCATTTTATTAATTGGGAGTATTAAGGCATATGTGGCAAAGGTGAGTACATGGATCAATCATGATCTCACTTAGTGAAAGAATATGCTAAAATGATTTTTAATTGGGAGTTCTTTCATTGGGAGTTGACCATGCAGTCAATGGGCTCTATATAATTTCAAGAACAGATAAATGCCCTGTAAGATAGATACAATATTCTGGAGAAACTCAGCGGGTTAGGCAGCATCTCTGGAGAAAAGGAATAGGTGACGTTTCGGGTCGAGACCCTTTATCAGACTGAGATTCCTATCCCAGAGGATACAGTTAAATCTACCCTAAAAATATCATATCAGGGTGGGTAAATATGTGCCTTTTGTGTCCCTTTGCATCATTATTTCAGCAGACAGCTTTGTGACTTTAGGCTGTATCACACATGACTTGTAACACAGTACCTGCAAACTCCAAAATAAAATGGACCTGAGGCTACAGGATGAATTATTGTGTGAGACCATTGAATCTTTAATGGGCTGGCTGAAACACAGCAACAAAGAATCAGTAATTTATTCTCAGGAGTGGATTTTTGCATTATTGCATTATAATTATAATTATTATTTATTTACCATACAATGAATTCAGGGATAACATGCCTGTGCTCTCTTTTGACAGCACTGAATGCAACATGAATAATTCCAGCATTTGAAGCCCATGTAGTCTTTTGTTCATGTGATTGTAACCTGCTGCAGAATTATCAGTTGTGACAGAGCCCCTTCCCTTGGATGCCGCTCTGATCTTCATCACCAGCAGACAGGTCAGGAGAGGCCAAACCTCAGCACCATTGAGCTGAGGACACAGCTAAATAAGTATTGCTGTGTGCAATTAGTTTATATTGGATTGGCCTATCTGGATGTCGTCAGCCTATTCCTTATAAACTGGGATGTTCCAGCAAGAGGGGGAGAGGGGAAAAATAGGGGGAAAAAAGAGGAACAGAAAAAGAGAGAAAAAGAGAGAAAGTGGTGTGCCTCCCTGCTAGCTGTGTCCCCCTGTTGTAGGTCTGGAGGAGGACAGAGTCACTGGGACAAACCGAGGCCACCACCTTCTCATTTTGTGGTGAAGACTGAGTTGCCGGGACAAACCTTAGATAGTCAGTGTCTCCTCTGAGGCCAAGACTGAGTGGCCAGAGCAAGCCTGAGACCACCAGTGCCTCTTACCTGTCCACAGACAACAAGGGACTGAGCCCACATATAGAAGCAAAGTTTGAGCCCCCAGGATAAGCCTGGGACCACCAGTGCCTCCTCTTCAAACCCAAAGCTGAGCTGCCAGGACAAGCCTGAAACCGGCAGCACCTCCTCTCGAGGGCCTGAGATTTCTGTGCCACCTCCTTCAAAACCATGATAACTGCCTGGAAAAGCCCGAGATTGCCAGCACCTCACAACCTGCACACTGATGATGAGGGATAGCACCCCTACGCACGCCTGGACCTTTCTGTCACTATAAGTAAACCATATCACGCAAATTCACCTTACTGTGAGTGTTGGTGTCGTTTTTTGTTGACCGGCATCTTCTCCGATATCCCACGGAGTAAACTTTGATATTTTTGTGCAGGCTGTACCTAGGTTATGAAGATCTGATTATGGACACCCCTATGTACAAACAAATTCCCAAAATATTATTAAATTCAATAAAGTCCAAAGTAAGCACATGCGTTCATTCCTACAAATGGCAGAAATAGTTTCCTGTCTTACACCACTGTTCATATTTGTTCTTTCTTATCAGTGTTATGTGCTTTTGATGCCTTTCATTACAATACTCAACTTTTGGACATCTTAGATGGAACCCATTCGTTCAGGGACCAACTGTCCCAGGGACAGTTTGCATCTTGGCATTTTATTAATTTATTAAACACCAGAACACAATAGTTTGTAGTTTTTGTCAACATTCTGCAATTCCATGTTAGTTGCAATGTAGCTAATGCAGTGAAGGGCTCTCAACATGACACCCAACTAATATCTCTCAATCTCACATTATTTCTTACTCTTTTGGAACTTAGGAGCACATTTACTGCATGTTGACTCCAAGTAAAGTGTTCTAGTTCAAGTTTGAATTTATTGTCACATGTACCAATTAAGGTCCAGTGATATTTGAGTTACCATACAGCCATACTATGTGAAAGGCAACAATACACACAGCCACATAAAATAAAATTTAACATAAACATCCACCACAGCGGAATCCACATTCCTCACTGTGATGGAAAGTAATAAATTTCAATCATCTTCCTCTTTGTTCTTTGTTCACCCGTGGTCGGGGCTGTTGAACCCTCCACAGTCACCGCTGCCGACGGTCCGATGTCCGAAGCCCTCGCGTCGGGATGATCGAAACTCCGTCATTGGGACGGATTGGAACTCCCGAGTCGGCCTCTTCTTACTGGAGACCGCGGGCTTCACGGTTGGAGCTCTTCATGGTCGATCTTCGGCAAAGGGTCGCTGGCTGGACATGTTAGAGTCCGCATGCCCGCAGCTTGAAGCACCGGTCCAGTCATCAGGAAAAGCCGCACCACTCCACGTTGTTAGGCCGCAGGGGGGACGGAGATACGATACGGAGAAAATCGCAGCTCCGTCGAGGTAAGTGATTGAAAACAAAAATTTCCCCCAATCTCCCCCCACATGAAGCAAACCAAGAAACACTAAAACATACTTTATCTTCAGCATAGGATAGTTACTTTTTAAACCAATTATTTTTGTGGGAAACAGAGAGCATAAAATCAAAAAGCATGATCCATACTCCAATTCAGTATTGTAAAATAAAGCTTCAGTTTTATCTTTTCAACCAGCGCTTCAAAGGGATATTGTTAAAATATTCACTTCAAGATTTCCCAGGCATAAAGAGTTCTCTCTAAAGGGTCAAAATCCACCAGGCAGGTTTTAGCCTTTTACAAGCCTCCAGAACAGTTCCAGTTCGGCTGGAATCAGTTTAATACATGGAATTAATAGGGGTTTCAGGCCTGGCCAAAGAAGATTATGGACCACTTTGGCCCACAGGCTTGTTTTGAACATTTTTGGCATTTGTGACTGTATCTAATATTGACAGACAACAAAAAAGGCTTTTCTGACAAACACATAATAATGGTAAATGTGTGTGTGATACTGATTACCAGCTTTGGCAGCAGGAAGGCTAAACTTTTCTTTTCAAATAGTTTGTATTGAGAATAGAGCTAATTAACATAATATTGCCTTGCAATAGTGATTTTGTATAATTTGAGTTGGAGACTATGCCAAGTGAAGGGATGGTGCTGGATATGAATGAGAGTTAGTCAAAAGTAGAGTCTAGCCCTCATTCCTCTTTTAACTTCAGGAGAAGTAAAAATTGTTCTGGTTTGTCTCCTGCAAAGCCTCCTGTAAAACATAAACATTGTGGAGAAGAAAAGATCATTCAACCCATTGAAGGCTTTGCTCGCCCACATTGACTCCACAATCACTGCATCTAATTGTAATTTAAATAACTCAAAAGCTTTATTAATTCTACATTGTTTTCTTTAGTACGTTATGTTTACTCTTTTATCACTCTTCACGCTAAAATAAGTTTTTATTTCTGCCACTTGCTTCAAAATTCTGTTCCATCATTTGTTCACATCATTGATTCTGACTCTTGATGCGATAATTCTGATATACCTTAGCTATAATAAAATTATAAAATAAATATGACAGAATATTCTTGATATACTTACTAGTCCTGCAGATAATCAAAGTGATGCAGTATATACACATCAATGCCAAGATACAAGGTTGATTAATCCAGTTTTTCTGCACAAATAATACATTAAAAATAAGTTTGCTCAAGTTAACGATCATTCGTTTGGATAAAATTGCACTGGACACACACACCATTTACATCAAAGCATCAAATATCTTCCGATATCATCTGCATATTATCAACAACAGTTCTGCTTGTGAGCACCAATTTATGATCAGTTACAAACAAATGCAGAATCATGAATTTCCCATTGATGGGTCTGCATGAAGACTGACATATTGATCTAAACATCTGCCTGGCTCATACTCCACTTGTCAAAATATCCCCCAAATCTTTCATTAGAGCAGCCTCATAACTTTATGGCTTTCCAATTTCACTCACCAACACTGTCTGAGTTCCTTTCCCACTCCTACTGATCCACCAAGGAATGCCCTTGTCCAGCTTTCTTCTCCACTACCCCTCCCCCCCAACACTCAGTCTGAAGAAAGGTCTTGACCCAAAACCTTACCTATCCATGTTCTCCAGAGATGCCGCCTGACCTGCTGAGCTACTCCAGCATTTTGTGTCCATCTAGGCTTTATTCACCCTTTGCTGACAGAACATACACACCTGATTATTGAAATTTGTTATCTTAATCGTCCAATCTGCCCATCACCCATACACCTGCCCAACTGGGTTTCTTCCTCCTTGGTTTATCCTTGCTATCCCCTCCCTCATATGGTTCCACCTGCTCCTTTCCCTGGTTCCACTTATCCCTTCCCCATCCCCTCAAATTTGTCTCCATTTGCCAAATTTGTTTTCCGCATTTGTTTCCAACTACCCCCCACCAAACTGTCTCAAAACTGTCCCTTTGGTTCCTCCACATGGTACAATCTTCCCATACTCCCCTACTGCCCCTATCTCCACCTATCACCTACTAGTGCCTGCTTCTCCCCTGCCCAACTTGGTTCTCTTCCCTATGTTCTTAGTCTTGATGCAGGGTCTCAATCTGAAATGTAGACCATCCCTTTGCTTCCGTAGATGCTGAGTTGGCTATACTTTGAATGTAATGTTATGTGACCATTGGGTCATATGACTCTGTTCTGCAGCAACTGGCAGTTATTGTAAATGTAGAAGTGAGCAAACGTAATGTCTGAGACATTGCAAAAAATATAATGTTAAGCAAGAGAGCGCAGAATCAGGGTGTTAAAGGGTTCCGTTTGTGGAACTTTGTTCTTGGCAAAAAAAAACTTACAAAATATGATTCACTGGTTCTGAAGCACTCTGTCCATGAGAAATGGCACATACATGCAAGTTATTGCTATTGAGAGAAGTTTAAGTGCAATTGTAAGCATCATACACTTAGGTTTCTAGCTCTTGATGATGATACCATCTCTCTTTTCAGCTTCCTCCCCATTCTAACATCTTGAAAACTAGCATTGAAAAATTGTCAATGTTTGCTGGCATTACATTGACATTATAGTTTCAATGCCTATTATATCCCCCCCTCTCAGTTTCATTGAAAGAAATATGAAAGAAAGATGGATGCAGAGGACTGTTGATAGCGACCAATGTCAAATTCCTACTCCCTTTGACTTGAATGGTTTGATTTTGGCGCCTATGTCTCCCAACATGTAGGGATTCCTTTAGTACATAAATATGCAATATTATCCTTGATTCACCATTTATTTTTTCCCTTGATAAATGCTGAGCTTCACAAAGGGTTGCTCAGAAATAGCAGCCAAATCCAACAGCTGAAGAAAGGAATGGGTTTTCCCTTTGAACAATAGTTCAAAAATAATGGGAATCGTGTTTTTTTGTAATTATTATGCCCATAGCAGAACTAAGCAAATAACGGAGCCTGGGAAGATGTTACAGGCTCAATCTTCCCCACAGCAAGCAGTTCAAAGTGCAGGTACTAATGAGTAAATGATAAAAACTAAAACAATACTTCAAAGACAAAGAAATAGCTGACTCTGGGTTTTGTTTAAGTTTAATTTTCACAAATTTGCATGTTGACTTACTGAAGGACCATGTCAAAAAAAAGACATAAAGATTAATACCATAAAGTAATTTGACACAAGGGAAATTGTCTGTTTGACAGATGTCATGTGTTGAGAAGGGAATTCCAATTGTGGCAGGATCAACGGGTTGAAGGGAAAATGAAAGGGGAGTTAACCTTAGTACTGTGCTGCATGTTCTGGTGTCTGGTTACAGAGCAGATTAGCACAAGCTGATGTGTGACATGGGCAGAGGGGAAGAGAGAGGGAGGTAAAAGTCAACAATAGTGCTGGGGAAAAATTAAAGCTGTATCATGAAGTGGCCTGTAAAGCACATTTTCTAAAAGCTGGTACTGAAGTTGAGGCCTGGTGTTCACACTCCAGTAAGCAGCCTATTTTAAGCTGGAAGACCCGAGTTCAAATCGTGATGTTGACTCGCATTTGCAATTAGGGTTCCTGAAGAGAACTACATTGAGTGGTCTCAGTGTGATATCTGCACAAGCCTAATAGCCCTGTCCCACGGTACGAGTTCATTCCAAGAGTTCTCCCGAGTTTGCCCTGATTCGAACTCAGAGATTTACGGTAATGGCCATTCGTCGGTACTCGGGGCTCTCGTGGACATTTTTCATCATGTTGAAAAATCTTCACAAGTCTTCCCGTGCTTGCCTGCCGTTGGCAAGTCTTCCCGAGTACGTGCCGTTAGCGCTAAGAGACATCCCCGAGCTCCGACGTACCCGCTACGTTCATTCTCCGAGTTCACCACGAGTTTGATTTTTTTTAACTCGGGAGAGCTCTTGGAATGAACTCGTACCGTGGGACAGGGGTTTAAACCAGTAAGAGACTTCATCATGATTGCAGCAAAATCTTTATTCTCAAACATGGAATGGAACAATCTTATATCAATACAAATTATTTCCTTGCTGGCTTTGAGGGTTAACCATGGAAGTTCATAAAGATATAAAAAGACTAAATTACTGTGAATTCTGGCTTGGTAATCTCTATAAAAATTCTCAATGTGCATTTATATATTTAAGAGCAGTTATTCTCCATATACAGTCGCGGTGGCGCAGCGGTAGAGTTGCTGCCTTACAGCAAAATGCAGCACTGGAGACCCAGGTTCGATCCCGACTATGGCCGCTGTCTGTACGGAGTTTGTACGTTCTCCCCGTGGCCTGCATGGATTATCACCGAGATCTTCGGTTTCCTCCCACATTCCAAAGACGTACAGGTTTGTAGGTTAATTGGCTTGGTTAATTGGCTTAATAAAGGGGCTGTCCCACTGTACGAGCTAATTCAAGAGTTCTCGCGAGTTTCCCGATTCGAACTCGGAGAATTACGGTAATAGCCGCTCATAGGTACTCGAGGCTCTCGTGGACATTTTTTAACATGTTGAAATATCTTCACGAATCTTCACGAGCTTACCGCGTTTCCCGAGTACCCGCTGTTAGCATTACAAGCCGCTAAGAGGCGTTCCGAGCTCCGACGTAGCTGCTACATACATTCTACGTGCTCACCACGACTTTGATTTTTTTTAAACTCGGGAGATCTCTTGAATTAGCACGTACAGTGGGACAGCCCCTTAAATGTGAAAATTGTCCAGTATAAAATTGTCCAACTTCCAGTATTGTCCCTGGTGGACATAGTGCTGAATGATGCTCTACCTAGAGCTTTTCAGCATACTACATCCAGATCCAGTATGCCCAGAATTTTGGACCTGAAATATGAGCAAATCTATAGTAGGTCCCAACTGTACAGGAAGCTGGTGATTTTAAGTTAGGAACTGCAGCAGTGGAGTAAATCCATTGATGACTTCTGGGTCTTTTTAAATGAAAGGAACCATTTTCAAGAGAGAGTTAGATTTATCTCTTAGGGCTAAAGGAATCAAGAGATATGGGGAAAAAGCCGGAACGGGGTACTGATTTTGGATGATCAGCCATGATCATATTGAATGGCGGTGCTGGCTCGAAGGGCCGAATGGCTTACTCCTGCACCTATTTTCTATTTTTCTATGTTTCTATTTCCAATGCTGTTGTGTCGCTTCCCCGAGTGCAGAAATTCTGCTGCAGTCCCAAAATTCCCCAGACAGCGGAGCCACCCCGATTCTTGTGAAAACTCTGCAATCTCATGTCGAAGCTGTTGCAGTCAGAGTCACTTCATTTAAGGGATGCCTTCCAAAAGATTCAGTGTTGTCAGTGCTGTCAATTCTTATCTGTAGATTCCTGCCACAGTGTCATTGTTTTATTGCTGAACTAAATGTTTTTACAAGTCAACTGAGTTGTTTGTAAATGACCGACGTATCATTTTCACACGTACCATGCATTTAGCCGGTCTCTTCCTTGCAACGTCTTACTCTCCAGTTTACTATCATTTAGCGTTTGCAATTGCTAAATAATTGGCACACTGCTCTTTGCAAAGGAAGAGGAGAAATGTATTCAATGCATTTTTTCTTTCTGCAAACATTTTTTGATTTGTGGAAGTGTGACTGGAAATGTAACCACATTTTATATCAATATTCCAGCAGCAAGATTTTATCATTCCCATTTCTATAACCCTGCGTTTGGTTGTGCCCCATCCCTACAACACGCGGAACAGTTTATTTGATAGGTAAACAATAAAAGAATGGCACTTAGATGTATTCAAAATACTTGATATTTAAATGGCCCCACAATAAGGTGATAACATGGATTTCCAATGGAACTCAGGGCATAGAAAACAAAAAGATAAGATAGCTTAAATTCTTTATTCAATCTGATATATTTTGAGCGTCCTCACTCGTTTATTGTTCAGGTGTTGAACTGAATATCAAAATATAGCTCGGCGATGCCTTGCAAAAAATGCTCCCTCCTAAAACCTTTACAGTCCATATACTGTTACCTCAGCAGTATTATATTAACCCAATTATACATGTTATGTACGGACCTGTAACCTCGGTGTTATTGAAAGCACAGCAGGGTTAGTAAAGGGAGCGGGCAGGTCAGTGATTTCTATTGAAATCCTTTATTTCATTGGAGAGGGGATACATTCAACTGTATCAATTCAACTGTATCAATGTTTTCTTCGGGATTTTGGTGAAATGAAAAGCTATGCATTTCCAGCATTTCTTGCTCATATTTGAAATATCCCGAATTCACAACATTTCTGACAACTTCACCACAGTACTTATTTTCTCTGAAGATAGCCTTGAATCTACGCTGATAAGAGGCAGCACGGTATCACGTCGGGTTTTCATCGGAAAGTATCCAGGAGAAAAAAAACCTCCCAAAGAAAATAAAAAATCCAAGATTATATTTGGTGTCAAGCAGCTGCGCAGGAAACCGAACAAACGCACTAGTTAATGACTTCCCTCAAACATGCAGGAAATCCGGCACTACGAGGGTTAATGACTTCCACCTCAAACTTGGCAGGATCCCAGGCTGAGAGCGTTTGTTTGACTGTATAGTTATAATAACCTTTGGATTGTCCTAGAGGGCAGGCCGGCGGTTTCCTAGTGTGGGGTGGAGCAGAGAGAAGCTGGCCCCTCCCGCACGACCTACGGAGTGCTGAGGTATGAGACGTGAGCCACATGATCGGTTGAGCTCCTATGCATTTAAGACACAGCTTCCCACAAAGACTCCCAGCTACTGAGACCCGAACAGCCATTCAGCAAGCACTGGAGCACACACACGCCTCCTCTCGCAGCGACTGATCACTCTACAGCAATTGCAAGTTCACACTGTAGACACAGCAGAAAGAATATGAACGTCAAGTTCCACACACTCGCCCTCTTGGTCCTCTTTGTGACTCTGACCCTTGTATCTGGAGGTAAGTCGCTTATTTGAACTTTTTCCTATTAAATCTTTCCGGGAAGAAACTGAAGTAAAGTTGATCAGTTGACATTGTCGATGAACTCAATTTATTGTAGAAACACCTGTTAATGATTATAAGATGAAAATTACTATTATTAAACAGTCAATGACAATAGAGATTGTAAGATATAACGGGATTCAGCCAATAATGCATAACTTTTAAATCAACATTGTCTTTGATACACAGAACGTCTACGTGCATTTACCTAAGCTTACCTTAGAAATGCGTGCAAGTGAAAGGAAATTATGCTGTGCATATACCTGTTATTGGGCCACAGTGGCGTTTCAGAGAATATAAAATCATCGTACACACACCATGTTGATTGATGGCGTGATACTTAAATCATAGACTTCGTTGAGCTGTTTATCTGCATCTTGCCCCATGGGAGAAGCCACTGTTCAATTTAATTGTAAAAAATTGAATTATTATTTTAAATGTCCATAAATCAGAAAATACTGTCATTTAAACCAATTCCAACTGATACCATATTATAATATTCTCCTCTGTCATTGCCTTATTTTTTAATGTTAAGCCTAATGTTTTTTATATGAAAAAGGAGCCATGTTAATCCTGTGAAGAAAAAAAACTTGCTTTTTTAAATCCATTCAGTAGACCCTGACATCCTCTAGCTGTGAAATGGAACACCACGTGAGATTGCATCTGCATGAAATGTCAACATTTTACATTTGCTCTCACTGTAATAGAATTTTGAAAAAAAAACTCAAAGCCACAAAAAGCGATTCTTATGTCAGTTTTTTGTATCGAGACAAAAGCAAAATATAATTTTAATCAGTGTGTTTATTCATTAGAGTATTATAAAACAAGGCAACAGCTTGAGAGTAGACAGCTTATAATATCAATATACTAACATAACGGCACAAATACCTTCTTTGGTGCTGATGTTTCTATGGTTCTATGATGGAATACTCGATGCCATTCAGTGAGGGTATTTATGCCAAACCCAGCCACGACCTACACTTGGTTGACCAGCCTTCATGGGTATGCAGTCTTTTACATTTGGTCTGCCAGCTGACATGTTTTCAATGGCATTGATAAATGCCAACAGCTCCAAATGGAATCACAACATTTGCCAGTTTAAACAGCAACAGTTTAAACAGACGTCCTGGACATCTTCTGCAAGTGAATGAAAAGGGATGGCACTGCAGGTGTCAATATGTTCTGTGACCGGACTCCATGTGGCCATGGAGTTGGGTGGCAGAAAATATGAATTTAGCAGAAGGGGAATTGCCTCTCTGAACCTGTGGTATAATCGAAGAAATGGATTTAAATGGGGATTGTAAAAGTGTAGGTAGAAATCAGAAACATAGATCATGGAAACGGGGCCCTCAACTCTAATCGCCCATATTAACCAAGATGCCCACTGGAGGTAACTTGTAGGCTGGTGGTGGAGCCTTGACGGCTGTCAAATGTCTGACAGAATGGCCGTGGTGTCCTGGTGGGGGCCTTTTCACTACATAGGCTGCTCTGCTGGAGATTGTGATGCTTCGTGTCAGCAAGAAAGGCTCTCTACAACTGGTCCAGGTAAGGATGTGTGTGGGTAGACAATGATGTAGATCTGAATGGTGTACTTAGGCTGCAAGAGCCATGCCCAAACTAAACCAAGCTTCTTGTTGGGGTTGTTGAGGGACGAGCTTTGGTGCACTTACTGAATGTTGAGTATATATGCAGACAATGTTTCATTCCTAGGATGGATCATATTGGGCAAATTGGATTCTGGTCTCTGACTTCTGAGCTTTATGGAATATTTTCCCTCAGTTACTCATGAGGATCAGAATAATAGTCCAAAGTCAAATGTGGCCAATTCAAAAAATGACCATAGATCCAAGTACCCCAATGCAGTTTAGTTTGGACACATTCATGTTCCTCATGAATGATTGGATTGTAAGTCAATTGCTAGCTGTACCTTAACCAAATTGAACCCTAATTCTGGAAGTCTGAAATAAAAACAGGGAATGCTTGAATGTGATTGGGCTGCATTTATGGAGAGAGAAAAAGAGTTATTGCTCTCGATTGATGACAGTTCAATAACGATGCATGAACTCTATTTCTCTTTCCACAGGTGGCACCCAACCTGCTAAGTACACCCAGTGTTCTGTTTTAACTCTAGTTATCCTTCTGTGTTGTATCCTTAGTAATTTGGTGATAACAGGTTGATGCTTTCTACTCTAAACTTGAGTGATATGAAATAATGCTCCTTGCTTTTATTGTGTAAGTTGATGTAAATCCATGTCACGTACTTTAAAATCAAAACTTAAGACAATTGGATAGGACTTGATAGAGTTGAAATACGTGCTCACTCAAGCAACATCTATTGTTTATCAGGAGTGCTATGGTCAGAGTACTCTGATCTAAACCATTAAGACTTTGTGCCACTCCCACCGGTAATGAATGCACCTGTGGCTTTTCAACAGATTGTGCAATAATGCTTGAAACGGTTTTCATATTTCTTTTGTGTCCCCATTTTTCTCCTCTCTCCTCCATTACTAACTACGCTTACCGGCTGTCCACTATCATAGAAGTGGCGATTAAAATACCAGCCCAACTGACCATTTCAGCAGCTCATTCAAGATTTGAGGTAGAGCTTGCTCATTTTCATGAAATAAATCTGTACATGCTCGTTTTCCAGCAGGAGTCACTGAAAAGCAATTGGAATTCATGTGTAATCTCCCATCCTGTATCTTGTGGAGGTACCAAAGCCAATTACATCCACAACTTCCAATTCATAAGAAATTAGCAGAAACCTACAACCTTCTTGGCTCGAGTAGCAAGAACCATGTTAGATTGTTAGTTTCATTGCTCAATCCACATGCAAGCTACAATTTTGCAATTTATGATCGCAATTAGAACATAGAACAATGCACCACAGGGATGGGCCCTTTGGCCCACAATGTTTATGCCAAACATGTTGCCAGGTTAAGCTGACATTTGCCCTTACATGATCCATATCCCCCTATTCCTTGCACTTCCATGCGTTTATCTTATTGCTTCTTAATACCTGCATCGTATCTGCCTCCACGACCACTCCCGGCAATGCATTCCAGGCCCCGCCACTCTGTGTGACAAAAAACATTTCTTGCACATCTCCATTAAACTATCCCCCCCTCTCACCTTGTAGCTATGCCCTTTAGTGTTGGGCATTTCCACCCTGGGAGAAAGGTTCTGACTATCTATCCTATCTGTGCCTCTCATAATGTTACAGACGTCTATAAAGTCTCTCATTGACCTTTGATATTCCAGAGAAAATAATCCAAGTTTATCCAACCACCCCTTGTAGCTGAAACCCTCTAATTCAGGCAGCATTCTGGTAAAAAATGATCTTTGTTTCAATTAAAATTACTTGTGTCTTTATTCTTTGATTTCACTATGAAAAGGAAGCAAGCTCCTCCAATCATGATTTGGGGAAACAAAATCCAGAATATTTTGTTTTAAGGCTACCAGGTGAAAATAAGAGACCATTGGTAAGGAACAGTAGGTTGGATTGTTTGAACTGATCAATATGGAAATGTTATTATTATGATGGAGCAGACACACGTTTCAACCCAGTCTGTTTAAATGGCTGGGCCCTCCTAAGTATTCACTATTCAGCCTGTTATGTTACATGGTGAAATTCGATAGGGTTTTTGCATCCAGATATTGAACCTCGTGCCTAGATCTACAAGGCCAAAGTTTCCCATAACTGGGTCCAAACATGCATTCCCTTTCCTCCTGGGTGTGAAATATTTGTAGATGTCTTTGGGACCCTCCACTGCTGTTCCAGCAGATATTGTTGTTAGAAAGAATACTCCAAACACAAGATGGTTAAATCATTTCAGGATTCAAATTGGGATAGAAATGTGATTCGTACATGCTGGAGGTACATTGGCATTAAAAGGTTTGAAGATAGTCCTCCAGGGCATTGTACACTACTTGCTTTCAAATTATTTTCCACCCAATTCCAGACATAATTACGCACACCTATTCTTTGTTTTGTTTTTGATTGAAATTTGATAACCAGGAAGTGATTGAGCCTGTAAATCAACATTACAGCTGCTGGCATCTGATTAGCTCGATATAACTCAAATGCTGTAATAAAAGCACCAAACATCACGGTCCTTGGAACCCATAAATT
Organism: Amblyraja radiata; assembly: GCF_010909765.2. Classification (NCBI taxonomy): domain Eukaryota; kingdom Metazoa; phylum Chordata; class Chondrichthyes; order Rajiformes; family Rajidae; genus Amblyraja; species Amblyraja radiata. The sequence goes on from NC_045967.1 coordinate 38,085,529, forward strand.
GTTCATACAATCAACTGAGGAGCACTCCCAAGTATCAAGAAAACCATAATGATTGTTTATGTGGGATTTGTGGAATAGATTTATGCATCCTGCAAGTTAAATCATCCCTATTGTAGATTATCTAAATAATCATAAACTCTTAATGCAATTTACCGTTTAACTCCTTACACTTAACGCAGAGATACAAATGACATTGCATTGAATGCACAATGCACCCCCTCCAGTTGTAATATTGTTTGTTTTCTGGCCCTGTGTTCCAGATATTTATGGATATGCTTACATTTCAATTCTTAACAAAGATGATGATCTGCAGAAGACTACATTTCAAGGAATGTTGAAACATTCTCTGAATTCTAGCAATATCATATATTTTTCACTAGTAATCAACGAGGATTAGCTGGTCTATACTTAGGTTTTTGTTTCACTAATATGTAGCATATTTTGACTCCCAATTTCCTCGGAGGATATTGCTTGTATTATTCGTATCCTTTACAAGAATTCACTAATTATAGGAAGCGGTTCATTAGGTCTAAACATTGAACCAGCGGGTGTGGTTTTGTTACCAAAGTTGTAGAGTGAGGCTCATTCATTTATTTCTAAATTATTTTTGTCATTACTTTTAAACAAGGGGTGCCCGCAGTTCATGTAGTCAATGATTGGTTAACAAAACATATAACCTTTGTGGTTGTATTTATTTTATCAGGCCTTATCACACTGGTACCAGCCAAATAAAACACTAGAATTTATTGATCAAAGCGTGGATGACAGAAGCATAATATATGGAAATTAAACCAGCTCTGTGGCACGTCCCCGTGGCTCAATATGTTTGTACAGGGAGTAACTCAGCCATCTAGTTCAAGATCTTTAGGTCAGCTTGCTGAATGTTGTTAAGTTAACAATTGAAACCAGCTTCAGAACGAGTGAAAATCAACCATTCCCATTTCTTGCTCAGTCTGTGGAAGGGTCTCGACCTGAAACTTGAACTAATACTTTTCTCCACAGATGCTGCAGGTCAGGCAGCATCTGTGGAGAAAAATAATACTCTGGCTTTTTTTGTCCATCTTCTGATCGTGTCTTTATGGATGCCATTTAAGAATGGGATTGGTCCTTAATTATGGCCTTTAAAATTAAATGCCTTGCAAATATTGTACAGGGTATAAATGAGATGGGATGTACCATCAGAATGTATTGTTTAAGTGCATGTAGTCAATTCATTGACAATTGTATTTGAGATAACTCTGTTCCCAAAGCCCAAATAAAAAATGTAGTGGTATAACAATACTTGAAGGAAGTTTACCAAGAAAACTTCTACATGGTTAGATCCTGCATTAGCGGCTCTTTATATCAGGCTAAAGGAATGGTCATCAGGATGTGTTTAAATCATGAGAAGAGGACTTGCAAAGGGCCTTGTGTTTAGGGGGTTGTGGAACCTGGAACAGGTGTGTCTTAAACCTTTCTTGTGGCGTCCAGATGACTACACCTGGAGCTCCTGGAATTTCGAGGGAGGTAGAATAAACATACTGTTTGTTTTTTGTCTTCCTTTTATTTGCATCTGGTAGGAATAGGACAAGAGGTTCTTATCTCAGATCATTAGCTAAAGTATCAGCCAGTGTTTGATGCGTGATTGAATCCTACATCATCAAAGAAACCTTTAAGTGAACATTTTATCCACATTCCCCCCAAAAAAGTAAAATAGAAGACATTAAGGACAGAAAGCGATGAGTGGTTTACGCATCAGGTCAATTTGAAGTCTCTAACTGGCTTGTTTCTGCTTAGTGCTTGAGGGGAAAAATTCTGATAGGTCAGGAGAGGTGGGAGACTGGCTGGGTAAGGGATAGGGTAAGGGATTTCAAAAAAATCATGTCTGTCTACATGACTGAGTTCATGCAGTGCAGGTTTATTTTAAAATTCACAGTGTTTCTCATTTCAGATACCAGATAAAAACAGATTTTTCCTTCATGGATAGGCACAAAATGCTGGAGTAACTCAGCGGGACAGGCAGCATCTCTGGATAGAAGGAATGGGTGACGTTTTAAGTCGAGACCCTTCTTCAGACCCTCCACTTCATGGAATTTGATTACCAATTGAGCAGTTAGCTCTTCCTTTCACAATGAAGCTCGCTGCTTCAAAACTGTAGTGGTTATATTAAACAGTGCTGATCAGGGGGATCTGTCGGGGAGCTTGGTTTAGTTCAGTTTAACGATACAGCATGGAAACAGGCCCTTCTGCCCATCTAGTCCATGCCGACCAATGTACGCTAATTCTTTCCTACACTGTACGTACAATTTAGCTAATTAACCTACAAACCTGCATGTCTTTGGAATGTAGGAGGAAGCCGGAGCACCTGGAGGCAACCCACGCAGTCACAGGGAGAACATGGAAACTCTGTACAAACAGCCCCCATGGTCAGGGTCGAAGCCGGGTCTCTGGCACTGTCAGTCAGGCAGCAACACTATTGCTGTTCCACTGTGCCACCCATCTGTGAGCTAAGGAGGAGGGAGATGGAGAGAGAGGGATGTTGCAGCTTCTTTATCAAGATGTTATAGATTGGGACTCCAGAATCAATGGATACATACAGTACTAGCTCGCTCTACTGGGTAGCTCGTCCTAACGTAGGAAATGTGTTTAATGAGAAAGGCAAAGTGCAAGAGTTGCCGCTGCTCTTTCAGAAACAGTTTCAGTCAGGTAGCAACAAAGCAGCAAATGTCCCATGTTTTATTAATGAATATTCTGACTTACAATTAGAGAAATGAATAGAACTGAAATAGCTATAAATAATTATTAATTTATAATCTCATTCTTATGCAGACATGTTGCTGCAGTCCACCAAGAATTATGCACATACTTGAAGCATTTACCCTGCAGAAGTAGTTCACTCTATTTTCAGTATTTTTTTTCAAAATGTGCAGCTGATGGATTAACAATGCTCATGACTTGAATTAAGTGCAGTTATTTTCTGCCTGCCTAGAAAAGGCTGAATTCAGTGTTATTTTTACACGACTGATGAATAAGCGGGTCTTTGCTCGGGTAAGGGAGAGCATTGTTTTTCGAAGGAACTGGCCAACGTTACCACAGCACTGAGCAGGTGAGACTAGTGTAGACGGGGCATCTTGGTCTACATGGGCAAGTTGGGCCGAAGGGCCTGTTTCCATGCTGTACCACTCTATGGCCTGAGCCTGTAAAGAGGTTCAACATTGCACTCACACTGTTGTTGTCACGGAGATCATGGTAGGTAGTTAAGGACATTGGAGAGTCTTAGCATCATTGAAAATTTTACAACACAGAATGAGACCATTTGTGGTCTTTTTTTCTTTTTCATTTTAATATGTTTTATTTATTTATTATTTATTTATTTTTTATGATACTTGACTGTAAGGAAAATTCATTTTGTTGTCTCTAATATGCGATAATGACAATAAATTGAATACAATGCAATGATCCATCCTGTCCATTCTGGTCAAGAAAGAACTGCACAGCCCAACCCCATCCTCTAGCACTCTGTCCACAGGCATCCAAGTCACGATTCTTTAGGTATATATATCCAGGAATTCTTTATGCTTACTGAGGGTGTCTCCCTCTGCCCTCTTTAAGACCTTAACTTTCTTTGAGGTGAAACATTTTTCTTTGTGCTTCCTCTAATCATTCCACCTGTTACTTTAAATCTTGCTCCTTAATCTCTGACCCTTCTGGTAAAGGCATTGTGTCCTTCCTATTTATTATAGGTAGGCCCCTCATAATTTCATACCTCTTTAATTAAGTCGGCCCTCCACCTCCTCTGTTCTAAAGAAGACAACATCTACATATGCAATCTTTCAGCATAGCTTCAGATTCCAGACTGGGCAATGCTGGAGAAGAGGTGTTTTTTTACCAGCAGTTGTTTTGTTTAACAGAAGCACAACATGGTCACAGTCAATATTAAAATAGAAAGGGACAATGAAAAGTCAAAGGGCTTTGGAGCAATGTTCAGTTGAGATAAGCGATCTGGCCTCAATTGCAAGGGCAGAAGAGGTAGTAAACAGATTAATAAACTGATACTGGGAAATCTTCAATTACAAATTAAATATTTCTGCAAGGGAAAATATTAGCAGCATTGAAGATTTCCTTGGATGACTGAAAGGAAAACTAAAGAGTAAGATTTAGTAAACATTTAGATACTGAGATGTTGGACTGCTGAAGTTTGGGCCTTTTTGCCTATTTGAAAATGTTGGAAATGCCATCCAGAAGTGAAACGCTTTAAAGAACTTGGAAGAAAATCACAGACTTTACAATCTGGGCATGAGTCACCAATCTTCAAGGAATTATAAGCAGATAATTCATTATGGTTGGATGTATGTATGAGCATTATATCAGATTTGGGATCTACGTTTCCTGTCATGAGCTCTTGAACAATATTTCTCTTGGGGTGCACCAATTACCATAATGTTGTGCAGTCACCCAACTGAAACTGTGATGTTGGGTCTTTCCTCTTGACCCAATACCCCTCCCCCCCCCCCCCCCCACCTCTTCAAGCCAACACCTCAATTTAAAGTGGTTTGCAAATGTGTAGAACTAGTGGTTCTACACATATAGAATTTCACTCGTGAAATCATAAATATACTGATGTTGCTCAAAAAAGTGATAAAGCGATTTAAATAGTTTTATATCTGGAGCGTGTATTGACAACATTGAGTTGAAAGCAAGATGGGACATGAAGAGCATATGGAATGATACAGGAAATTGTGTGACAAATGGAGTCGGTTCAAAAATCAGTTCAAAGAAAAGAGAAGGGGAAGGAGTACAATTGAACCAAGAACATTTTTTCCTTTTTCTTCTTCTTTTACAAGTTGTAGGTGAGACCACACTTGAAGTATTGTGTTCAGTTTTGGTCACCCGGTTACAGGGAAGATGCCATTAAGCTGGAAAGAGTGCAGAAAATATTCACACGGATGTTGCCAGGACATGAGGATCTGAGTTTAAGGAGAGGTTGGGATGTTTTGGACATTATTCCTTGGAGCAGAGGAGACGGTGGTGATTGTGTAGATGCGTATAAAGTTATGAGGGGAATGCACCCATTTTCCCCCCCCCCTGAGCAGGGGAATGAAGAACTAGATGGCGTAGGTTTAGAGTGAGAGGGGAAAGATTTTACAAACATAAGGTATACTTTTGCAGACAGAGGGTAATATGGTTTGGAACGAGCTGCCAGAGGAAGTGGGTATAATAAAATCACAATGTCCATTTGGACAGGTTCATGGATAGGAAAGGTTCAGAAGGATATGGGCCAAACAGCCTAGTGCACACTGGGGCGATGGGGACAGTGCTCAGGGGTGTATTCCTTTAAATTGGAACATTCAATGTTGATACCATTGTGTTGTAGGCTCCCCATGCAGAATACAAGATGCTGTTCTTCCATTTGGTGTGTGGCCTCACTCTGACAATCGAGGAGACCAAGAACAGAAACTTTGTATGGGAATGCGAAAGGGAGCTAAAATGGTTTGCCACCAAGAGCTCCAACAAATTTTGGTGGACAGAGTGCAAGCCTTGGGTGAAATAGTTGGCTAGTCTGTGCTTGCTTTTGCCGTTGAAGGAGCCATATCAGAGGCACCAAGTGCAATAGATGAAGTTGGAAAGGGTTTAGGAGGTGTAGAGATTACATCTCCTGTGGTTATTGGGAAAAGTGCCTGAATCGGGGGCAAGCTGGATGGAAGGGATGAGCGAACCCAGAAATTTAGCGGGAGTACTCTCTATGGAAAGCAGAAAGGGGTGTGGACAGGAAGATGTGGTGGTGGAATGATGTTGAAGGTTGCAGAAATGTTGCGCAATGATGTGTTGAATGCAGAGGGTGAAAGTTAAGGACCAGGGGAACTCTATACTTGTTCCCATCTGGAGCAGAGGAGGGAGAGCAGAACTGCAGGAAACAGAGGAGATTCCGGTGAGGAATCCATCCACCAGGTAGGGGAGAAACCCCCAGGTTTGCTGAAGAAAGAGGATGCCTGTGATGTCTTGGAGTGCTTCATCTTGGAGACTGAGAAATGGAGTGTAAGGTGATGTCATCAATGCAGGAGGTACGGTGGGACAATGTGTGGTCAAGATAGCTGTGTGAATCAGTGGGTTTGGAATAGACACAGTCCAGATTTTATACATTTAAAGTAAAACTCGCACTTAGATGCCAAGTATATTAAATGCGTCAGAGGTAGGCGTGACATCAAAATGATGCAAAGTGCTTTTTAATATGGAGAAAGAAAGATAGTGAGCTAAAAACAAGTACACTGTGAATGCGTTATCTGGGCAGGCGTTGACCTGAAATTAACATATGATCATTCCTGACTGAGCAAGATATTCATTTTAGATGTTGTTTATAAAAATTAGCAAGCAAACTGCAAGTTTTAATATCTTAGCATGAATATTAATGTTTAATAGGGAGCAGGCAGACAGCTGTAGCAAAGAACATTACTCAATGGAAAATAAATATTTAATGTCAACTGGGAAATTAACACCTAATAAAAAGTTTACGGCTCTTGTATGATTTAAGGAGCCAAATATTATTTTTACATGGAAAACAAACTTTGTGCTTCATTCAACAAATACATATTTAAAAACAAATCTAATTTCAACTAAATATGGTTCATTATATCTAAACATTCACTTTACTCTCACCACTAATGAGACAGACCTTCCAATGTGAAATGTGGATGATTTAGCTGGAGGCTGCTGGCATTTGAAAATGCTGATTTCCAGTCAATGTTCACTACTTGTTTTTTTTGGAGAATCATTATTAGTCCTTGAATGCAGCCAGACTGTGGTTAAAAAAGCCTACGGTTTTGCGAGATTGTGGTTTACAACTTAAAAATGCGGTTCTACCATATGCCTCCTGTGTGGTAAAAAATAGGTTAATAATCTATTTTCAATTGCTGGCTGGATTCATTTGTTTTGCTGCATGTATGTTTGGATGGAATGAACAGCAGTATTACCTCACTATGATCTCCACTAACCAGTCTTTATTCCAAACCCATTCTGGCTGTTAGAGTTTGCATTAGAATTTATTGTGGTCTTCCACACTCACATTTTGCCATAAATGTATCCTCATCCTTGACTAATCTTGCTTATTCCATTCCCAGGGCCAATTGCCATCCTGTCAGAAGGGTCAGCACTGGATGAGAGCAGCATCAGGATGTATGTACAAAAAGGAGGCAGAAGGCCCAACCAAAGGCATGTTCCACTGAAGAAATACAGGAGACTGAGACCCCGACTTTCCCACAAAGGACCCATGCCCTTCTGAGTCAGGTAAGGATAGAGGCACTGCAACAGATGTATAGGCACCATTTTGCAAGAGTTGCATTTATTGATTGAAATGAAATTCAAGCGGCACAGTGGCACAGCGGGTAGAGCTGCTACCTCACAGTGCCAGAGATCCAGGTTCAATCCTAACATGTACTGTCTGTGAGGAGTTTGCACGTTCTCACGGTAGATGCGTGGCTTTCCTGCGGGTGCTTTGGTTTATTCCCACATCTCAAGGACGTGCAAGTTTGTAGGTTCATTTGCTTCTGTAAAATGGCCCTAGGGTGTTGGATAAATGGGATAATATAGGACTAATGGGCGATCAGTGGTCTGCATGGGCCGATGGGCCTGTTTCCATGTGTAGGTGGGAAGTACAGATGCTGGTTTACACCGATGACAGACACAAACTGCTGGAGTACCTCAGCCCGTCGGGCAACATCTCTGGAGAAAAGGAATAGGTGACATTTAGCGTTGAGGTCCTTTCTCACTCGGCCTATTTCCTTGCTGTACAATATCTCTAAGCTAAACAATTAATTCATAAATTTATTGCAAACCTTTGCAAATGGTTGTATTATTTAAATCCCTTGTCACAGGTCCTTTGGAGTATTATTTTTAGTGGCCACACTGCTTTCTTGCATGGCTGCAGTGCAATAAATGCCTTGAGGTATGGGTGGTCCTTAGCACAGTGCAGTCCTTTACCTCCCCAGGCAAAAACGTCTAGCGTGCTGTTTTACAAATGTGGTTGTTTAAACTTTGAACTCGCCCACAATAGTGTTGAAATAATTAAAAACAAATTTTTTCCACATTAATTGGAATGCATTATACGAGAGCCAACTCTTGTGTCTTTTATTAAGCAATGAATCTAACAGTAACTGTCTAAAAGGTTACATTCAATGTTTAGAGCCACTGCCGCATTGACCACATTGCATAGCATACATTGACTAAAACACTGAATTAAATTTTCTATACCCCATTTTATACTATCCTTCTTTCAAGTATAACTTTGAAAAATATTGTGGCAGTCTCTGGAATACTTAATAATTTATGTAATGTTTCACAGACAAACTTGAAGACAGCTAAATCCTTAATTGAACTAATCCAATTTCCAATATGAATTGTTTATCACTAGTTGAGAGTTAGCATGGCCTGCCATGCATCAAGGCTACTAAAGATTTAGCTGTAATGTCTCGCATTCCATCCCCTGATAATCTCAAAAGGCTGATGTTATTCTAAACCTTTAGCCCTGTCCGAGGAAAGTGCTTTTTGTGGAAAAAATTTAAATAAGTGATTTTACTTTCTCCCCAGTAAGTAGGCTTAGTGTGTTTCCTTTTGTTAATTGAAAAGACACACAGACTTGCAATTATTTAGTGCCTTACATAACTTGGAACATTCCACTGTGGTTTATAGGCATTGAATACTGTTGTAGGAAATGCGAAAATCAATTTGTGCGCTGCAGTGCAATCATGACCAAATCATTATTTCTAGGTGTTGGTTGAGGAATTAACATTGGCTAGAACAATAAAGATAACTCCGATGTTTTTCTTTCAAATAGTGCCAGGGGATGTGTGACTCAAGAAAACAGCCTGAGCTGTAGTTTAATGCCTCATTCATAGGTAGCACGCGTGTCAGTACAGAACACTCTGTAGTAGACTGAACATATTTTTTTGTTTTACATTTAATCCAGACAATTGTGAGGAAATGCATTTTGGGAAGTGCAACATAAAGGCAAAATTGACACTGTAAATGGCTATGAACTCAGCAGAGTTCATGTGCAGAGCAACCTTGAGGGAAAATTAGTTGCACCATTGCGCAATTCATTGGTGTCACAGGTGGATAGGGTAACAAAGAAGACATTCTCCACGCTTGCCTTCACAGGGGGTTGGGAGAAGAGGGGGCGGGGGGAGAGGAGGTTGCAGCGACCCGAAGAAAGCTCTGTCCCCAGAGGCTAAACATGAGCTTAACAACAGCTGTGTCACTGGAATGTGGGGCGGGTGAAGAAGGGCTCGCGGGTGCACTTTGCGCGTCGGGAGTCGGGTCGGAAGCCCTAAACGGCGAGAGACGGTTGGAGCCGGGAATGGGTCGACAGGTCATTCGATTCACATTCAATTTACATTTTATATTTGTTTTATTTTAGTTTCTGGCACTCCATGTGCTTTGGAGAAACTAGAGGGGCTAGCAGTCCAGGCAGGCAGTGCATTGTCATTTCATTATTACGTGATCTCTGTTCATCTGCAAATCTGGATAATCTAGAAAGGCTCTGGATCCGAGGGCGCTGGAAAATCAGTGTTCAACCTGTGTTCAAAAGGGAACTGCAGATGCTGGAATATCTAAGGTACACAAAATTGCTGGAGAAACTCAGCGGGTGCAGCAGCATCTATGGAGCGAAGGAAATAGGCGACGTTTCGGGCCGAAACCCTTCTTCAGACTGATGGGGGGTGGGGAAAGAAAGAAGGAAAAAGGGAGGAGGAGGAGTAGCCCGAGGGCGGGCGGATGGGAGGGTGGGAGGAGACAGCTAGAGGGTGAAGGAAGGGGAGGAGACAGCACAGGCTAGCCAAATTGGGGGAATTCAATGTTGATGCCATAAGGGCGCATGGACCCCAGACGGAATATGAGGTGCTGTTCCTCCAATTTCCGCTGTTGCTCACTCTGGCAATGGAGGAGACCCAGGACAGAGAGGTCGGATTGGGAATGGGAGGGGGAGTTGAAGTGCTGAGCCACCGGGAGGTCAGGTAGGTTATTGCGGACTGAGCGGAGGTGTTCGGCGAAACGGTCGCCCAACCTACGCTTGGTCTCACCGATGTAAATTAGCTGACATCTAGAGCAGCGGATGCAGTAGATGAGGTTGGAGGAGATACAGGTGAACCTTTGTCGCACCTGGAACGACTGCTTGGGACCTTGAATGGAGTCGAGGGGGGAGGTGAAGGGACAGGTGTTGCATTTCTTGCGGTTGCAACGGAAAGTGCCTGGGGAGGGGGTGGTGCGGGAGGGAAGGGAAGAATTGACGAGGGAGTTGCGGAGGGAGCGGTCTTTGCGGAAGGCAGACATGGGGGGAGATGGGAAGATGTGGCGAGTGGTGGGGTCACGTTGGAGGTGGCGGAAATAGCGGAGGATTATGTGTTGTATTTGCCGGCTGGTGGGGTGAAAGGTGAGGACCAGAGGGACTCTGCCCTTGTTGCGTGTGCGGGGATGGGGAGAGAGAGCAGTGTTACGGGGTATGGATGAGACCCTGGTGTGAGCCTCATCTATGGTGGCAGAGGGGAATCCCCGTTCCCTGAAGAACGAGGATTCAACCTGTATTCCTTTTGCAGGCTATATGTATCTTAGAGACTAGGAAAATATTCTTGTGCGACCTAATTGGATTTCTTTAAACATGTTAGTTCAATTCCTTTCTTTTGAAAAGATAGTGCCAGATCTAATCCATTAAGTCAATATGTTACAGGTGTTATCAGACTGTCAAAGTGAAGTAGCCAATATGTTAAGATATCAATAAAAGGTAAAAGTTAGTCCTTTAGTTGTTAATGTATTAAGCACATTGTGTCTAACTTCGTTATCTCAAAGTGGTACAGACGTTTGTTTGCTAAACTAACATAATGATTTCCATGATACTGAGCTTGAATGAATTCTAATCCAAAAATATTGGAGATGCAATACAATACAATACAATACAATACAATTCAATTTATTGTCATTTGGACCCCTTGAGGTCCAAACGAAATGCCGTTTCTGCAGCCATACATTACAAACAAATAGACCCAAGACACAACATAATTTACATAAACATCCATCACATTGCTGTGATGGAAGGCCAAAAAAACTACTCAAAGATGAACTACTCAAAGTGTGAACTCCTGTAACACAAGCTTTTAGTTTAGTTTAGAGATACAGCAAGGAAATAAGCCCTTCGGCCCACCAAGTCAGCACTGACCTGCGATCCCCGAACATTAGCACTACCCTACACACACTAGAACATTTTTTATATTTATATCAAGCCAATTAACCTACAAACCTGTACGTCTTTGGAGTGTGGGAGGAAACTGAAGATCTCGGAGAAAACCCACGCAGGTCACAGGGAGAACATACAAACATCCAGACAAATGTACAGACAAGCACCTGTAGTCATTATCGAACACGGGTCTCTGGCGCTGTAAGGCAGTAGCTCTACTCCTGTGCTACTCCAACTCTGGAAGAAATAAGCGAATCCTTAGTATTGGGAACCAAATTTTAGTGTGTTTTTTTTTTTCTTTTAAAATCCAGTGAGTGAAGGCCCAGGGGTGTCAAAAGCTCATCATACGTTAACCCACTTTTTCCTGGGATCATTCCTGTAAACCTCCTCTAGACCATCTCCAGACCCAGCACATCCTTCCTCAGATATGGTGCTCGAAATTGTTCACAACACTCCTAACGCGGCCTGATCAGCTCCTTATAGAGCCTCAGTAGTACATCTCTGTTTTTGTTTTCCAGCCCTCTTAAAATAAATGCTAGCATTGCATTTGCTTTCTTTACTACTGATTCGACTTGCAGATTAACTTTTTGGGAATCCTGTAACAGCCCTCCCAAGTCCCTTTGCACCTCTGATTTTTGGATTCTCTCCCCATTTAGAAAACGCATTTATTCCTAAGAAAATAGTCCACGCCTTTATTCCTATGTCTTCCGCTTCACCTTAAAATTCCCACAGACCCAAGTTGTTCAGGTTTCGTATACATTGTCGCCAGACTTCTGACTGCCCTGTGAACTCTATTCCTGGAAACTGCTATCATTTCAAATTCTCCTTCCTCATCCCACAGATGGCCAAAGAGTAATTTGTATCATATGAAACAATATGCAATGAAGTAAGCCTTCGTGTGAGCAAGCTTTGATTTAGCAGATATTCTGAAATGATTGAAAGGATAAAAGATATTAAAGCATAGAAAATATCTCCAAGTGAGTCCTTTTAGTCCTCAAAAGTTTCATCCAGGGAAACATCACTCGTGCAGGACATAGTGTGACTCGTCTTGACTCTGTTCCATTAGTGCTTTTTGTCTCCACAGCAACTATAATGGCATCAATCTGCCTGCTTGGAGTAATTAAATACTAGAGTTGAAATCAACTGTTGCAGATCTTTGCAATGCCCACATTTATTAGTTGGTTAGGAAAGCCTGAAATTATTTAATACTGCAATGGCTAGTTGGGGGAAAAAAAGCACCCTCTCCAGGAAATTAAATCCTGGAAAGTAAATCCAATCCATGAAGTCTGAAATGTTACAGATAATTGTTCTGAGTTTTTATGTTCTATTTTTATTCTCCCCCAGGTGCACCAGTCTAACTCCCCCCAAAACACAAGGTTATTAAAGTACACGTTTGACATTATCTAATCATTACTGCCTCATTTAGCACCTCCTTATTCTTAGATCTTTGCTGTTGGCTATTCACCAAACCTGTCAATAATGGCAATTGGGAGATGTCCAGAAAGGAAATTGAACACCTGTTGAGAATGCCACCTGGAATGGCGATACAGCTCGGCCAGAGTTTAATTTAGTTCATTGCTATCTAACTGTTCAGATATTTTGAATATTTCTCTTCCATCACAAGTTCCAACATAACTCGCATTTAGCATTTTGACTTCCCAGTAAATTGTGCTTTTTCAATACAAAGATTTTCTGATACGCAGCCAATAACTTTAGACACTGGAAACATTCTGCAATTAATCTCTTCTTTCAAGCTGGTTATGCTGTATCATGTGCTGTTTTCTGGAAGATGTTCTTTGGATTTAGTTTTAAGGACTAAAAAATTTGGCCGATGCTCTGCTTAGCAAGACGGGCATTGATCTTCATGTTAAAACATCATTCCCACCATCGTCCCTCTATCTCAAATGGGGGGGATCAAATGTCCGATCAAGGTCACCACCCTACCCCACATGTGAATTTGTAGCGCAGTGCGGTGGAGAGCCAATTGTGAGAGAGATAAGAGAGGCAATGTACAAACATTGGAGTGCCCACTGTACAGTTGGGAAACAAAGTTAACATTCACTGCTGCTTTGGTTGTCCAGATGTGCAGCAGTGGTATTGAAAATAAAACATTCACAAAAACACACAGTGAATTATGTTTAAGTGCCAACAACTGTTGTGGGGAAAACATAGAATATGTTTGGCACTGACAAGTGGCAGCAAGATGAATGAGTGATTGTTTATGTTATTTTTTAGTTGAGTAAGGGATATTGCCTGGAAGAAATGGTACACTTTTTTTTTGTGTAGCACAGTGCGTTTATTCACATTCACTTGAACAAGCCTCCTTTTTTCAGTACACTCAACATATTTAGATCCTTGGATGTAGCCATTTAAAAAAAAAAAGTTTAATATTCCAATATTTATCAATGCATTATGACACACAGATTTGTTAATATCTCTGCGTCTGTTTTGTACCACTACAGCCCAGAACTACACTACATTATTAAGACCTATAACTTCAAATTCCATTCAGATATTGCATCAATTCGGGAGGCATTTTGTGAGTTTGCAATAGACATTAAAATGACGAACATGTAAATAAGATGTACATATTATGGAAGTCAGGACCTTGTGAGACTACGAGTGGAATATGTATCTGCATATGTGCCTGCAATTGAGAATGATAGGGACAATATCTCACGTACACAGATGAATTTCAATTAAGTATATATAAAAATAAAACCTGAATGTCAAAGAGCCTGGACTTTGTCAGCAGTCCAAGTGAGATACTTCAGTTTTTTTCAGATAGAGTCATTTTGGCACAAGATACAATGCGTCTCTGACAAGTCTAAACCCATTTCAAATTTATAGAAAATGAGCCAGCCGAATGCTTGCTGTGTGATAGGTAACTGCCCATTGTTAGATCAACAGCAGGCCCACTCTGAATTGGTCTGATTCCAGTTTGCTTTGTTGCAGTAACGATGAAATCATGTTAATTATTATCTGCATGTTTTAACAAAATGAAGAAACTAATGGAACTTTTTACTCAGTTGCCAGGAGCCTGTATATCTTTGTGTGATAATTCAAAATCAAACTCAAATGAGAATGACATGCTTTCCACACTGGTGGAAAAATATTTCCAGATCCATGGTTCAAACAACACGTCTTCAACACTGGCAACTTGTTAACAGAATGATTCACAAACAGCTGTTCCGTCCATCATTCTTTCTTTTCTACAAGGGCATTTTGAAAAGGCTGAACTGCTCTGTGCAACAGAAGCCTGTGAATGCTGTAACATTATTCATGTCTAGCTCTCTTGCATGCACACACACTCACACTGGCATAAACACCCCTGGCGCTGTTGGAGCCCAGTTGGTTCAAGTCATTTAAGGTTGTTTTATTGGCAGAATATTCTTTTAATAACGTGCCCTTTTAAAAAAATTATTTCAAACCATCCTGACAATCTGTCCAAATAGATATTACATTGGGCTGCTTTAGGTTTTAGTTTTAGTTTTAGAGATACAGCATGGAAGCAGGCCCGTTGCCACACTGAGTCCGTGCCGACCAGCAGTCCCCCACACATTAACGCTATCCTACACACATGAGGGACAATTTACAATCTTTACCAAAGCCAATTAACCTACAAACCTGTTCGTCTTTGGACTATGGGAGGAACCCAGAGCTCCCGGGTTAAACCCACCCAGGTCACAAGGAGAATGTACAAACTCCGTACAGGTAGCATCCGTAGTCAGGATTGAACCTGGGTCTCTGGCGCTGTAAGGCAGCAACTCTACTGATGCGCCACTGGGCTGCCCTGCGCCACCGTAGTGGCCCGACATGAGTCAACATCTATTAACGTTTGCTTCTGCGGTAAAGATAGAGGGAAAGAACATAACCAGAAATCTTATTTTTGATTTCTATTCAGGAACTAGAACAGATTTAGGCAGGGGCACACTTTAAGCTTGGCAAGTGACCTGCTGACACTTATTTTCTGTGCTCACATGTGAAGAATGGGCCCTTGGATGAAAGTTGAGGGTAACCAGCACCAGTGAAACAGATTCCAAGTGTTTTCTGTCAGCAGGATTCTCATGAAAGGATGGTGAATATTAAGTAATATTGGAAAGGGAACTAAGATGGGAAAACATTTCATAGAATTACACAGCATGGAAACAGGCACTTTGTCCACTATGACTATATCAACATTTTTGCCAATCTATGCTAATCTTGTTTGCCTGCATTAGGATCAAATCCTTGTGTTTCTTAGATGGTTCTTGTTGGAAATACTTAACGGAGGCACTGTGGATGCCTAGCTGCTGAGAACATCTGAGGCCCAGTTGATTGGTTGTTTGGTCATGAAGGGAAATAGAGGGCTCAGGAATTGAATGTTAAACTGAATGTCCAGCATGGGTTCTATTGAAAACCTGTGGAAGGGCAGAGTGGCCTCAAAAGGTATTTTCCTACCTCTGCTTCTTATATACTCTGGAAAGCATATTTAATCCATAATTGCAGACTCAGACACCCAAATACACTCGTCGAAAAAGCTTGAATGAAGTTCAAATGAAAGAAACATTTTTTGCATGCTGATGAAATCTTAAAGAAAAAAACATTAATCTTCCCATATTTTGGTACAATTTAGTATCTACATTATATATTCATTCTTTAATGTGTATCAGTTGATCTATTTTTGTACTTGTAATTCATAGTCAAAACACAAGTCTTATGTCAGTTACTGTCACTCACTAATATTTCAACAATATGGCAATAAATTACTTTATAATTAATACTACCAAGTAGTATTAAATGACTCAAATATGACTTGAGAAAGAGTAGGATTACTTTGTGGCACAGTGGCGGAGACGAGTGGATGGGTTGCTGTATCCAAACAAGCACTGCTGAAACACAGTCATCTCTGCACATAAAATTTTCAATTGCTAATCTAACAAACTCAATTTATTTGTAGAGCATTTCAGTTTCATAATGCTGTAATTAAAATTGATTATTATGAAATTTGAAAGCAACAGGTTATTTCTGTTGAGCATTTTAGAAGCCAGCAAATTCAATAATGGCTTGAAAATATTAGCTTTGTGCATGGTTTGGACAGGCATTTTTTACATAACTACATACTTACAGCTATTTCATTTGATGCCCACATAGTATTTGGATTCTCTTTTTCAAAAGCTCATGGGTGGCACAGCGGTAGGGTTGCTGCCTGACAGCGCGAGAGACCCGGGTTCGATCCTGACTACGGGTGCTATCTGTACAGAGTGTATTTGTTCACCATGTGACCGGTTGGGTTTTCTCCGGTGCTCTGGTTTCCTCCCACACTCCAAAGATATACCAGTTTGTAGGTTAATTGGCTTCAGCAAGTTGGTCAGCACGGACTCAGTGGGCCGAATGGCCTGTTTCCACGCTGTATCTCTAAAGTTCAAAGTTTCTGCTTTCACATTCAATGCAACAAATCTGCCGAGAATGGACCGGATCTGCTGGCAGATAAGTCCGTATCTGGGGTATTACAAAGTGTCGGCTGGAGTGCAGCCTTCCACTCAATGGGCAGGTTTCCCAGCCTGCTGTGGGACACCTGCTCTCAGGCTGGGAAATCTGCCCACTGGGCCTGCACAGGATTAAACCTCATGCAAGTACAGAAGTCCCATTAAAACGAATGGGAAAAATTGGCAGCTGCTGACAGAAAGGTAAGTAGACCTTTTTAGCAGTCAGGAACATGGACCTAAGTGTTGTTTAATAGCTGGAGTTGCTACCAACTCTACTTCCCATGCACAAGGATGGCCATCCCTTGTGGCTTGGACAGTGATTAAACACGAAGATGTCAATGCCAGCAATCACAACATTTCCAGAACTAAAACAAATTGCCCAAATCAAAGATCAACTACTGCCATCTGCCAATTTGGCACGATTAATAAATAGGCTGGCATGCTAAATGAAAAGTCTGATGATATTTACTCGATAGAATCCTGAGATTAATTTCAACTGTTGTTTTAAAAAAAGGACGTAAAAATTATATTATGGCCATCTGACAAATCTTAAAGCGAATGGTCCTGTGTGATTCTTTCTTCCCAGAACTAATTAACATTGAGAAGCAGAAGGCAGAGGAAACTGTCACATATTATTGCCCTTTCAAATAAAATACTGTGGTTCAAATAAAACTTGGGTAGATTCTTGAAAGTCTCTTCTGATATAAGATTGGGACCATTGTTATTTCACCCTTGTAAACCTAATTAACAATGGAGATAAAATTCTGTTCTTCGTGAGCTCCTAATAGTTTATAATGCAAGCTGTAATGTGTGATAACGTAATCATTTTGTAGGATAAGCTCCACTTTCATACAAGCTACTGCATACAAATATTAGCTGCAGACCACTATTGAAAATAAACATTGTAAATATTTTCCAGGTTACTTAATCACCAACGTCCAAATAAAATTTGGATTTAGTTTCTCATCTTTAAAACAGTCGCTGAAGTAAATGTGAAGTGTGATGTCGCATAATGTATAAACAAATAGGTCTAGGGACTCTTTCCTTCAGCAATTGAATTGTTTAAAGGAAACCAAACAACAGAATTGGATTAATGACCTTTTTGCCCACCTCTTATGATATTTTGCAATACACCAGTTATCATTCTGTCTGTCATTTTTGTCCCTCCATTGTTACATAGAACATAGAATAGTACAACACAGGAACAGGCCCTTCAGTCTACAATGTTTGTGGCGACATAATGCCAAGATAAACTTATCTCATCTGTCTGTACATGATCCATATCCCTCTACTCCTTGTACTTCCACATGCCTATCTAAAAGCCTCTGAAACGCCACTACCGTATGCCTCCACCATTGCTACTGGCAATGTGTTCCAGGCCCCCATTACTCTCTGTGTGTAAAAAACTTGTCCTGCAAATCCCCATTAAACTTTCCTCCTCTCCCCTTCCTCTTATGCTCTAGTGTTGGACCTTTCCACCCTGGGAAAAAAAGTTCTGACTGTCTACCTTATCTATGCCTCTTATAATTTTACATACTTCTACCAAGTCTTCCCTCAATGTCCAACGTTGACATAATCATTCTCAAATTAATTGACGATCTTTGATCAGGTAAAAGGCCCGATCCAAAATGTCAGACAATCTTAATTCATAACTGCAGCACCTTACCTGGCAAGCAGATTGAGAGCTGGTTAAATTTAGTAAGACGAACTGGACAGGATTATCACAGGCAGGCTTGAGACTTCAACATCAGCTGTTTGAATGAGAGTCAAGATTCTGACTACACGAGTTGCCAGATCAAAGACTGATTTTATTTAATGTGAATCAATCCTAATCTGTTAACAGCTCTTTCCCTTTCATGTTAACTTTCTTTTTGCATCAGAAATTGCTCACAACTTTCATGATATCTATTCTGTTTGTATATTGCTAGTGGTTAAAAACGGTTATACAATGAGGAATTCCTTACCCAAATGTGGATCAGCATCAGTCATGAGAGATAATGGAGTATCTATCCTTAAACATACTATTAAAATGAATGTCTATGCTTTTTGCTTGGCTAGTATTTTAGGCAAATTATGGTAGGTTTTCTAAGCAGTCAAGTTGAATGTTCTTCAAACTAATCAATTAAGGTTAATGGGATAAAACCAGGCAGATTATATGCAGAGTGGGATAAGTGGTGCAAATCAAAATCTGCCTCAACCTTTATTGTCAAAAAGATGTTATAATCAAAACTTTAAACCTTCCATTTGTCCCTTATTTTCACCTTTTAGGGACTTCAACAGTAGAAGATACTATCTCTATCCTTGGACCTGAGGATATGCATTCTTTTTATCAGAGAATTAAAATTTATATTCATCGGAAAGATGCTCTGCGGCTTTATGGGACTCTGTCAATGGGGAATGGTGTGTTGCATTTCCATGTAGTTACACCCACAACTCCATACCTTAGTGTTGTTTGGGTAAAGCTACACGGCTGCTGCATGGGGGTATATGGAATGGTTTATAGCCTGCAATGTGGCTGAAAGCAACACAAAGCCCAAGATATTCCTTTGTATAGTGGAACACTTTGAGAAAGACTGCTATCAGAAATGAAATTACTATTCTGTTTTAGTACTTTTATGAGAGTGATGTTAGAATCTTGAAGTGGACTTGCCTGCAAGGGTGTTCATGTACCAAACTCTATGGTCACATGTATATTGCCCCTAATTAAATTACTTAAAGCAAATATTTTTGAACAAGAGAATTTCAAATGCCACTTAATGCCCCAATACATATCTGGGAATCTTTATGTGTAAATATAAATTGGAGCGTCAAAAGGCATTTGAAATTCTCTTGCTTGAGTAATTTTAATGAGGGGCTGATTTACCTGGTCTGTGGCTATCAAGTTTTGTATATGAACACTCTTGCAGGCAAGTCCACTTTAAGATTCGAACATTGCTCTCATTGACATCATTTCCTTCCTGGAGTCACATTTCTTTCCTCACTGCAGGTCTCCTTCTGTCCCTCATCACCACATCCTGGCTGATTGTGTCTGTGACCATTCAATCCAGCAACATATTGTGACCTCAATCACCTCTTCCAGCGAAGTATGAAGATCCTCCCCCCGATACTCAACTCTATTCTTGCAGTTTCTCTGTGATCTCCTTCCACTATAATTTCCCCTCACCCCCTTGAATTCTAGTACTAATGCAACAATGGCAGAGGGAAGGCTTTGTGTGCATGCCATTTGCCAGGTTGATATTGTTCGCAAATTTGTTTGCCATATGCGCAATAAAGTATTGTGGCTGGGTGCCCAGACATAAATCACACTGTCTCATTGCACATTGCTAGTTTTACGTGTCTTTTGAGGCACAGAACAATTTCTCGCCCCAGATATTTGACAAGTCGGATGGTGTGCAAGAGGAGCCGCAGCAGCATGGTTAGCTTTGGCATCATGACAGCCAGCTGTGTGAAAGCTTGCATAAAAAACCATGAAAGAGCAATGTCTTTAGTCATAGTGGTTAGAAGCTGGAACACACCACCTGGAGTCTTCCCAAGTTTCATCTGAAGACTTGGGTAACTCTGAGCTTCTATAACTCTGAGCATTTCAGTTCAGTTCTTTCAAGAAAGTTGGAGTCACAACTCAAATGCCTTGAGGCGATCTCACTAGTAAAGTTCCTGGTGCTACCACATGCAATGGTCGAGTGCACCTACACAAACCACTTCTTAAAAGTACTTTACACATCTACGGTAGTGGAATAAGGTTCAATTCAAGTGAACATGTCAATGTACACTTGTCAAACTGAATGGTTTTTATGCTGCTAAATTCCATGTGATTCTGTGTAGATTTGCAAAAGAAAGGGTAACTGGATAGAAAATTAAACTGAGGAGCCCTCGAGGGACAATGGGAAGCCGGACATCTCGTCAGATAGAAAATGCAACCGAGCATGAGGAAACCAGAAATAAAAGGCAGAAATAATTTTCAATGGGGAAATGCAGTTTTATTCTCTTCGTGCATGAGATGGTATTGGCTAGAAGAAAGGATGGCTTTCATTATTCATATCTACTTTGCAATCTCAGGACAAAGTTTATACATTTATGTTCATAACATTCAAGCCAAAAACACAATTTGTAAAATTTACCCCAAGGTCACAAAACAAAAATAGATAATGAAGACCATTTGGCTCACCTTAATTCACAATGAATTGAAAAGCATATGGGGCCTACTGACCTCTTCATTCACATTCCCAACATATGCTCCAAGCAAACAAAGATGTGCATTCAGAATCCTAACATTTATCCTGTTGTTTTAATGAACAGACTTTGTCTATCATATAAGACACACATTTACTTAATGTAACAAAATCAATCTTGTGAAAATGAAATCTCCGCATTCTTACAAAATGAAAAAATCTTCAAAGGTTTTATTTATTATGAAGTGGTCTGATTATAATGGAAAGTCAATTAGCTATTGTAAGGAACTTCTGGTTAGGTGAGTGGCAGGAAAAGTTGTGGATATTGATTGGTTTGAGAGAGAGAATGGTTTACAGGAAAATAAAGTGGGTAAATAGGACTGAATCGAATTCTCTTGACTGTTGGCATAAACCTGATGGGCCAATTGGCCTCTTCCCATGTGTATCAAATTATAATTGGAAACGTTGTCACATTCAGCATATATAAAATGAAGGGGAAATTGAAATAACCCAATGTAGTTTTGTGTAGTTTTTTTAACTGCAATGAAATTGGTATCCTTCAACACGTTTAACATTTTTTTACCTTCTCTCTCTTTTTTTCCAGGAATCCCCTAAATTCTCTTTCCTTTGAATCTCATCACTACCTTTTGAAACCTCCATGGAACCCAGGCCATCCCTAGAAGTGGAGCACCCAAGCCTCACCATAGCAACGTGTCCATTTACGAGCATCTTAGTGTCGGCAATTAAAGGCAAAGGAAGAGGCCCTCATTCACATCGCTGACCTGTGACCTTGTCAGGCATTTTGCACTGTGCAACATCTGATTTGAGGGTCTGTCCATGTCGGTTTTATCTTAACAGAACACAACTGTCTCCTTTGCGAGAACTCAACTATCTCAGGGTGTTTAACATTAAAAAAACATGCAAAAATTAATGCTGATTCTTATTTATTAAATTTGGAAAATGTATTATTGTTCTGTAGGGCCAAGGAAGATTCTAATTCTTCATAAGATATTCTGTAAATACTTTAATTTTTTGTTACTAAATTATAAATATATGCTTAGCTCTTTGGAGCACTGCTTTTCTTCTGTAGCTTGAGACGTTAAAATGTTCTGTCTTATAAAGAATGTGTTGTGCAAATTAATCCTAATTATTGTAAAAAAAAAAGCATAGAAATAATGATTAAAATAAAATGCTTCACTTTATTATATTAAAGAGTCGTGCAGCTAATATATTGTCAATGAAGAGGCTCCCAAGTTCTGTGAAAATAAAACAAAAATATAATTATTTAAGAAAAAACAAAAGAGCCTCAGTGCCTGATTGCAAGTATCTGACTTTTTCTTAACACATTAAAAAAAAATATCCCTCAAAAGTTAGATGTGCTCACATTGCAATGTGTTTCGAAGGCTTTGAACTTCATTGAGGAGAACTGCTGTTAAGTGCTGGCAAGAGTTCAGGGATTTTTTTAAAGTACATATGTGCATGGAACAGTGAACCACATAAATTGCATACAGATCAACTTGCCAGTTTCCATTAGCTTATACCTGTTAACCACTGTCAGAGGCCTTGGACTACAGCTAATCGCAGTTCACCAGGTAAAAAGATAGTGATCGTGAAATTCGCTTGTGTAGCACGTGACTTCTAAGTGCATTGCTATCGATTATGCGGCATGTAACTTTGGAGAACAAGCTTCCTTGTGCTTGACATGCACCAGGCACTGAAAATACAAGCCTGCTCCCTCAGCCACGTGTCTGGAAAGCAGTTCCTCATCACTCTCCCTCCTGAAAGATAGGACAAATAGATGCTGAACTTTCAATTGGCTCCATTGCCCAAACATTATAATGCATAGCGCCACGTTGTGATTCCTCTACTACTGATTTTCCGTCTCTGCACAAGCTAGAGAAACTAGAAACAATCAATTCAAAATACCAAAGCTATTTATACTTGTATTCGAGAATAAAACCATAAGGTCACCGAGTTTTCAGTCAGTTTTCCACAAGCATTTGCATTGACCCTTTGTATGTGAGGTCAAACTAGTGCATGGTTGCTCATTTAGAGTGGAGGAGGGAACAAGGTAACTGTGATGGATGCCCATGAGCGTATCTGCCCAATGGGCAGCTACAAAGAACCATTGGAATAGTGGTGGGACCCGAATGGTGTTATCCCGAGAGAGATTAGCAGCTTCACAATTAGTGAAGCAATGACCACATATCAGGGTAGACCATCGGCCGAACTCAAAGCCTGCTTGCGGATTGATCACTGGAATTCCAACACAAGCTCTCAGGCAGACAAATTATAGCCAGGTTTCTGTGTGTGTGTTGTAATTAATGTTAATCTATGGATTGCATGATAGATAGGGTGATCTGAGAATTCGGGGGGAAAAAAAATGGGTGCAGCCACACTATTTAGTGAGATGGCATATGAGCTACCTTCTCCCCCAGCCACAATGCAGTCAACTTGTGGTTGGCGATTGAACAGGTGTAGAATCTGCCTCTGAAACCTTTCCTACTGCGCCTGGCAATTTGCTGTCAGCCAGCGACTCTAAGTATCGGAGGCAGTGATGTGGTGTCTGCCTTCTTACTGTTCTGACTACTGAGCCCTGCTGCCTGGTCCTGGATGAGTGGCTGGTATTGCCCAGTGCAGCATTGTGATCGTGGTGAGGAGAGGGACAGGAAAAGCGACGCACTTGGAACATCTGCATGGCGTAAAGCAGATGTGTTTGCAGAATGAAGTGGAGATGAAACACAAGGAGTAGGATTGGTTAAGAGCAAAACATTACCTTCAGTAATCTGCTGTGTGGCAGCCAAGCCATTGTCGATCTTCCATAGAATAGTTAATACACAAAAGGACATAAAGTGCTGGAGTAACTCTAACGGGTCAGGCAACATTGCCATAGAACACAAATAGGTGACATGCAGTCTGAAGAAGGCTCCCATCCTGTCACCTATCCATGTTCACCAGAGATGCTGTCTAACCTGCTGAGTTACTCTAGCTCTTTGGATCCTTGTCAATACAATACAATGATACAATTTATTTGTTGTCATTTGAACCTCATTGAGGTTCAAACGAAATTTGGTTTCTGCAGTCATACACACAAGAAAAAGAACCAAGACACAACACAATTTACACAAACATCCATCACAGTGAATCTCCTCCTCACTGTGATGGAAGGCAAAGTCTTATCCCTTGTCTTGTCAGCCTCTATCGTTCAAATAACAGTCTGTAGGCACAGTCTTGCCAGTTTGCTGGTTCAGTCTCTCTTTGCGTGCATCCTTTTATTACATGGGAGAGGAAAGAGCATTAACATTTTATAATGTGCATATATGATATGCCTACGGTGACTGGATCGCTGAAGGTGTGAGATGTATGCATGAGTGATGGTATTTGACTGAGGTTGCATGCATGTCCGCAGAGGGGATTTGTTGCGTTTCTACTGGCCTTTATCTTGTGGAATTGGTACCAAGTTCTAATGGGCTTTACTGTGGCCATTTATCTCCAATGGCCATTTATTTCTCTTTGCTTATCCTTTGTATCAATGGGAACTTCTCTACCAATGTCCAACCTTTTCACCAAGATTTCCAGATCTGCTTCGATGAAAGGATTGTCCATCCATGCCCATGCTCTGCTGGTTTGGTTGCCCTGAGCTTCCTTTGTGGTGCACAACCAGCAGTTGTCTTCCCTCTTGAGGCATTAGAATTGATATCAATCAACACGAGATGGCTTCAGCAACTATGCGTGACTTCCAAAATCATTTAAGCTTTACATATGGCATTATTATGTTAATCGGCAAAACATAGCAATTGGCAACAGCAAAGTAAACACAAGTTTGAAAGAGATGCAAACGTGAAAATTCAGGCACTACCAAGATCAAGAATAAAAGGGCATGTGTCTCTGTACAGGACCATTTTAATTCTGGCCCATCAGATTCCATGACAAAGCTACAGTTCAGTCCACAGTACAAGCGTCAGGGAAAGACAAGAGACCATTCACCACTAGGCTAAACATCATCCCAAATGACTGTGTCCACAGTTCGTCACTTCACACAATCAAAGGACTAGTGTGAAAGAACCTTTCATTAGCTCTGTGAATTTGATCCCCCGTCACAAAGTTGAAAGGCCAGTGTTTGTTACTGCCTCTACAAAAAAAAACTAGCTACTTTGTCGATTCAGGCAGATGGAATGATTAAACAGACAATGTGAGCAAGATAGCAGTTAAAATGGATGGGAGATTTAACCATCAACTTAAAGTCTCTGAGGTATAGAAATTCATATGTGATTGAACGTGGTAACAATATAAACAGTGTGCATTGTACCCCATTTCTGAAATTCACTTTCATTGAAGTCAAGCGACCAAGGACATTATCTTCCCCTAAATCTACTTTGTTTACAGGTATTTTGCCTGCAAGTTGCAGCCCTCCATCGTACCACGCCCACCTTGGTCTCAAACATAGAATACAAGGTGATAACTTCCAAATTAGTGAATGCAACAATGTAATGTGATGTAGGGTGAAGTCAAACTCTGGACACATCCGAAACAGGAAATGTTGCAAAGGGAAAATGGAAGAATATACATTCAAAGTGCCAATAAGTTTAATCATTTAAAGATCATTTCTCTTCATTCTCTCACTTTAAATGGCATGAAATAGCAGAATGGATTAGCGTGTTCACCTTCAATGAGAATACAATAATTTTATGTCACAGAACAAGCAATTGAAAAGAGTTAATGAGGTAGAAATTATATAAATCAAAACTTTCAAATTCAAATTTGTGGGTCTTTACAGCGCAGTATTTGGCACATTTACTTAAGATTTGTGAACTAGGCTTTGACATCATTTTACTATAAAGTTACTTTTAGTTGCGGGTTAACTGGGCTCCTTGATAGATGTGGAGATGATATTGGAACAGTGAGACATGCCAAGAAAGGATGGCTACTTGCTCCAGAGCTCTGATCCAAATTTGACATTTCTATTGAACTGGTAAATCCTGGCTGCTAAATGATGGTTCTGGTGCACCCAGTAAGTCATAAATATGAAATTAATTTGTGGTGGCTCTGGTGCTAAATAATAGAACTGCAAGACACGGCAAAGTCGAATGGGGTGAGTCCGGAGTGATTATCATTCAATGTACTTTTCTTGAATGGGAGCTTTGGGTGGTGGGGAAAAGACTATTGGTTTAATCAAGTACATACTAAACCCACTATAAAGCAAAGAAACAAGAATAATGGCTAGAGAGGTAATCAAGTCAGGGTTGGAAACCACAAGTAAGTTTGGGGTTTCGTGAAATTAAGCCATGGCATAGGAATGTGGAAGGCCACAGAGGCTGATTAATGAGAATTGTTTGAGTTCTCATGGAAATTATGCTTTCTTAAACAAAAAGAGTTTATTATTTTATAGATATTATCTTTATAGTCATGCCTTCAGCTGGGTCAGATATATAATCAAGATACAAGAGACTTTTGTAGTGGAACGGTAAAATGGAATCACAAGAGACTTTCAGTCTGAAGAAGGGTCCCGACCTAAAACTTCACCTGTCCATTCCCTCCCCAAATGCCGAGTTCCTCCAGCAGTTTACATTGTGCTCAGATATATAATTGCTGGCTAGAATCATGGAAATTTTTAATTCAGTGCTTGATTGAATAAAACCACAGCTTTTCCATTGATTGCCTCCTCTGTGGAATCTTTATTTAGATCCATATTTCTTCAAATCTGTTTATGGTTAAATTGTTTAAATGACAAGATGAGAAAAAAGAGTCGAGAGTTAAACAGATCTCAGGAAAGTAGATTCCCATTTAGGTGAGTAACCTAAAGTTGAGGTCATGTTCCACGACACTAAAGGATTGAAAACAATAGAAGCAAAGCTCAGTGATTTCACCCATGTCACAATGGCCTGCCAATACTACAGTGCACCAATCTTGTGTGAAGTATAATACGTCTGATATATTTCGTATGGCTGTTTGGTTTCTTCAAGCTTGGCACGAATACTTGGAAAACTCTGAAGAAATGGAGTTATTGGTTGAGAGTTTCAGATGGGAGAAGTAATTCAGCACTGAAGACTACATCTCAGATTTCATTATACCTACATCTTACTTTTAAAAACGGTGCTCCTGTTCAGAAAATATGCACCCATGATAGAGCAGCATTTTAAGGCCACATACAATCTTTCTTATAAATATGCCCTTGACCCAGTACATAGATGCAATCACAAAAACATTATCACCAATCCTCAGAATTTTGAGGAGATTAGACATGTTGGCAATTACACAATCAACCTTCTACAGGTGTACAGTGAGAATATACTGACTGTTTGCAGCATGTACTGGTTTGGAAATTTAAATGCTCAAGAACAAAGGAGGCTACAAGATCGTGGTGCTTGCCCAGTCCATAATAGGCCCTGACCACAAACAAAGGGATGTATGGGAAGTGCAGCATCAAGAATGTAACTAATACCATCAAACACCCACACCATCTGGCCACGCTCTCTATTTGCTGCTACCATTGGGAAGCCTATTGCAAGTTACTTGAGAACAATTTGCTCCAAATTCAAGAATAGCTTCTTCCCATCAATCTTCAGGTTCTTGAAACACCCTGCGTAACTCTAACTAAACTCTTGCAAACCACTACAGACTGTGCATTACTGTGATTGCTCTACATAGGTTGTTTTCACGGTCTAGTTACTTAGAATAACTGATCATTTATTGTTGTTGTTGTGGCGTCTAATAACGGGCTTGCAAAGCCGCAGAAAGTTCCGGTTCCTATCTGGTGCATCTAACAAATAAGCATTCTTGACTTTAATAACATTAGCTTTGTTAGATGTTGTCAAGTAAAATAATTCTGTTTATTTGAATCATGAGTGTTTCTGTGGAAAAGTTGAAAAGGGTCAGATTGACAATAAATAAAAATTATGATGGTAATGACAAGTGATTCAACCTGTGGATCTTAACATGTCTAGTAACTAATAAAAATTGTCTCAAGACTTGGGTGAAATTGTTCCAAATATAGCAAAAAAATAGAGCAACCCTGAATTTATAAATATCTCACAGGTCAGCCTGACGCCTACTGAGTGGTGAACTACTGAAAATTGGTTCAATGTGCTTTTCATACCATTTTGTGAAAGGTATTATGTTACCTTTCCTTAAGACAAATGTAATGGAAAATCAACCAACAGTTTTCCAACCCATGGATTTCAAAGTTATTGGCTATATTTCCCCCCAAAATAGTGAAGCTAATCTAATAAGTAAGGTCTGACTCCACAAAGTGAAAGATGTAGCTAAACTGCAAAAGGAAGGTCTCCTTGAAATGGCTTTGCTCGATGACCATGTCAATTTCATTGAACTAATGAGACAATGGTGATGGACAGATAGGAAAATAAAGCTTACCAGTCAGATAATGAAGTCAGATAACCTTGGATCCAGGTTAAGAATGCAAGCAAGCTCAAAGGACCAAATTACCTACCCCTACTTATTTTCTAAAATGCTGGGAAAAGGTTTCATAGAGAAGTTCATGGTGTTGCTTATGGCTGTAGAGTAATCAGGTTATACTCACTATTTAGATTATCAGGAATAATACACAGCCATTTTAATGATCAGCATTGTAGCATCCCTAATCCATGTCTCATCTTTAAATATTCACTAGCCATCGATTCATGTGGTTGAGTTAGTGTAGTGTAGCAACATTACTGGTCACTGGATACACTAACGTTGTTACTGTGCTGACTTCATGTGTAAGTAGCAGGCTCTGTACATCCCTGCTCAGGTAATTACAGATGGCATTATCAGTGAGTTCAGTTAGAGTTTCAGATGACAAGCCCACAAACAGAAATGAAAATACCGTAGAAAGCACTTAACTGTTTCTGACTTTAGCGGCCCAGCTCCATCAGTAACAAGAAATATCGTATGTCTACATTGATAGTATCTGTCCTTCATTTCTCAGAACTTTACAATAATCTTTCCATTTTGAACTCCAGAGTCAGGAATACGTTTGTCCAGAATTTGCTTAATTTAGTGAAATAACAAAGTCGAGTGTTCACATTGATAAAATCTTTTTAACATGTTCAACATGAGAAAATGCACTTCAAACATCTGGCACAGTTTCAGCAGCAAAGGGTTACACAGCCTAATTTAGTGATTTAATTAGCATATTTGTATCCTTGTTGGTAAACTTTAATTTTGCTCAAGTAAAATCTCGCTGCTCTTTTATGATTAAAACATAGATTTGCTTTCAAGGATCAATCTAATATCCAGTTCACTGCCTCCAAATTTCCTCATAAGCTTTCACAGGAGTGACAGTGTCAAATTTCCTGATACTTATGTTTCCTTAGAATCTATTACAGAGTTCCTGTAATTGCTCTCACACACGATCCAGAGATAATGTGTAATTTATGTTTTCAAATACCCTAAAGAGAAAAAGTCAGAAAATATATTTGTCTGAAAAACCTCTGCTTAAAATTGTAATGCCTGGTGCATCCTCTCCAATCTTGTATGATTGAAAATTGATATGTAACCATGCATTAGGAAACTAAGAAGGTAGTTTGGGAAATTAGGCCCCACTCTCTGCAGCAACGTGCACTAGAACACATCAGACATTTGATGCGCAGAACACACACGGAGTGATCACTCCTTATACAATACCATTCACTGCAGCTGTGAGACTTAAAGGGATACTCACACAATTGGTATTTGCTAGCACAGCCTGCTGCAGATTTTTTTGGAAGCTATTCATTGAATTAGGGGTCTTCTGCTATTTGCGGTGACCATGGGTGGGGTGTTCTGCCATTTATCCACTGCACATCTTTGCCCTCTCAGTGGGGGTAAGGTTGAGGGTGCTGCAAAAGGTGTAGCTATGGACTGGCATTGGCAGTAAGCAGGGACCAAAGGAGGAAGTAGTCTGAATGTATTTGGAAGTTAAAGCAGTACCTTCAATGAGGACCTTGCAACAGCAGAACCAATGAGAGGGCAGGCCCTACAGGGCTTAGTAATGTGTAGTGAGCCAGATTTAGTTAGTAATGTTTTAGTAAGGGAAATACATGTAAACGTTTTCTTCAAAATAAACGTTAATGTGATTGTGACCTTTCACATTTTTGAAAGAGGTTGCTGTTGTGGATAGGGACATTTTCCATTGGTAGGCAAGTATGGAGCAGAAGGACCTGACTAGAACATCACCAGGTCAATCAGGAGAGTAACTGGGGAATGTACCTTC
This sequence comes from Amblyraja radiata, assembly GCF_010909765.2. NCBI lineage: Eukaryota > Metazoa > Chordata > Chondrichthyes > Rajiformes > Rajidae > Amblyraja > Amblyraja radiata. Next base: position 38,115,553 of record NC_045967.1, read on the forward strand.
ACACTAACCCTCCTCCGCAAATATATCACCATTCCTTCATTGCTGACGAGACTGAATTCTGCAACTTTCTACCAAACAGAATGCATCAACACCTTCTCACAGGCAGCCAAAGCTAACCTTGCCTGTACCGCCACATCCTTAAAATGAATAGAAAACTTGACAGATGTTTGAGCAAATAAAGCATTAAATATTGTGAACACATTTATCATTGTTGTCAATATTACAAAATGTTATTGTTAACTTTCAATCTGATTATGGAGGGTGCAGAGTGTGGAAATGGAAGGTTGTATTTTAGTATCAAGGGATGCCCACTTTATTTTGACTGTGGAAAATTACTCCCACTGTGCCAGAACTGTCTGGTCATCAGCCACCATCATATGAGACACTGGATTTGACTAATGATGATCCTGCATTGCCATTGACCTACCATCTACCTCATTGGAGACCCTCAGACTATATATAATCGGACTTTGTGGACTTTATTTGGCACTCAACATTATTTCCTTTATCATGTATCTGTACACTGTGAAAGGCTTCATTGGAATCATGCATAATCTTTCCATTGACTGGCTAGCACACAACAAAAACACTGTTTTTGCTATACTTAGTTACACATGGCAATAAAGTAAACAAAACAATTTTGTTTGGTAGTAAGTTCCAGAATTCAGTCTCATCAGCAATAAAGGAATGGTAATATATTTACTGGCCAGGATGTTATGCGGGTTGGAGGGAATCCTGCAGATAATGGTTATCCTATGTGTCCACAGCCCTCATCTTCCTTGATGGAAGAGGAAAGTTGATGTGAAGACATTCACCACTGTCTTTCTTGAGCCAGGCAGCAGGTAATTATTTGAGACCAGTTAATGGCTAAGCATGTCTTTAAAGATGAAACTATTTGAATGTGAGCCATAGTTTTTACAACAGAGATAGGAACAACCTTACTGTTGCAGAAACATAGAAACAGAAACTTTGAGCCAGCACCGCCATTCATTGTGATCATGGCTGATCGTCCCCTATCAATAACCCTGCCTGCCTTCTCCTCATTTCCCTTGACTCCACTGGCCCCTAGAGCTCTATCTAACTCTCTCTTAAATCCATCCAGTGATTTGGCCTCCACTGCCCTCTGGCAGGGAATTCCATAAATTCACAACTCTCTGGGTGAAAAGTTTTTTCTCACCTCAGTCTTAAATGACCTCCCCTTTATTCTAAGACTGTGGCCCTTAGTTCTGGACTCGCCCAACATTGGGAACATTTTTCCTGCATCTAGCTTGTCCAGTCCTTTTATAATTTTATATGTTTCTATAAGATGCCCCCTCATCCTTCTAAACTTCAGTGAATACAAGCCTAGTCTTTTCAATCTTTCCTCATATGACAGTCCCGCCATCCTAGGGATCAATCTCGTGAACCTACGCTGCACTGCCTCAATCACAAGGATTTTAATTTGTGTTTTTCATTACTGGGATTGTCAATTATTAAACCTTTCTCATGTTCTTCTTCTTGCGTATGCCGTGCACAGCCTAGTCGGAGGTCAACTTGTTCTATTTGATCTTGTTTGTGCACGTCGGGTTGATAGTATTAGTCGAATCAGGGTGCACCACGTGAAGGTCGCAATCTCCCACCCCTTTCTCATATTACCACATAGGCATCCCAAATAGATTAAGAAAGTAATCATGAATTAACTGTTCAAAAAGGAACTGCAGATGCTGGAAGTTATCGAAGGTACACAAAATTGCTGGGGAAACTCAGCGGGTGCAGCAGCATCTATGGAGCGAAGGAAATAGGCGACGTTTCGGGCCGAAACCCTTTTTCATTAACTGTGTTGGACAGTAGAGAACGTACTGACTGGTTGTATCGTGGCCTGGTTTGGCAACTTGAACATCCAGGAGCGGAAAAGACTGCAAAAAGTTGTAAACACTGCTCAAGCCACCACCGGTTCTGACCTCCCCACTATCGAAGGGATCTATCGTAGTCGCTGCCTCAAAAAGGCAGCCAACATCATCAAAGACCCACACCATCCTGGCCACACACTCATCTCACCACTGCCATCGAGAAGAAAGTACAGGAGCCTGAGAACTGTAACGTCCAGTTTCAGGAACAGCTTCTTACCTACAACTATTACGCACTACAACCTCATAAGCTATGAACGACAATAAACTATTATTATTATTATTGCACTATTATTATTTGTTCTTTTTTTCTGAGTTTTTGTTATATTATTTATTATGATTACATATTCTGTTGTGCTGCAGCAAGTAAGAATTTCATTGTTCTATCTGGGACCCATAACAATAAAACATTCTTGACTTGACTAGGAAATTTACCTCTTTAAACCAGGCAATCATAAACAAATTGTTACATCTTTATTGGGATCATTTCAAGTCAAGTCAAGTCAAGAGTCAAGAGAGTTTATTGTCATTTGGCCCAGATAGGACAATGGAATTCTTGCTTGCTGCAGAATATTGTAGGCATAAATACAGATCAGATCAGTGTGTCCATATACCATAAAATATATATATATACACACACATAAATAATCAGATAAAGTGCAATAGGCTGTTATAGTTCAGAGTTTGTTTGAAGTTGTGTTTAATAGCCTGATGGCTGTGGGGAAGTAGCTGTTCCTGAACCTGGATGTTGCAGATTTCAGGCTCCTGTACCTTCTACCTGTTGGCAGCGGAGAGCTGAGTGTGTGGCCAGGATGGTGTGGGTCCTTGACGATGCTGGCAGCCTTTTTGAGGCAGTGACTGCGATAAATCCCCTCAATGGTAGGGAGGTCAGAGCCAATGATGGACTGGACAGTGTTTACAACTTTTTGCAGCCTTTTCCGTTCCTGGACGCTCAGGTTGCCGTACGAAGCCACGATGCAACCGGTCAGCAGCCTCCCTACTGTGCACCTGTAGAAGTTCGAGAGAGTCCTCCTTAACATACTGACTCTCCATAATCTTCTCAGGAAGTAGAGGCGCTGATGTGCTTTCTTTATGATTGCATCAGTGTTCTGGGACCAGGAGAGATCTTCGGAAATATGCAGCCTAGGAATTTGAAGTTCTTGACCCTTTCCACCATCGACCTGTTGATAAAGCGGGACTGTGGGTCCCCATCCTACCCCTTCCAAAGTCCACAATCAGTTCCTTGGCTTTGCTGGTGTTGACAGCCAAGTTATTGTGCTGGCACCATTTGGTCAATTAGTCGATCACACTTCTATACTCTGACTCTTCCCCATCAGTGATACGTCCCACAACAGTGAACTTGATGATGGAGTTTGCACCATGTCCTGCTACGCAGTCATGAGTATAGAGTGAGTACAGCAGGGGGCTGAGCACGCAGCCTTGAGGTGCTCCCGTGCTGATTGTTATCGAGGATGACACATTTCCACCAATACGGATAGACTGTGGTCTGTGAATGAGGAGATCTGAGAGCTTGGTAACCAGCTTGGAGGGAATGATGGTATTAAATGCCGAGCTGTAGTCAATGAATAACAGCCTGACATATGAGTTTTTGTTGTCCAAGTGGTCCAGAGCGGAGTGGAGAGCCAGTGAGATCGCATCCACCGTTTCTGCAACTGCAAGATAAATTGTGAAGAAAGAATAACATAAAGGTCTAACTGTTTGTTATTTTTATATTCGGATATATTTGGAGTTATAAATATACATTTGCAAACATTCAACCAAATCCGTGTTTCCAGGAATCTAATCTTTCACAGGGATATGAATGTGCAAAAGAATTACCACAACTAGTTGCTCCAGATCAGACTGTGGCATGAAGTGGTCTGTTTTCAATTACACTGATTGACTGGGTGATGAATGTGTAAGATTTGCCAAGTGCCACAATCAATTGTGTGAAGGGGTCACATCCTTATAAAATCTATCAGTCTTTCCTACAATCCAACTACACTTGGTTCGAACCCCCATCATTCAATTAGGGTTGTAGAACTGGTTTTAAAAGTTAGTTATAAGTAACACTTCTTTGATAAAATGCAAATCTAGAAATTCTATTACATTTGAAGGATGTAATTGTAGTCAAACAATACCCACATGAGCAGAGCTATATTTTACAAGCTTCGCATTGAATGTGGTGGAATTATGATGAAAAGTGGCCAAATTTAATAAAAAACAGAGCACAAACATGATAGTCTCTGGATTACTAGCTGAAGCATACATAAATTAGCATCTGGTTATTGATATTAGAGAGTTGACTGTGAGGCCCAGTTATCGGTGGAAGAAACAGGTTACAATTCATTGGACAACCATTATTTTACTGAGGACAGAGGAAGCTGTTATGTTGGAATGCACAACTTGAAACAGGCTGATTTTATGCCTGTGAATTGTTGGCTTTATGTAAGAACATTTGAGGATGATCAGATTCCAAATATATAGAGCCCTGGAGAGATCACACCTGGAAAATTGTGTGCAGGTCTACCCAAAGCAGGGTACGTTTGTGATAGAGGGACTGCAAACAGAACAAAATCCATGTTGATTCCAAGCATTGGGCAAAATTTGCCTAATGGGGAAATTTTAAACAAATAGAGGCAAGAAAGCCTACACTGTGGTTATACTCTCTAAGCCTAATAGAGCAAACGCTGATCCCCTTGAAACTCACAACATTCTTCCAGCATCCAACAAGATAAATGTAGGAATGATGGTTCGTCTGGTTGGAATCAAAATATGGAGTCAGACATTTAGGGCTGAGATGAGAATAAATCCCTTCATCCATAGAGCAGTGAATCCTTGGACTTTTCTACCCAAGAGTGTACTGATGACGATGGGCCTCAGTTTCAAACCACTTCTTCAAACCCCTTTTTATCCTAGATGTAAACTGGATACTACTGTAGGTGCAGTTAAAATAGACTATTGGCCCATGCAGGCTAATCACAACTGCTCGATAACTTCTGTCTGACATGCCTGTAGACTTCCTGATGCATAAATAAATATTTTTAAATCCCTCTTGAGCATTGAGCAAATTAAAGTAATTTAAAAAAATAGTTGTTGAAAGATTTCTTTGCTTTTAGATTGTGTTTATTGCATTAATGCCTTTGGGATGGTTTGCTTTCAAAATGTATATGGTGTATGTATGGGTCCATGGTGGCTGCCCAGAGTTATAAAGAAGTGACCTAACCCAGCCTAAACAAGCGGTCAGCTTAGGGGCAGTTGGAAGGGTCAGCTTTGGATGGTACGATGAAGACTTTTTCATGGGACTGAGTGGGCAGCGGAAAGCTGCTTAGGAAGCAACTCTCCGAAGGAGGTACCCTGTTAAAACAAGAATGACACTCGTGTACTCATGAAATGCACAATCTGAAAAGAAACTAATGTCCCATTATAAATTAAAAGGCAGGCAAAACACAGGGGGGCCAATTTACTACCCAAGTGGTGAAGAAGAAAATTATGCATCCTTTCTACCTGCCTCCACCATGAGTTATCACCAGCCACAATAGCTCCAGTCTTAAGATAGTGTGAAGTTGGTATATTCACAGTGCTTCTGACAAAATGTATCCATGGAATGATCACGTTCACGTTATAGGAGTAGAATTAGGCCATTCGGCCCATCGAGTCTACTCCGCCATTGAATCATGGCTGATCCCACTTTCCTGCCTTCTCCCCATAACCCTTGACAGCCATTCTAATCAAGAATTTATCTATCTCTGCCTTAAAAATATCCACTGCCTTGGCCTCCACAGCCCTCTGTGACAATGAGTTCCACAGATGAACTACCCTCTGACTAAATGATAACACAATGTTTATTCCATGTGTTAAGATATGGCAGCATAACATCTACTCCTTTTACTTATGTTTTTAATAGACATTTCAAACTAAATGTTCAATATGCGAGTAATGCCAGCTCAATTACATGAAGGATGATACACAAAGACTCTTCCATTATGAGATTGTCACAGAAACAATTTGTTTTGAAGAATTCTCTTTCTCTTCTAAGGTAATTTTAAACGACTTCTAAACATCTTTCTGAAGACAGTGGTTTAGAACAGATAGGAGAAATGACCAAGAAATGTGTGCCTACAATTTGTTCGTGTTAAAGGCTGTCATTTAGCACTCATAGGCACCTGTCAGTGTAAACACTTATAACATTTACTGAAAGATAACTTTTATTAAAAGATACCAACAATATCTTGAGGGAGAACAAGGGAACTCCATTCTGAAATAAAAAATGAAATATAAAATGTCAACAATCATTTCACCTCTACTTTCTCAATAGTTCATAAAGACATTTGCCTTGCTCTTTCCCCTGTGCTATGGAGATAACAACGTCACACATTTCCATGGAATCTTTAATAGTAAGATTAAACGAGAACTTACCAGTTTGAAGTTTGATCTTTATTTTATGAGGAGTTACGATGAGGGACTACGTGAATATCGTCAAACGCATAGCGCAGCGACCGGTTGTAGAGGGGTAGAGCTCCTCCAAGCAGTCGCTGCGCTATGCGTCTGACGATATTCACGTAGTCACTCACGTGACTCCGAAGTAAAATCTTATACACATCCCTGGGAACTTCAATTGTATGCTGTCTAAGCCACATGAAGAGCTATTAATAAATGAGGTGGCATTTAAATGGTATTGTAAGAGTGGAATGGGAAGCACATAGTTGAAGACATTTAGGAAATAATTTAGAGTTAGGCAAAAAAAGTGTTCCTCAAGGAGGAACTCAATGGATGTCAGCATCTGTGGAGGGAAGTGGAGATACACGCGACTGCAGGTGCTGGAATCTGGAGCAAAAAGAGGAGAACAGCTGGAGGTAATTAGCTGTTCAGGCGCGGTACCAGAATCTTGGCAACTGAAGACAGTGTTGCAAATAACCGAGTGCTTAGAAATGGTAAAGCGCAAGAGGAACAGGAAAATTAGTGTCATTTGGCCCCTCAAGCTTGTTCTACAATTTAGTATGAATTGTGACCCAACACCATATGATATCCCTTTTAGATAACAGAAATCTTTACCACCAAGCTGATAATTAATCTCACATTAATTGACATTTGGAATAGGGTATTTCAAACTTCTACTTTTGTATGTGGGAGTGTTTCTTAATATTGCCATAGAAACATATGACTTACATTTGGACCATGTCTATGTTTTGCCAGAAGTGACTTTTTTTTCTACCCACCACATCATTTCCCGTAACATTTTGAAAACCATTAAAATTGCCTCATGCTTAATCTTTCAGATTACTGGAAATACAACTCAAGTTTCAGTTATTACAGCATATAATGTCGTCCTTATCATCCATGTTTAACTTGCACTCAGTACAACAGTCATCCTTACCCTGACCTTTGATGGTTGTGTTACACCATTTACCTACAATAGCATAGTATGATCACAATTAGTTAAATGCCTCGTGGCCGTGAGAGTGGTAACTCAATCCATTGGAGTTGCTCCAATCCTCTGTAACAGTTGTGCAAAATTGGTGGAGTTGCTCGAGAAAATGCAGTTATTTAAAAATAAGAAGCTACACTATTTCTTATAGGGTTATACTAGGTTCTTATTAAAGACATCACATTTCCACTAGCAGCAATTCAAGGTCAGATATCCCAAATATTAGCTTACAACTATTGTTTCTCAAACTGACATCATTCTGTGAATCTGCATCCAGTCATTGTCCTGTCTGACTGTTCATCTTCCTCTCTCTGTAATCTTGAACCTCTGCTCCCTTTTCATAACTCACATTAGCTCCCATACACCCATTAATCCTGAGGAAAATCCATCTCTTTGACAGGGTCTTTCCTAATATCTTCCTCAACTTTGGGTTGTTTAGATTTTAACCCTTTCATTGGCTAAATAATTTATACTCTAAATAAATGCTGTCCGTTGTAAGAAACCAATCGTTCAAAGGTTTATTTATTATCACGTGTACTGGGGTACAGTGAAGTACTTTTGTTGCATACAACAAGACTATCATCATACATAAACACATTCCCCCAGTTAGTACAGAATGTACAGAACAGCCCACTCAGTCTATATGCAGGAGGTGCCATTTTACAGTCCCAGCAGCAGCTGGCTGCAAAAGCCCATAGAAACATAGAAACATAGAAAATAGGTGCAGGAGTAGGCCATTCGGCCCTTCGAGCCTGCACCGCCATTCAATATGATCATGGCTGATCATCCAACTCAGTATCCTGTACCTGCCTTCTCTCCATACCCCCGATCCCTTTAGCCACAAGGGCCACATCTAACTCCCTCTTAAATATAGCCAATGAACTGGCCTCAACTACCTTGTGTGGCAGAGAATTCCACAGATTCACCATTCTCTGTGGAAAAAATGATTTTCTCATCTCGGTCCTAAAAGATTTCCCCCTTATCCTTAAACTGTGACCCCTTGTTCTGGACTTCCCCAACATCGGGAATAATCTTCCTGCATCTAGCCTGTCCAACCCCTTAAGAATTTTGTAAGTTTCTATAAGATCCCCCCTCAATCTTCTAAATTCTAGCGAGTACAAGCCGTCTATCCAGTCTTTCTTCGTATGAAAGTCCAGCCGTCGCCTCCATTCCGGTCGTCTGACAAACCGTCGTCCCTCTTCTTGCACGGCCCTCTTCATCTCTTGCTCCCCAGGGGGCATCTCTCGCAGCCAACGTTGAGGACATGGAAGGTAAGACTCCCTGGTTCTTCTTTTCTCAGCTATTGTCCATCGTCCGTCGCCATCGCCAAGTCCCTCCATCCTCCTCTCCGATTGCCGTTTTTCAGTGGCTCGCTGTGACTGGGCTCGCAGGGCTTCCCTCTCTGGGCAGATATACTTGGATCATACACACCAAATTTCAGGCACAATTGGAAAGACATCACACATATGGGTATCGCCATTCAATTGGCTAACTAATTGGTCACTCATAAAAACTGCTAAAGATATTTCATAGCCTGATTTTTGTAAGCATTAGAATGCTCCTCCCTGTCCCACAAAAATACTCTGACTATTATTGGCCTTTGTAGTTCTTCCTTACCCGACCCCCAATCCTTAATTCCATAGATCTCTTCTCCCCAATTGTTCACTCTTCCAGTTCACTGGCATTATCAACTCAAGATTCGGGTCATAAAATGAGTGAGACCAACAGTGTTGTGGGTCTGAACACCCATTGTGATTCTTAAATCAGCTAAGATGTACTGAAAGACATTCTTCTATGATTCAAACTTCTGTGTTTATAGTTAGACTGTTTATACACGAGGCACACTGTGAAAGCAATCTTCATTCAACATTTAAGCAATAACAATGATGATAAAGTACAAAAATCATGTCACAGCTGAAAACCTAACATTCAATCTCCACAACATGTTTTAGTGGAACAGTATATGTCACGAATTTCCATACTTCCCATAATTTGTTGTCCAGGTAATTCTATGTTCTGTAAATGTCCCGGAGGTGGTGGAAGTGCTGGTTGCTCAGTGGATCTGAACAATAATGAACCATTACTGCAATAGATCATAGGCTGTAATGATACTGTGTGTTAATTTGTGCTTGAAAGCTCCATTCTGCAATCAAGCAACATCACCAGTCCATAAAGCTGGATGTGATTATCTTTTGACAATTTGCCCATAATGAATCACCAGGAACAGGTGCACAATGAGTTATAGATTCACTCTGAAACTGCAGGTCTGAAATAAAAACATAAGGTTTATTTTCTAATCACATTAATCAGATTAACAGGTGGAACTCATAGAAACATAGACACATAGAAATTAGGTGCAGGAGGAGGCCATTCGGCCCTTCGAGCCACCACCGCCATTCATTGTGATCATGATTGATCATCCACAATCAGTAACCCATGCCTGCCTTCTCCCCATACCCCTTATTCCGCTAGCGCCAAGAGCTCTATCGTACGCTACTGCCTTCTGTGGCAGAGAATTGCACAAATTCACAACTCTTTGGGTGAAAATGTTTTTTTCTCATCTCCCCTTTATTCTTAGACTATGGCCCCTGGTTCTGGACTCCTCCAACATTGGGATTTATTTTTCCTGTATCTAGCTTGTCCAGTCCTTTTATAATTTTATATGTTTCTATAAGATATCCTCTCATCCTTCTAAATTCCAGTGAATACAAGCCCACTCATTCCAATCTTTCCTCATATGACAGTCCCGCCATCCTGGGGATTAACCTTGTGAACCTACGCTGCACTGCCTCAATAACAAGGATGTCCTTCCTCAAATTAGGAGACTGAAACTGCACACAATGCTCCAGATGTGGTCTCACCAGGGCCCTGTAAAACTGCAGGACCTCTTTACTCCTGTACTCAAATCCTCTCGTTATGAAGGCCAACATGCCATTAGCTTTCTTCACTGCCTGCTGTGTACCTACATGTTTACTTTCAGTGATTGGTGTACAAGGACACCCAGGTCTCATTGCACTTCCCTTTTTCCTAAACTGACACCATTCAGATAATAATCTGCCTCCTTGATCTTGCCGCCAAAGTGGATAACTTGGGCAGACACCATTAAAACATTCGGCACATTCATCAGTTAGATTCTTCCTAATTTATACATCGCATACAAAACAATGGAAGGCAAAATTCTTCAGATTCTGAAAACTTGAATTCAAAGCAGAAAATGCTGGAACTACTCAGTAGGTCAGGCAGCATATATGGAAAGAGAAACAGTGTATTGTAATAGACAAAAATGCTGGAGAAACTCAGCGGATGAGGCAGCATCTATGGAGTGAAAGAAATAGGCAACGTTCCGTGGCGATACCTTCAGACAGGTCTTCGCTCCATAGATGCTGCCTCACCCGCTGAGTTTCATAGCAAAAGGATTTGAGTATAGGAGCAGGGAGGTTCTACTGCAGTTGTACAGGGTCTTGGTGAGACCACACCTGGAGTATTGCGTACAGATTTGGTCTCCTAATCTGAGGAAGGACATTCTTGCCATAGAGGGAGTACAGAGAAGGTTCACCAGACTGATTCCTGGGATGTCAGGACTTTCATATGAAGAAAGACTGGATAGACTCGGTTTGTACTCGCTAGAATTTAGAAGATTGAGGGGGGATCTTATAGAAACTTACAAAATTCTTAAGGGGTTGGACAGGCTAGATGCAGGAAGATTGTTCCCGATGTTGGGGAAGTCCAGAACAAGGGGTCACAGTTTAAGGATAAGGGGGAAATCTTTTAAGACCGAGATGAGGAAAACATTTTTCACACAGAGAGTGGTGAATCTGTGGAATTCTCTGCCACAGAAGGTAGTTGAGGCCAGTTCATTGGCTATATTTAAGAGGGAGTTAGATGTGGCCCTTGTGGCTAAAGAGATCAGGGGGTATGGAGAGAAGGCAGGTACAGGATACTGAGTTGGATGATCAGCCATGATCATATTGAATGGCGGTGCAGGCTCGAAGGGCCGAATGGCCTACTCCTGCACCTATTTTCTATGTTTCTATGTTTCTCCAGCATTTTTGTCTACCTTCGATTTTCAAGCATCTGAAGTTCCTTCTAAACAGTTCATTGTAATGATATTTTTAGGTTCTGAGGAAAGGTCTCATACCTAAACTGTTTACTGGGCCTCGTTCCACAGATGGAGTGGGAAACAAGGTAGAATCATCCCATAACCTGCCTTTCCGATGGATGTCCTGGCCACATCCCTATCCATCCCTATCAATGGGCAGGCCTACATTATTTGCCAGAGGAAGACCAAATAATTCATGGTCAATGTAAAGGAATGGAGAATTGATGCAAGTGGTGTCAGCCCCTCTTTTACTGTTTTACTTTTATGGGACTTTTATTTACTGTGCATTTTAGGAAAAGCAATGCAAGTGAGAAACCACAATGGCAGAGTTAATGAATGGCTCAGTTTGTATTTACTTCAGGAATGCAAACAAGCTTCATACTGAAACACTGAACATTTTGTTTTATTTACAGGCTGCGCATTCCCTGTTGCTTGTGTACTCCTGAGACAGGATGTATCAATGGAGTCTAGCCAGCTCGGTGATCATAAAAAACCTTTTACTGTACATCAGTGATAGTTGGAGGTATGAAATTATATATGTGTATATCTCTAGGTGAGAATTAGTTAATTATGTAAAATAGAGTTGCAATAAATTCATCACCATTTCTAAAATAAATTGTTTTTTGGAATTCACCTATTAAACCTTGTCAGAGTTGTTTATTGAACAGGTGAATGTGTTGGAATGCAACAGAAATCATTGCCCAACTGGAAATTGTGTATACATGGTGCGAGTTGATTTTATTTCTTTAAGTAAAGAAATGGTGCCAAAATAAGAAATGAGTTATGGCGAGCAAGCAGACTTAGAATTAACTAATCCATCAACCTGGTCTTCATGAAGTGTTTTCATTAAAAGCAATGTGAGGGCTTTCAGTCTTGGCTAAAGCTACGCAGAAACTCTGGAGAAATAGTGTCAACAGTGTTGATGATGTTTCTTTGGCATTTCTGTGTGATTTTGTCAAAGTTAAAGTGGACAATCGCTGTAATTTAACCCACATGTGGTTAATCCTGGAGTGAAGCTTAAGTACACAACTTTCTGCCATAGATTTGAGAAATTCACCAGTTCAGCTGTACAGATACTTAAAATTAATTTTGTTTCAGTGATGAGAAGGATGCATGTAAAAATATTCATATGTATATTTTACCCACCTAATCAATTTTATTATGACAGTAGTAAGTTTATGGTTTCATGAAAACATGCATCAAAACCAAGCACTGTTACAACATCTTGTCTGTTAGGGAAGCATTAAGTAATATAGCGACAGATTTGCTTCTCGGTTGTACAAGCCCTTGTGCAATCAATATAACTCCACACTATCTCGAATGTGTCTGGAGTCAGAGAGTGATGAAGCTGGTACATGGACAGGAATACCATCTTGTTTTTCCGTAGCATTGTAAGTTCCACACAGGAGACACTTGTCCTACCCATCACAAGGAAGAGATATTAGTTCACCAATTTCCCCCCACAAATACACAGTTTGTGTTTTTCGAGAGTATTGCAGATTCCTTTTGTCGAATTTTCAGAAGTTCGAAACATTCACTAGTCAATGGATCAGTTTAGTCTATTAAGGCTATTGCAAGGAGAAAATTAAAGCCCTGCAAGTCCTCACAAACTACACGTTCACTTTTCCCATCACTGCCCATCCCTGACGTGTTGCTTGGAGTCTAAACTTTTAATCTATCCATATTTCCTAGCAAAGAGTCTGTACAGAGAAGTAGTTAGGAAACAGGGGTTTCCCTATTCAGTTATGGATGAGACTCTCACTAGGGTCTCCTCGATATCCCGCAACTCGGCTCTTGCTTCCCCTCCCCCCATTCACAACAAGGACATAGTCCCCCTTGTCCTCACCTTCCACCCCATCAACCGTTGCATACAGCATATAATCCTTCAACACTCGTTACCTCCAACGAGATCCCAATACTGGCCACATCTTCCCATCTCCACCCCTTTTTGCAAAGACCGTTCCCTCCGCAGCTCCCTGGTCAACTTGTCCCTTCCCACCCAAACCACCCCCTCCCGAGGTACATTCCTCTGCAACCGCAGGAGATATAACCATATAACCATATAACAATTACAGCACGGAAACAGGCCATCTCGACCCTTCTAGTCCGTGCCGAACACGTATTCTCCCCTAGTCCCATATACCTGTGCTCAGACCATAACCCTCCATTCCTTTCCCGTCCATATAACTATCCAATTTATTTTTAAATGATAAAAACGAACCTGCCTCCACCATCTTCTCTGGAAGCTCATTCCACACAGCCACCACTCTCTGAGTAAAGAAGTTCCCCCTCATGTTACCCCTAAACTTCTGTCCCTTAATTCTCAAGTCATGTCCCCTTGTTTGAATCTTCCCTACTCTCAGTAGGAAAAGCTTATCCACGTCAACTCTGTCTATCCCTCTCATCATTTTAAAGACCTCTATCAAGTCTCCCCTTAACCTTCTGCGCTCCAAAGAATAAAGCCCTAACTTGTTCAACCTTTCTCTGTAACTTAGTTGCTGAAACCCAGGCAACATTCTAGTAAATCTCCTCTGTACTCTCTCTATTTTGTTGACATCCTTCCTATAATTAGGCGACCAAAATTGTGCCCCATACTCCAGAATTGGCCTCACCAATGCCTTGTACAATTTTAACATTACATCCCAACTTCTATACTCAATGCTCTGATTTATAAAGGCCAGCACACCAAAAGCTTTCTTTACCACCCTATCTACATGAGATTCCACTTTCAGGGAACTGTGCACAGCTATTCCCAGATCCCTCTGTTCACCTGCATTCTTCAATTCCCTACCATTTACCATGTACGTCCTATTTTGATTTGTCCTGCCAAGATGTAGCACCTCACACTTATCAGCATTAAACTCCATCTGCCATCTTTCAGCCCACTCTTCCAACTGGCATACATCTCTCTGTAGACTTGAAAATCTACTTCATTATGCACAACCCCACCTATCTTAGTATCATCTGCATACTTACTAATCCAATTTACCACACCATCATCCAGATCATTGATGTACATGACAAACAACAGTGGACCCAACACAGATCCCTGTGGCACCCCATTAGTCACTGGCCTCCAACCTGCCAAACACCCACTCCACCATTACTCTCTGGCATCTCCCATTCAGCCAATGTTGAATCATCTTGCTACTCCAACAATAATTACCCAACCATGAACCTTCTTAACCAACTTCCATGAGGAACCTTGTCCCAAAGGCCTTACTGAAGTCCATATATACCAACATCCATGCTTTACCCTCATCAATTTCCCGAGTAACCTCTTCAAAAAATTCAAGAAGATTCGTCAAACATGACCTTCCAGGCACAAATCACATGTTGACTGGTTCCTAATCAGACCCTGTACAGGTCTGTCCCTTTACCTCCCCCAGCGGACTCATCCACAAGGACCCCGACCGTCTTTTTCCGGTGAGGCAGAGGTCACTTGCACCTCCTCCTACGTATCCACTTTACTAGGTGTCAACTTCTCGGCATTGGCGAGACCCAAGCGCAGGCTCGGCGATCGTTTCGTGACGCTGAACATCTCCGCTAAGTCGGCCTTAACCTACCTGATCTCCCGGCTTGCTCAGCACTTTAACTCCCACCTCCCATTTCCAATCTGACCTTTCGTCCTGGGCCTCCTCATTAAGCCCTTGCTTTCTCTCTCCCTCCATCCCCTCCCCCTTCCCAGTTCTCCCACCAGTCTTACTGTCTCTGACTACATTCTATCTCTGTCCCACCCACTCCCCTGACATCAGTCTGAAGAAGGGTCTCGATCCGAAACATCACCCATTCCTTCTCTCCAGAGATGCTGCCTGTCCCGCTGAGTTACTCCAGATTTTTGTGTCTAGTTTCCATATTAGCTCCATTAACTTCCATAGAGTCCATAACACCAAAGTGGAAACCGGTTATTCTAGATTCCAAGAGATTGCTTAAGAAGTAAGTTATGAAGAATGCCTCTATCGGCTGGTTGGTGAAGGGAAAACTAGAAAGAGAAAAGACAAGGTGATAGTGGTGCAAGGTAGGAAAATGGGTAATGGGCAGTAAGGGGAAGAGCAAGCTTAAGTGTACAGCTCCAAATAGAGTCAGAGCAAGTTAGAATATAGGAAAGTGAAGACTAGTTATCTGGGTGCACACACAGCATTCACAGCAAGGTAGACAAATTAATAACATAAATTGCAATGAATTGTTATGACCTAATACTAATTACAGAGAGGTGGTTTCAAAGTGACCACGGTTAAAAAATAAATACTTCAGGAAACTTAACTTTTAGAAGAGAAAAGTTAAATGAAAAAGGAAGCCCTGATATAAAGGATCCCCCCCCCTACACATCGCCCTGTCCCCAGTCCACCCACCTGCCTTCCTCTGGCCCCAACTCCCATCCCTGCCGGGTGTTCACCATCCCCCCCGACCTCCCCCTCTCCCACACCGAACGGTCTGTCCTCAGCAGAGGTCTTACCTTTGTCCCCCTCCGTCTCCATCTCAATGAGTTCCGTGCCCACCATGACTTGGAGCGCTTCTACCGTCGCCTCCGCCTCACAGCGCACTTCCATGGGAAGGAGTCCTCGCCCCCCAATGATGACCCTTTTCCCGTCTCCAACGCATCCCCTCCTCGTGGAACCCCTCTCGTAAAGTCCCGGCTCTGGAACTCTTTATCCAGACCTGCCGCCGCGACGTCAACCGCCTCAACTTCTCCACTCCCCTGTCTCACTCCAATCTCTCCCCCCCTGAACGCACTGCCATTGAATCACTCCGCAAAAACCCAGATTGGGTTATCAAACCAGCCGACAAGGGAGGTGCCGTGGTAGTCTGGCGCGTCGATCTCTACAAAGCTGAGGCCACGCGCCAACTCTCGGACACCTCCTCCTACTTACCCTTGGACCATGACCCCACTGACGAGCACCAGGCCACCATATCTAGCACCATCACCGACTTCATCAATTCCCACGCCCTGCCCGACCAAGCTTCCAACCTCATCATCAATACCTCTCCGAGTAACCTCTATCAAAAAATTCAAGAAGATTAGTCAACCCCTAAATGAATTCTCAAGTCATGTCCCTTTGAATCTTCTGGCACAAATCCATGTTGACTGTTCCTAATCAGAGCTACATCTACACCTCCTTCCTCCCCTACTCCAGAATTGGCCTCCCAATGCCTTGTACAATTTTAACATTACATCCCAACTTCTATACTCAATGCTCTGATTATTTTCAGGTGAGTGTGCACAGCTATTCCCAGATCCCTCTGTTCACCTGCATTCTTCAATTCCCTACCATTTACGTCCTATTTTGATTTGTCCTGCCAAGATGTAGCACTCACACTTCCTTAACTGCCATCTATCCATCTTTACTCTACTTCAGGTGTCAACTTCTCGGCATTGATGCAAACAGACCAAGCGCACAAACAACCATCCACCATTACTCGGCGATCACCAATAATACCCAACCATTTCCTTCTTAACTGGAACACCTCCCATATATACATCATCCACTGCTTTACCCTCATCAATTTCCCGAGTAACCTCTTCAAAAAATTCAAGAAGATTAGTCAAACATGACCTTCCTGGCACAAATCCATGTTGACTGTTCCTAATCAGACCCTGCTACATCTGTCCCTTTACCTCCCCCCTCGACTCCATCCAAGGACCCCGACAGTCTTTTCAGGTGAGGCAGAGGTTCACTTGCACCTCCTCCTACTGTATCCACTTTACTAGGTGTCAACTTCTCGGCATTGGCGAGACCAAGCGCAGGCTCGGCGATCGTTTCGCTGAACACCTCCGCTAAGTCGGCCTTAACCTATCTGATCTCCCGGTTGCTCAGCACTTTAACTCCCCCTTACCCTTATGCAGGCGGGGGACAGGGCAAGTGGGGGGAGCGCTGTCTGAGTTAAATTCACACGGTGCAAAGCCAAGGTGATACAGACACACACCACGATGAACAGGAAGGTTGGCGCTATAATTAAGACGGTGAAAGCAGTGTATGAAAAGGGTCACATAAGTCGTTTAAAAGAGGGGGGGAGAGGGGGGGAGTGGAGGGGAGAAGGAATAGAGACTACTTTTAAGAAGCCAGAGATACACGGCTGTGATGCTCAGCGGACATTAACATTACCAGTCGGTTATCCTTGGTTCTGAAAACTATTGCTTACGTTTTTTTCCCAATGAGCCAATGAAATTCACCTGTCAGCACCAGCTACAACCTACGAGAACCTACGACAATCTTCAACCTCCTGGCAACCCACTACCACTGAACCTATGGCACGAGAATTCTCGCTACTCTCCATTGCAGCTTCATTCTGGCCGCCGCTAATTTTTCAACATGTTGAAAAATTTACAGTGACCATAATGAGGCCGCAACTAGTTCCCAGAATGCGGGAATTCCACACAAACATGAAGGCGACTACCCGGCAACCACCCGCAAACATGTGGTGACCGCATAGTCTCCTGCAGTCGCCTAAAAAGTCGCCTAAGTGGGACAAGCCCATTAGGAACTTTTAGCTGTTGACCATCTCCACTTCACCACTATACCTGCAGACTAACCAAAAATCATCATCCCACTGCAAACACGCCATCATTGCATATCCTTTATGGTGTAAAATAATTTTACATATATATTTAGTCAACCATGCTGTAAAAGACACTATCCAAGGATTAACACAAAAAATTGAACATCAGAAATTATTTAGCAAATACTTCAAAAAAAGACTTTATTTTGTGATGACCTAAACAAAATGACCGTGATATTGTAAGTATGGAGAGATAAACTTTATTTTTTCGATTCTGAGACCACCCAGAAAGTTCTGGTGCAGAATGTGATTCTGATTGGAAACAGTCATAGTGCAATAAACTCTGATAAAGGTTGCAGGAACCAGCTAGTACTGGCTGATTTCCTATACCCTGTAATCAGTATTTTTTTTAAAGAGGAATAACTACTGGAATTTTAGAGATTTCCGAAACCATATTCAAAAACCATGGCTGTTGCTGAACTCATAATTGCGCTCTAGGTGACCTTTCTAGTTCCATCAATCACTGGCTCTATCAATGCCAAACAGTTCTGGGAGTCAGGAGCTGAATGAAAACCATTTGCTTCAATTCAGCCCATCTTATTTAAGATTTATGGATCTTACCCACACTCCCTCTTTTGGGGGTCTCTTTAACAATATTTATTTGTATTGCTCAGCTTGTGGTTTTAAAGAAAAGAGCTATTTACTCACCTCAAGAAGTAGCTGTGGCATTTGTCTTTTGCATGTAATTACTGCGACAGCAAACCTGTATTTAAGATTTGCTAACATTTTAGCCCAGATATTTCTGTTGGCACAGCTGCAGGGCATTAAAACTTTAAAACAAATAACTATTTTAAAATGACGAAGGGCTATCACATGCATGCATCATGCATCTTTTAGCAGCAATTTTTAAGCCGTTAAAAGACTATACAAAAATAAAATATTTACAGACAACCGAAGCACAAATTAGTTCAGCAACAGGGTTTTTGAAAATTGTTTTGGAAATCTGTTAAATTCTACTAGTTACTTTGATTTGATTACAGACTATAGGAACGTGGCTAGTATTAACTGGTATAACAATTATTCATCTCATTATGCAATCTGAATTTTGCACAACCCAATACTATTGAGCTCTTCTTTCCCAAATATCAAGAATGTAAGGAGAAACTATTTGAATGTTGAACAAAATTTCGTTCAGACCGAAAGGTCTGAATGACAATAAAGGAATCCAATCTAATGTGTAGTTAACAGCATGTAAATAGCATAGCATTTCATTTGACTACCTAGAATAAAATCATTCTCGCCCATTCCCTTTGGTATCAGTTGAAAGTTGTTAATGGTTGTAATTTTTCATTTTGTGGCATGACAGAATTTCTAACAATTACATGCCCACAAACAAATTATTAAAGATTAATTTATAAATAATTTTCTATGCACTACTGGTCTTATGCAGATACATGTTCTTGCAATAAGAATAATAAACGTTCATGGATTTTTTTAACCAAGATCGTTCGAGGCATGAAGTCTCATGGAGTAATAGCTAAACATGAATAACCCTTGGTCTACAGTCTTAATCATGTAAATGAATCAAGCTCATCATTAATGGTCTTAAAACTGACATTTTTCGAGCAAAACTAGAAATGTTATTGATGGCTTTTGAATCTGACAACCATCGTTGAAAAAAGGTGATCTAGAAGAACCATTTATAAAGAAGAGCATAAAGAGATTAGAACATTACCTTTAAACTATATAGTCTGAACTTTCTCTTCATTATGACTGATGTTGGGTTAACAAGTGGTGAACGTATAAAAATGGGGAAAAATCCTTTTAATTGCTCGATTTTCTGGAATCACTTCCAGCTGACACCACACCAGCAAGAGAGGTAGGTCGTTTAAATACTAAGGTGATAATGTGATGACATCACCATTACCTTGGTAAAACAAGCTGTAAATCATGTCTGCATTAGACTAAGGCCAAGATGCTGATGTAACAGCTGAAGTGCATGTACAAGGTTGGCCAATCTCAGCTAACAACTATGTCACTGCCATAGACTTTTACTGTGGATCCATTGATCGCCACTCTAACTCAGTATAAAGAGGAATAGTAAAGTTAGTTTATTGTCACGTGCACCGAGGAACATTGAAAAATGTTTCATTGCGTGCTATCCAGTCAGCAGAAAGACCATCCAGGATTACAATCAAGCCATCCACAGTGCACAGATACAGGATAAAGGGAATGAATGACATTTAGTACAGAATAAAATCCAGTAATGTCCGATTAAAAATAACATTAAAGAGGTATGCTTCTGGCATACTATAAGGAGGAAAGCCACAGAGGCCAAAGAAACGTGATCGAAAGGAGAACCATTAATGAAGAGGATGCAGGTGATACGATTTACCAAACTGCACAGATACTCCTGTTGGTCTAAAACTGAAGTCCCTTGACTATTCTGTCCACTGTGATAAATCCTTACTAGACCTTCTCTATTATACGACACAGAAAATGCCAGGCGAGCCTTCCTTGGGTCTCATGTATCTCATTGTTGTGATCTTGTCAAAATCACTTCCGAACCTGGCCAGAAATCTTTGTTGCATAATTTCAACGCACTGATTATTTTAGCATAAATAAGCAATGTTGCTGTGTGTATCCTCTATTGTCAATGTTTACCCTTAATTCTAATTGAGTGCTACTCCAACATCTCACTTCTGTGTCGGGAGGTACAAAATGGCTGGTTTCTGCTATATTACCTGGCAAGTTTCTACGATTTAACATCACGTCCTTTAGCATCATAACCATAAGACAACTTTAGTTTGCTGCTTACATTATTTTTCTTATATTCTCCTGTGTAGCTCATGATAACTTCAAGACATTTCAACTAATGTCATTTTAACTGTGGCAAGGTTGTTTTTATCTTATTGATCACTAACGAAGTAATCAATTCTTGCATTGCTAGCAAAAAGATAAACAACACAGAACCAAATTGAGCATAGTTTTGAACATCATTCAAAAACACCTTTGACCAAAATCACAATCTGAGCAGTCAGTCCCAACATGTACAAATCAATGCATGATTTGCAGACACTTACAATACCATGCCTTTACTTGCAATCCTCCAGGTGCATTTACTTTTACTTACAAAGCTCCAAGGTGGCCTGTATAGCGACTGAGCATATAATCATAGATGTAGGATCATAACTTAACAAAATATTGCAAAAAATAGAGATCTTTCTCTGATAGAAAGACTTATAAATGCATTTATATTATGATTACCAGGTAAAGTGAAAGTTAGGCATTTTCTAAACTGGGTGATTTGTTTTATTCTTTACTCATCAGCCCACACACTACTTTATGCTGGTTTAAAAACTGGCTGAAATCCACAAGCACAACAAAACATTCATTTAATAATGCATTGTTAAAATGCCTACCGAACAAGAAAAGAAAAATACACAAATGTAATTGATGAAGGATGGGATTAATAGAACGTCCTTGAATTGACAACATAAGAGCACACAAAATGATGAACAATTAGGTGGTCTGTGTTAAAACCTGGAGCTCATTGCCATTAAATGTATATTAAATTTATAATGATAATAACCTAATCCTTACCATGTGGTTTACCCCTTTATACGTTCTGGTACAAATAATCTCACATGGAGGTCACCCGATTGGCCTCTGAATATAATGAGACCTGGAAGCATGTTTGTAAATGTACAGGGTTCAAAGCAGTGCAAGATGAATTAAGCTCCAGCTTGTGACATTAATTAACCTTTGGTCATCCTAAACGTCTCTCTTAGCTCATTCAGCTCTCAATGACCCATGTCCCAAGGTCTGTTTTAACTGATAGCAACTTACATTCTTAAGAACCTCCAAATTTTCACAGGAGAGTAAGCCACCACAAATTAGAAAATTATTAATAACAATAACAGCTAATCCCTCTGTTAATCAGGCCATGAAGTAAATTTAACATGTGTGTTAACAATTCTTAAACCAACATTGCCGAGATTTGTTTACATTCTGCATGAAGGTTGGTTTCCTCAATATAATTGCTCAAAGTATTTTTAACAGACACCTCGTGTTTAATGCGGGGATTATGTTCCTGAAAAGCAGTGCGTGATTCAAAAACGCACATATTAAACAAATAAATTTAAACGTTAAAACATGCGTAAATTTGAGCACGTTATTTCAAAAATACCAAGCATAAATTAAGTTTTGGTATTAATTAAACAAACACTTTAGTTTAGAAAACGCATGAAATGTGAGATGTCTGTACTGGCGAGACCAGAATACTAATTGTAAATGACTATATTAAAACTAATACAGAATTGGCTTTAAAGTGCGAAGCTCTTTTCTTCCCCCCCATCTGTTATCTGACATCCTTTTGTCTCATTTCCAGCTTCACCTTTTGCCATTTACTCCATCCATCTGCCAACCATTCCCTCTCACCAGTGTCAGCTTATCACTTGTGTAGGAAAGAACTGTAGATGCTGGTTTAAACCGAAGATAGATACAAAATGCTGTAGTAACACAGCAGGACAGGCAGCGTCTCTGGAGAGAATGAATGGGTGACGTTTCGGGTCGAGACCTTGCTTCAGACTGAGTCAGGGGCGAGGGAGATACAGAAATCTCTGTATCTCCCCCTCCCCTGACTCAGTCTGAAGAAGTGTCTCGACCCGAAACGTCACCCATTCATTCTCTCGAGAGACGCTGCCTGTCCTGCTGTGTTACTACAGCATTTTGTATCTATTTCCCACATCACTTGCCAGGCTTTGCCTCACCCCAACCTCTCTATTCCAGCTTTCACCCCCACAACTCCATCAGTCTGAAGAAGGGCCCTCAACTAAATCACCTCTGTCCATTCCCTTCACAAATGCAGCCTGGCCCAGCTGAGCTGTACCAGCAGTTTGTTTTTCTGTTCAAAATCCAGCATCTGCGGTTGCTAGTGTCTCCACTATGCACAACCTTCCTTAATGGGTTTAATATTAGGATATTTAAAGGCCTGCGATTATCCAAATCTCACAAATGACTGAGGGCATTTCATGCAAATTCCCTTAAAGAATGCAATTTATCAATCAGAAATAAAATAGGAAGTTGCAGATTCAGGTCGTGGATTTGGGTGAGGGTGCAGGGGAGATTGGACAGGGGGGAAGACAATTTTTGGGGGGGGGGGTAAAATCAAGATAACCTGGTTCAATGTGCAGCACAAGAGGAGATTATTAGCTGTTGGTATACTGGGTTGCAGTCAAGTTGGGAGGTAGGGGTTGTGATTCAGGTGAGATTGCTGAGGGAAACCAAGAAAGAGATGGCACCAAGGCTAAGCTTTCAAATTAAAGTGGCCTCAAGAGAAGCCATTTCCCAAAGCCTCCAAAGGCTGGAACTTGCTCAGATTAATTTACACCTACGAAGGCACAACTGCCTAGTGAAGGTCTGCTTCTGCATGAATAAACAGTCACACAGGTGGCCCCCAGGCATACTTTACATGCCGGGCATACTTTGCATTGGGGCTTTCCCCATTTCACTTACTGATTAAAATTCTTGGAAAATAAATTGCGTTTAGTTTAGTTTAGTTCAGTTTAGAGATACAGTACGGAAAAAGGCCTTTTGGCCCACCGGGTCTGCGCCGACCAGCGATCCCCGCACATTAACACTATCCAACACACACTAGAGACGTTTTACACATACACCAAGCCAATTAACCTACATACCTGTACGTCTTTGGGGTGTGGGAGCAAACTGAAGATCTCAGAGAAAACTCACACGGTCATGGAGACAACGTACAAACTCCATACAGACAGCACCCGTAGTCGGGATCGAATCTGGGTCTCTGGCACTGCAAGCACTGTAAGGTAGCAACTCCACCACTGTGCCACCATGCCGCCCACAAGCCCGTGAAATCTCTGGTATATTATAGAATTTAAAATTTCCGGGCTATGGTCACGCTTCCTTTTGTGAATACAAATCAATTTTGCCACCACACATCTTGTTTTAGAACTTTTACACATAGTAATAAGTAGAGCCAGGATGTTCAGGCGCTAAAAATCTCTGAAATAGGCACGCAAAAAGGCATAATAAAATTACAAAAAAGGCACGAAAAAGGCATTTATTGACAAAAAGGGCACAAAAAGGCATTTATTTCCATCACCAAAATATGGTTAAAAATGATAATTATAAAGGTAGACTACATTAAACGACCAAAGTTGCCTGGTTGCACATAATTACTAGCATTTCTTTCAAATAATCTGGTGTTAAAATATGGTGTCAGACAGAATATGCTTCAGATGTGAAAAACATCTTTCTATCCCAGCTGAGGTCACTGGTGCATACCCGAAACAAGCTAATACTCTATATTCATGTTGATATCTTGTACATAACAACAACCTTTGAGAACTTTAGCTATGTTTTCTATTTCTCAAGATCTTTGTTCGCTAAAATCACTCTCTCACATTTTCCTTGTATGTCTTTAGCTACATCGCCAGGAACTTTACGAATATCGTCAGTTACTTTGTTGGAAACCTGCAAGTTATTCACTAATGTTTCACCACATTTCTCAAGGGAAGTAATAGCTTGTGGGAAGTTTGCAAAATTGGAAGCAATAAACACAAGATTGCAGTGGAGGGACTTTTTCTGCATGATTTCACTGACGATCCTGACTGCAGCAGTTCTTCTTCTTCAAAACAGTTGACGATTTATTTTATCTTTTCAAAATTTGCAGCATAGTAGAGTACAGCAGAAAGTCATGTACCCCACCTAGTCAAAACAGGCTGAGGAGGTAACGGAATCTCAGGTGCAATTTCCTTGAACAATTGCACACGTGACGGTGCTTTGAGGAAGATTTTCTTGACATTGGAAACTAGGCGATCGACATTTGGAACAAGCTACGTATGTGCTCAGCAATTCTATGGAGTCCATGAGCTAAGCATGTCAAATGCAACATTTTGGGGAATAAAACTTTAAGAGCACAAGCAGCTTTTTTCATATGCGGAGCTGCATCAGTCACAAACAGAAGAACATTCTTGTGCTTTATACCTTCTGGACAAAGTACAGCAAGTGAAGATGTAAACAACTGAGCAATAGTTGAGCTGTTTGACTTCTCCAACACTTCCGATGTCAACAAATACTTCTTTGTACTGATGACCACATTGGCAACATATCTCCCCACAGCATCGGTTGGCTCGTCTATTGAGATCCATATTTTGTTGCGTGCAACTTCATCTCTAATTTTCTGCACAACAATGTTGAAGTTGCTGTCAACATAATTTTTCCGTAATGATGACTCGCTCTGTATATGTTCCTCTGTGTATTTCTCTAAAAAACCTCTGAGAGATTTGTTTTCCAAGAATTCCAGCATCAATGAATGCTTTGCACAGATCACTCGAAAACTCAAATTTGCGACTGGAGCCAGCAATAATTGTTGTGAGGAGACAAGCTTGCGTATTTCCTTCCTTCAGTTTCTCTGCCGCCGACTTATGTTTAACTGTCTGTACATGCTGGGAGACAAAATATTTCTTCTCCTGATTCACTGCTTTCTCACATGCTTTGCAAATCAGCACACAGTTGTCTGTAGAGAATATATCACTCCCTTACACTCTGACCAAATCGTTCAGTTTTTTACAAGGCGTTGACTCGACTTTAGGCGTTTTGACGATTGCAGGGGTAGATCCCACAGGAGCGGGGATACAGACCTCTACAGGCAGGCCAAGAACAAGCTGAGAAGAACTGCCAAGGAAAGGTACTCTGAGAAGTTGAGGAGCAAGATCTCAGCAATGCCCTTCAGTGTGGAAGGGCTTGCAAGTAATCATAAGCTACAAGAGGAACCCCCCCCCCCTCCCCCCTCCCCCCTCCCCCTTCCTTGGACAATCATCAGCTGATCAACGACCTGAACGAGTTCTACTGCAGTTTCGATAAACAGAAACTTAACCCTGGTACCCCCACACCCCCATCCCCAACCAACACTTCACACCTACTCACAGCCTGACTTCAGTTTGAAAAGACTAGATCCTTCCCCACCTACACCTCCCCAATCACCACTTCACACCTACTTAAAGCATGACTCTAGCATGATCCTTTCCCACGCACCCCTTTCCAACCACCACTTAACACCCACTTACAGCTGGGTTTCGCACCGATAGTGTAAATTTTCTTGTAAGTTACGTTGAAATGGCAAAAAAAAGGCTGATTTAAGCACTCAATCATGAAAAAGGCATTATCTTTCTGAAATCATCAAAAAGGCATGAAAAGGCATTTATGGCATTCATGGCAAAATCCTGGCTCTAGTAATAAGGATGGGTGGAGATTACAATCTGATCTGCATGACAGCTGCTGATGTAATTTATCTGGGCTTTTGCTGCAAGATTGATACTGGTTTCTCTAATACAGAATAAGAACATCTCCTCTCCCTAATGGCTCATCTGTTTCAAAATATTTGGAAATAAATTTAAATTCCCATTGCTCCTTTCGGTACAACATCATCCTTGCCTTCCACAAAATTCTAGAATCATAGAACATAGAAACATAGAAAAATAGGTGCAGGAGTAGGCCATTTGGCCTTTCGAGCCAGCACCACCATTCAATATGATCATGGCTGATCATCTAAAATCAGTACACCATTCCTGCTTTTTCCTCATGTCCCTTGATTCCTTTAGCCCGAAGAGCTAAATCTAACTCTCTCTTGAAAACATCCAGTGAATAGGCCTCCACTGCCTTTTGTGGCCGAGAATTCCATAGATTCACAACTCTCTGGGTGAAGACGTTTTTCATCATCTCAGTCCTTAAACTGTGATCCCTTTTGGTTTTCCTCAATTTATTGCATGACTTATGGGCCTGTCCCACTTAGGCGATATTTTCAGCGACTGCCGACGACTGTCATTGTCGTAGCAGGTCGCTGAAAAACCTGCGACTGGACCGCCCCTATGACAAAGTCTACGATAATGTCTACACCAACCTACCTCCTAGTCGACGTCAAGCTACGGCAAGCTACCGACAACTGGCGACCCATTAGGACGTCCACCTGCGACCACACCTGCGACCACACCTACGTCCACACCTGCGTCCACCCTCAACAAGCTACGACAAGGTAAGACAATTCAATCGCCAGTACCTGTCGCCGGTTGACGTACGTTGAAGTAGGTAGTTGCCAATGGAATTCACCAAAGTCATCCTGGCGCCAACCTACGTCATCCTGGTGACAGCACCTACGTCAGGCTACGGTCGTTGACGTCAAGTCCACGGGCACCGACTGTCGCCAAAAAGTTTTGAACATTTCAAAATCCAACGGCGACCAAAAAAAAGGTAGGATTCTTTGGGTTACTGAGGGGACCAGACAGACAACACCCCGGCGACCATGTGGCGACAGCCTAGTCGCCTGTAGTCGCCTAAAAAATCGCCTAAGTTGGACAGGCCCATTAATAACTTCGCCAAATTAGTGGAGCATCCAACACAAATGATAGGCTGGTGATTGCGGGCTTCTGTCATCCCAGCCATTACAAAATGGCAATTAACCTTCAGTAGGAAACCAGGCATTAATAAAAATAGTAGGTTTACCTGGAAGTCGTGCAATAAACCACTTCCCGGACATTTGTTTTATTAATGTTTTAAGACTTTTTGTACATGCACCGTAGCATTTACAAAATGAATCCCATTCTCTCTCCTGAATTATCACTGGGTTACAAATACACCTCTAAACCAGTCTGAAGAAGCGACTCAACCCGAAAACCGCCTATTTCCTTCGCTCCATAGATACTGCCTCACCCGCTGAGTTTCTCCAGAATTTTTGTCTGCCTTCTAAAATCTTGCCAGTACTCAATACAAATCCAATTGAAATCTAATCTATTTATCACTGCACAGCCTCTGGACATGAGTCAATGTGGACTCTCCAAAGAATTTCCCTCCTCCTTAAAAACCCTTGAAAGTGAAGCTTACCGGCATGTTATAATTATTATTAAAATCAGTAAAGATAAGAAGTTTATTGATAGATTAAGATATTCAGAAATTAAAATAATCCTGTTTTTGGTCATTTTAAGTGGCTGCCTCATATAGGAGAGAAGGGAATTGAATGGAAAATAACCAAGTTGGTGATTATTATGTAACAAAGTAATTTTGAGGTTAGTATTCAGTTATTAATGGGTAATGAATTGTATGTTTTATGCCTGGAATTTCACACTTTAAATAGAAAAGATAAAGGCCTGAGCCAGTCTCGGTGTTTGGATGAAGTCAGCTCGTCACTAGTTATAGGGATTGTAAGAAGGATGCCTTAAACTACTTTACCATATTTTGGGCTCTATTGTTTGTATAATTTGTACCATCACTGGTTTTGAGCTCCCCACCATCGAAGGGATCTGTAAGAGGTGCTGTCTCACAAAGGCAGCAAGCATCGTCAAGGGCCCATACCATTGTGGCAACAGTCTTTCACTCCATTTCACTCCTGCCATCAGAAAGGAGGTACGGGCGTCAAAAGACTGCAAAGTCCAGGTTCAGGAACAGCTTCTTCGCAACAACCATCAACATATTGTACACTATGAACTCCAACAAAACTCCAACCTACAAACTACCTGGGTTGCAGTCGGGACTTTGGGAGTTGTTGTGTTTTTTGCACTATATTGAGTTTTATATTTATTGAATTTTTGTTTTGCTTGTTATTAAATTATCTATTGAGTACTGTGTTTACAAACCTAGAGTGCTGCTGCTGTAAGTAATGGGCTTGTCCCACTTAGGCAATTTTTCAGGCGTCTGCCAGCGACTGTCAAGTTGTTGGCAGTCGCGTGAAAAACCGGCAACTGGAACGGCGACTGTCAGAGTGGAACACACACACAAACACATCGCAAAGGCGGGGACAGGGCAAGCGGGGGGAGCGCTGTCTGAAATTCACATGGTGCAAAACCAAGGTAATACAGACACACACCGCGATGAGCAGGAAGGTTGGCGCTGTAATTAAGACGGCTAAAGCACAGTGTACGGTAAGTCCTTTAAAAGGGGGGGGGGGGAGAAGGAGGGAGGAGGAGGGAGGAGGAGGGAGGAGGAGGGAGGAGGAGGGAGGAGGAGTGGAGACAACTTTTAAGAAGCCAGACAACATTTAAGACGCCAGAGATACACAGCTGTGAAGCTCGGCGGACATTTAACATTTAACATTACCGGTTGGTTATCCTCGGTTCTGAAATCTACTGCTTACGTTTTTTTTCCCCAATGACCCAATGAAATTCACCGGTCAGCACCGGCTACAACCTACGAGAACATACGGCCTTCTGGCAACCCACTAGGACCTCCTTGCGACCCACCTACACCACGAGAATTCCCGCTACTCTCCATGGCGGCTTCATTTTGGTCGTCGCTAATTTTTCAACATGTTGAAAAATTCGCGGCAACCATAATGAGGCCACGACTAGTTACCAGAATGCGGGAACTCCTCATGACCATGAAGGCGACTCCCTGACAACCACCCGCGAACATGTGGTGACCAAGTGGCGACTGCATGGTCTTCTGCAGTCGCCTAAGAAGTCGCCTAAGTGGGACAGGCCCATAAGAGTTTCATTGTTCGTTTCTGGTACATATGACAATATAACACTATTGACTCTTGATTCTTCTGGATGCGATGATCGAAGAATACAAATGCGGATATAAATAGTTTGCCAAAAATATTCTATGGTTGGTTTAATTGGAACAATCTGTTTTTTTTAAATCTGTTCAAAAGATTCTGAGCTATCATATGATAATATTAACTTCTACAGCTTTAGCAGACTGCTGTGCTTTTGTCAATGGTGCCCTTCCCCCTCTTTAAGGAGGATGTCTCTTGCAGCTGATCGCAGTAGCTGTACACCTTTGTAAACATGCCAATTATTTTTCACTCAAAATATTCAGCTGGCTCTTTTTAGATTGAAACAAAAATCACAGTGCGACAATAAGACTGAAGTAATTTACAAGATAGATTTATAAACAGATATGAAAGAGCAGAGACCATTTTTGTTGTGATGTACATGTTGTAGGTGAAGAGAGGGAGATTGTTATTCCGACCTACTTTCAAGTATGAACACTGGACATTGCTTAAGCAAGTGGTGGGTGAGAAAACAGGACAAACAGTGGTGGGAGTGAAAAGTAGAGGTTGCAGAATTGAAAGCAGATGTATGTCCTGATAAGAAGACTTTTTATTTGTAAGCAACATAAAAGAGAGTTAAACAAAAAAATGGTCAGCTTCTTTAATTAAATGTCATTTAGTATGATCTAAAAATTAGATTCAAAGAGGATTTAAGATTTTAGTTTAGTTTAGTGGTACAGCGCGGAAACAGACCCTTTGGTCTGGTGGGCGGCGCGACTCTCGTCAGCAGCGGCCTCTGCAGTCCGTCTGCGTTTTTATTATTTTATGTCTATGTTTTTATGTAGTTTTTGTTATTTTTTGTTGGGGTATGTGTGTGGGGGGGGGTGGGGGTGGTGTGGGGGGGGGGGGGTGGGGGTGGTGGGGGTGGTGTGGGGGGGAGGGGGTAACTTTTAAATCTCTCCCTGCACGGGAGACCCGACCTTTTCTTTGTCGGGTCTCCGTTGTCGTTGGGGCTGCAACGAGGAGCGGCCTCCAACAGGAAGACCGGGGGCTGTGGTGCCGACTACTCACCTCACCGTCGCGGAGCTGGCCGAGTCCAGAGCGGGTGGAGCTGTGGTGGACGCTGCTGCGACCCGACCCCCGGAGATTCGGTGGCTGCAACTGCGGGTTTGGCGGACGGCACCGGGAGCCCGCGGGTCCCTGGAGGGAGACCGCTTTTCGGGGCTTCCGCAACGGCGACTTCTCCCACCCGAGTTGCGGGGTTGAAGAGCTCCTGGAGCGGGGCCTTACAGCACCGCCCCGTGCGGCTTGGAATGGTTGCGGACTGCGAGCGCACGCCGGGGGCTCTAACACCAAGACCCGGTGTGCGACCTTGCATCACCCGGTGTGGCTTTAATGGCCACGGGACAATCGCAATCGCCCGCCGGGGACTTTGACTTTGACTCTGACATCGGGGGGGGGGGGGGGGGGGGGGGTGCAGGGGAGAGATAAGTTTTTTGGCCTTCCATCTATTTGTTTGTAATGTATGGCTGCAGAAACGGCATTTCGTTTGGACCTCAAGGGGTCCAAATGACAATAAATTGAATTGTATTGTATTGTATTGTACTGAGTCCACACCGACCAGCGATCCCCACACATTAACACTACCCTACTCACACTAGGGATATTTTAACATTCATACCAAGCCAATCAACCTACAAACCTGTACGTCTTTGGAATGTGGAAGGAAACCGAAGATCTTGGAGAAAACCCACGCAGGTCACGGGGAGAACGTAGAAACTCCGTACAGACAGCACCCATAGACGGGATAGAACCCAGTCTCTGGCATTGCAAGTGCTGTAAGCCAGCAACTCTACCGCTGTGCCACCGTGCCGCCCTTAGTTGTGTGGGAAGGAACTGCAGATGCTAGTTTAAATCGAAGATAGACACAAAAAGCTGGAGTAACTTAATGGGTCAGACAGCATCTCCGGAGGGAATCGCGAAACGTTGCCTATTCCTTCTCTCCAGAGATGCTGTCTGACCCGCAGAGTTAATCTAGCCTTTTGTGTCTATTTATTTTAGTTGTTTACTTAGACAATTTGCTAGCCTACAGTTAGGAAAATATCCTAGGTTTGGATGTGGAGTGTTTAATATGAATCAAAAACATGACATTGATGAAGAATACTCTAAGGGAAAGCTTCATGCGGGAGACAGTTGATAATCTAATTGTTGACATTTCCAAATAACCTAATATTATTCTTAAAACCTAATAAGCAGCAATTGTGGTTTGCATCTCTGTATATGTGTCTATAGCTGAACTATAAAAACATATATGACGTTGTTCACACACCAATTGGTCTCCTGGACCAATTATAAAGTGACGGACAGATTAAATAAGGCAGATGTAAAAGCTTTAGGAGAGAGACTTGCTGTAATTGATGGTTTCCGAACACTATTGTTGGGAGTTAGTGGCCAAAGGTGCATCATCAATGGTGAAGCAAATGGCATGAGGATAATTAAGTGGATGGTACATCCAGAAATGTCATGGGATGTCCACATACTTAGAGAATGAGGCAAGGAGCCTTTGGAAATGAAGACAGAGATTTTGATGTAATGAGAAAAGAGCCAGGAAGTACCGCCCCTAATGAAATTACAGGATCTGTTGTAAATGGTATTAGACAAATTAGCAGTTGGAGCAAGTTAGTTGGTCCCAAAAGACTGATCCACCATTTAATAAAATTAATGCTGCAGAGATTTGCATTAATTGGTTTGTTTGCTTAAGAAATGGAAACATTTTAAGTCGACATCCAGAAGTTTGTCCAGACTTTAATTATGGCGAAGTGGGTTAGGATGGGGGCAGAGGTGGGAGTGGGGCGTGGCTGGTGGAGAAATTGTTATGCCCATATTGCAGGAAATTTAGATTAATTTGGAAACTAAGACTGAAAAACATTTGATTAAGGCTGAAAGGTCAGCAAGAACAATTGATTTTTTTTAAACTTCCAGAAGGACTGTGATGCTGATCAGTGCTAATAGCTTCTAATTTGCTGATGTGAGCAAAAGTAAAATTTATTTCATCCAAGATCGTGAGTCAGTGGTGCCATGATAACCTTTGAATCCAGGGAAGAGAGCTAAATAATTACTAAATCGATCAGAATGCCTGTGAACCATCTGTGGTTTTTTTTATACAGTTGTCGTCAATGAGGAGTAGCATGTGAGTGAGTGGGGTGGGGGGGGGGGGCACATGTGACCAGTTTACGCAATGCAATCTGATGCTCCTGCTTTAAATGCACGAGATCGAAGCTGGCACTTTATAGCGGATGCGGAGTTGTCCGTTAAAGAACGAGGCAGACATGAAGTTTGTCTGAAATACTGGTTCTTTATTCTACACTAACTCTCCTCACTCACCAACCCTGTGTGCGTGCGATTTACCCTTAAATACTCCCCAGGGGCACCCGTGACCAAACCGTGACCCCTATCCCTCGTCATCGGGACACGTGACCCCCCCCAAGAGCCGAAGGTTATGTACAGTGCGTGGCCCATCACCCAGTGCCGCCACATTACACCCCCCCCCCCCCCCCAGAACCCGAGGCACAAAAACGGATGGGCAGCCGAACGAGGCGGCCGGACCTCTCACGTACGTCCCCACGCAAAGGTTTATTTTCTGGTAAGGACGAACTAGGTGGGACCCGAGATGGCGGACACCCTCGACGGCGAGGCTGGGCTACCTGGACTAGCTCGCTCAGGTCCAAATGGGCCGGCTTCAAACGAGCCACCGACACATGTCCCCCCGACCCCCCTTGCCCAATTCAAAAGTCGTGGGCCCGTGCTGTACCACCCGAAAAGGACCTTCGTAAGGGCGCTGCAAGGTCGACCTGTGGGCGTCACGGCGGAGGAAGACATACTGACAGTCCGCAAGAGCCGGCGGCATGTGAGATGGAGGGACACCATGCCGAGACGTTGGGACAGGAGACAGGGCGCTGACCGTCTCCCGCAGTCGGACCAACATGGATGACGGCCACTCCTGGGGGCCGCCAGTAGTTGGGATAAACTCCCCGGGCATGGTCAGTGAAACGCCGTAAACCAACTCGGCTGATGAAGCCTGCAAGTCCTCCTTTGGGGCGGTGCGAATTCCGAGCAGGACCCACGGCAACTCGTCCATCCAACCGGGACCGGTGATGTGAGTCTTCAAACCGTCCTTAAGCCGGCAGTGGAAACGTTCCACCCACCCATTCGACTGGGGGTGATAGGCCATTCAGTGGTGGAGCTGAGCCCCCAACAGGTGAGTCATTCCTGACCACAGCTCCAACGTGAATTGGGAACCCCAGTTGGACGAGATGTCCAGCGGTATCCCGAAACGGGCAACCCAATAGGCTACCAGGGCACGCGTGCATGACATGGTCGAGGTATCGACAAGCGGGATGGTCTCCGGCCACTGGGTGGAACGGTGCACCGCCGTAAGCTAGTGTGAAATTCCTTTGGATGGAGGCAGCGGCCTCACGATATCCACGTGGACGTGGTCGAAACTTCGACGAGACACCGCGAAGTCTTGAACTGGCGCTGAACCTTCGATGTTTGGCAGGGAATGCACGTCCGGGCCCAATGACCGATCTGCTTCCGCAATCCGTGTCATACGAGTCTTGCAGCAACCAATGCCACCGTCGCCCGGATGGGTGGGTGGGCCAAACCATGAATGGCATCAAAAACCCGACGACGCCAGGCCGCTGGAACAATCGGCCGCGGCTGCCCCGTGAAGACGTCACACAGGACGGTGATGCCAGCGGAACCCAAAGGCACGTCCTCGAGCACCAGCCCTGTGATGGCAGTTCGGTCGCCCTCATCTCCTCGTCCGCTAGCTGTGCCGCTGCCAAAGCGGAGTAATCGATTCCTGGGGACGCGTCGACAATGGCCATAACAGCCGTGCGGGACAAGGCGTCCGTGACCAGGTTATTTTTTCCAGCAATGTCCGTGGTGAACTCGGAAATAGAGGTGAGGTGGTGCTGCTGCCGAGCGGACCAAGGGTCAGCTTTTTTTTCTCCCCACATTCCCTATAACCCCCACATATTCTACCACTCACCTGCACACCAGGAGCAATTTACAATGGCCAATCAACCCACATGCCTTTAGGATGTGGGTGGGAACCAGAGCACCTAGAGTAGCAATGTTACAAAATTTTGTGATTTTAAAAATCAAGTCTGCAATTTATCCCATCAGATAAAGCATAAACATAAGTTTAATTTGACACCTAATTCACTTTCATATCTCAAGTATTTAAAAAGTTATGGCCATTTTCATACTGGGAAATGAGCATCTTGTTCCCTATTGATTTTCTATGGACATAACAAAAAAGCTGTGATCGTGAACAGTCAAAAGCCCATAACTTTCTTAAAAATTAAGAGAACTGAATGAAATTTTCAGTTATCATAGATTGAAGCATTCTGAAACAAATATAAAATAATCTTACTTGGATGACCTGAAATTAAGGCATATAATTAGTTAGTTACCTAATTGTAGCTAATTTCAGACTTCAATTACTAGATCTAAACATCTATCCATTTCTTAATAAATGATTAACATTTTTAAATAGCCTAAATGTCCAAATAATATTCACAAATAATTCACAATAAAACATGATTTTTAAATCTCATTTACATTAATTTATAGACCAAATGGAAGGAATTTAGTGTTTAATTGCTGTAAATAAATGCCCATTTAAATCAGCTTTCCAGTGGGTCCCTGTGGAACGCGCTGGTTTAGAACGTTCACATTGCTGTAGATTTGTGCCCCAAATGCCCAGAAAAATACTGCGGGATATAATGGACCCAAAATGAGCTACTCGCAATATTAAACTTTGTATAAAGGGATGTTTAGAAGCCCTTTATAATGTAAAAATATACAGCCTTCCTTCAGTTGACTGCTTTATGAGACCCTGCGGTTGCTGGCGGTCGCGGGTTTAGAGGTTGATTTTTAAACTACTATAACTATTTTACGAGGCCTTTAAAACTAATAATAGCTTTTGCGACGGGGTCTTTCAGCGATTTTTCGTTAATAATTACCTAGGCTGAACATCCTCGATTTGAACAGCCTAGAGAAAATCGCGTTTTAAACCCGCCCCCTCTAAACGGCGCCAAAATCGCGCACACAGGCTGGGACAGATTTTTAGCGACGCTTCAGGTAGGCTTTGCAACATACCTACCTAGAGGAGGCACATGCAGAAACTCCACAACTACACCACCTGAGGTGGGGATTGAACCTGGGCTGCTGGCACTGTGAGCCAGTGGCTCTACTACAGTAGTTGCATCACACAGAGTCATTGTGCACAGGCTTGTTGTATACACAACGACCAGTGATTCCATTTTTATATTGGACAGGGGGGACATCATAAGTTATACATCAAGTCAGATTTCAGCATATAAAAACATGCACACTGCAGTTTAATGCCAATAACATGAAATCTGGCTTTGTTATACTGAAAATTCATAGTATTTATATTATTTGAATAATTAATTTCTGGGTTGCAACGTGGAGCGGCCTCCAACAGGAACGACCTGGGGTTCCAGCTGCGGAGCTGCCGACTACTCACCGTCACGGAGCTGGCCGAGTCCGGAGCGGGTGGAGCGGTGGTGAAGCGCTGCTGCCACCCGACCTCCGGAGTTTCGGAGGCTGCAACTGCGGGTTTGTCGGACGGCGGCACCGGGAGCCCGCGGGTCCCTGCTGGGAGACCGCTTTTCGGGGCTTCCGCAACGGCGACTTCTCCCACCCGAGTTGCGGGGTTGAAGAGAACCTGGAGCGGGGCCTTACAGCACCGCCCCGCGCGGCTTGGAATGGCCGCGGGACTTTGCGAGCGCACGCCGGGGGCTCTAACACCAAGACCCGGTGTGCGACCTTGCATCACCCGGCGTGGCTTTAATGGCCGCGGGACAATCGCCATCGCCAGCCGGGGGCTTTGACTTTGACTCTGACTCTGACATCGGAGGGGAGAGTGCAGTGGAGAGATAAGTTTTTTTTTGCCTTCCATCACAACGATGTGATGGATGTTTGTTTAAACTGTGTTGTGTCTCGGGTCTTTTTGTTTTGTAATGTATGGCTGCAGAAACGACATTTCGTTTGGACCTCAAGGGGTCCAAATGACAATAAATTGAATTGTATTGTATTGTATGCTAGCACTTGAACTAAACCATTAGAGAATTAAATCCCAGTCTGGACACCAACTCTTTTGTTCAATGTCTGGTTAATAGGTTGCAAATAAACAGATCTAAAGTCAAATCACAAACTGCAATTCACTGAGGCCTCATTTAAAATGAGTTCACATTGCATTAAAATAGCATAAACACAGAAAATAATTTGATGTTGACTCTTTTGAAGTTGCCTGCTTATGCATGTAAGTTACTTCAATTAACCTCACATTTGTAAACTGCTCTGAAATGCATATCAATTCAGTACAAATATTATTTTGCAAACTGCCATTATTAGTCCGTTTTAATTTGTGCCAGTATTTGAGTTTAACCATCCAGATCAAAGTATTCTAGATAATGACCATTAGAAATCATTTGAAAACAATGTGCGTTTGTTTTTATAGAACTAAAATTTTCAGATGTCTTTGGCTACTGAATTGCCATAAAAGTTAACCTTTTTGGAAGGTTGATTATGAAGCCGACAGGAAAGACTGGCACTCTAGCACAAGAAATTGGATCATGATAAGATTAAGTATGTTTTGTAAACTCTGGAGGAAACGATGATATGTTTTGTTTATTCAAGTTCCTTCAGATTGTTATTTTGAGTCTTATTCTTGCAAATTTGAACAGGCTACTTGCTCTAGGTTGTAAAGTCATCCTCATTTGGTTCAAATCCTGGATATTAATATCTCTTCCGATGTGAGATTATTGAATTGAAATGTTAAATCTGATTCTGCCACTATGGATATTGATCTACTAAGTATTTCTAAGAATGTAGTTTATACAACATTACTTGTAACATACAGCCCAGTTTGTCTGTCGTACAGTTTATAGTCCATTCAAGTCTCCTGCCATTCCATTACCTTATCCCAGTCTTAGCATGTTTTCTTTTCCTTCTCTACTCACCTTGTTTCTTTTCTGAGAGCATTTGAGCTATTTGTCTCCAACACTTCCTGTGGCGGAATATTCAACATTTAAAATTACTCCGAGTCAAGAAATGCTTCCTTTTTTCCTTATTTTGTTTATTTGCAAATATATTGTGATTTTGGCCGCTTTCTTGGATTCTCCCCTAAAAGGAGACATTTTCTCCTGAGCTACCCTGTCATATTGGAAAAAGCCAATGCTGGAGAGCATAGCTATATGGTGAGAAAAGCAAAGTTTGATGTGTGGGGCAATACCAAACAGGGCAGCAATGTACAGGGGCTCCGACACTAAATGACATGTCTTACAAAAATAGGACTTTACACAAGCTCTGTCATACATTTTCAAAATGTTTCTCAAGTTAATAATAACAATAATAAAATGTTTATAGTAGTCATTAATGGCTGAATATATACTATATTCCATTAGATTCTGGGTAAGATTAGGGGTGAATTGAAAATGTGTAGATATAGGAAATTGATGTATCTGACGCAGAAAAAATGGCTTATTGACTGGAATCCATATGTTACCCATTGACTGCATGTACAGACAGCAGGCCACAGCTGTGAACACTGCATTAGGTGCAGCCGGACTAAAGACTTAACTTCACAAATTTTGAATTACACACCCCTCAGAAATAAATCTCAGTGATTTGTTAGCATTTAACTTTTTTTTTCTGAGCTGCAATATTGTCTTTGATGATTCATTCACCTGTATCTCTTGATTACCATCTGTTCTGTCCAGTTCAGCTTCTTGTATTCTTGGATTCCCATGACAATCTCTGCATCATGAGTTTCACTTTCATAATTTTAGCTGCTGCTGTTGTCATCTCAAAGGGATCTGTGGAATCCAGCAAGACAGACTTCCATCAACAAACTCCATAGGTAACACTACTGAATAATTCTCACAGACAGCAACCGACCTTAAATAGCACAATTTTACTAAACATTTTACAGAGCAGAACTTACATACACATATGTGATGATGGTAGAAGTTGAACCATAATTGAAATGTTTAAAATATGAATAATATTATTGTATAATTAATTATATATTGAAAAAGACATTTTTTACATCTCTCCCAAACATTGAAAATTACCACATCATTGTGGGTGGAGATTTTAATCTGGTCCAAGACCCTATACTGGACAGATCTTCGAACAAAGCCTCCACTTTAACTAAATCAGGTAGGACTTTGCATGCTTTTACCAAACAACTTGGGCTCACTGACCCATGGAGACATACATTTCCCACGACTAAATTATTTTCATTTTTTCCCACGTGCACCGTACCTATACCCGTATAGACTTCTTCCTCTTAGATAACAGACTGCTCTCCAAAATTAAATCCAGCGAGTATCATAGTATCGTGATATCAGATCACGCTGCGACTTCCCTCGATCTTCACTTTCGTAAACGAACTAACCCCTTTAAACAGTGGAGGTTCAACTCCTCATTACTAGCAGAGGCTCACTACAAGCAATTCCTGCACTCCCAAATCACCTTATATTTTGAGCTGAATGACTCGCCGGACATAGGGTATACTCTGGGAAGCTTCAAAAGCTTATATTAGGGGCCAACTTATCTCTTTTGTCTCCAACCTGAAAAGAGCCGAGACGTCCCAAATGGCAGACCTGTTACGAAAAATAAAGGACATTGATGATAAATACGCATCTGACCCAGACCCTAATTTTTATAAAGAACGCTTTAGGTTACAAATAGACTTTGACCTCATGTCTACCAATAAAGCCAAGTTACGACTGCTTAAATCTAGGAAACACTTTTTTGAATCTGGGGATAAAGCTGGGAAGCTTTTGGCCCATCAGGCCAGAACCGAGGCGACTTCACGGCTAATTCCAGCCATTAGATCCAGCTTAGGGGAGATTCATACCGATCCTCTTAGAATTAATGAAGCATTTGCTAAATTTTACGCTGAGCTATACGCTTCCGATTGTCCTCCCACTGCAGATGACATGTTCCGTAGTATGACGTTTCCCCGAATTGACGATGAAGCCACGAAAGTCTTGGGTGGTCCCATAACTGTCACTGAGGTCCAAGCAGCCATCACATCGCTGCAAAGCGGAAAGTCGCCCGGCCCTGACGGCTTCACTGTAGAATATTACAAAGCTTTCTCTGCTCTCCTCGCACCAGTCCTGAGAGATATGTACAATGAGGCGTTTTTACATCGTCGCCTACCGCCCACTTGTCGTTGGCTACTATCTCCCTAATTCTTAAAAAGGAGAAAGATCCTCTGCTTTGTAGTAGCTATAGACCAATTTCACTCTTGAATGTGGACCTCAAAATCCTCTCTAAAGTTCTTGCGCTCCGTCTTCAACAAGTGATGCCCTTTATTATCTCATTAGATCAAACAGGGTTTATGCCAGGCCGGCAGTCCTCCCACAATACTAGGCGTCTCCTTAACATCATCCATTCACCAAGTAGTGAGACCCCGGAGATAGTGGTCTCCCTCGACGCCGAAAAAGCTTTCGACAGGGTCGAGTGGAAGTACCTATATGAGGCGATGGACAGGTTTGGCCTAGGCAATAGTTTCATTCATTGGGTCAGTCTATTATACTCGTCCCCGGTGGCCTCAGTACTAACAAACGACACACTGTCGCCCCACTTCCCCCTTCAGAGAGGTACCAGGTAGGGTTGCCCGTTATCGCCACTTCTGTTTGCTGTCACGATAGAACCCTTGGCGGTTTGGTTACGCTCAGAGAAGGGCTTTAAAGGTATCACATGGTTTGACACAATTCATAAAGTACCATTGTATGCGGATGACCTGATCCTGTACATCTTGAATCCAGTCAGCTCTCTCCCTGTGATTATGAATATTTTAGAACGGTTTGGGGTGTACTCTGGTTATAAACTTAACTACCAAAAAAGTGAACTATTACCGATTAACTCATTGGCTAAGCAGCTCCCTCGCTCTTTAACCTCATTCAAATGGGCGGAGGACGGATTTCGCTACCTCGGCGTTTTTATCACAATACCTATAGTTGATATGTTCCGCACAAACTTCCTGCCTCTGGTTGAGAAAGCTGAAAGAGACTTTGACCGCTGGTCAGTCTTACCGTTATCCCTCGCGGCCCGGATAAATTTGGTCAAGATGGTCATCCTACCCAATTTCCTGTACCTTTTCCAGCATGTTCCTATATTTATCACTAAATCTTTTTTTGATAAATTAGAAAGGAGAATATCTAAATTTTTATGGGGTAGCAAACCGGCCAGAATTCGAAAGACGCTACTACAGTCTCCTAAGAGTGACGGCGGTTTGGCACTTCCTGACTTTAGGCGATACTACTGGGCTGCTAACTTGCAAAAAATCCTGTACTGGATGAATGATGATTGCGACCACCTACCGACCTGGGTACACATGGAAAAGGCGAGTTCACATCTCCCGTTGCGGTCTGTCCTATGCTCTCAACTCCCCCTTTCTATAACATCTGCGGGTGCAGGCCCAATTGCGTCCCTCTCGCTCAAGATATGGAGTCAATTTAGGAAAAACTTTGGTTTACAAGGTCCTTCCATCTTGACCCCACTGCTTAAAAATCACATCTTTAAACCTTCAAGTACAGACTCCGCATTCAAAACCTGGCATAGTAATGGCATCAGTGGTATCAAAAACCTATACAAGGATGGTATTTTTTCGTCTTTTGCAGAGCTTTCGTACAACTATAGCCTCCCAAACTCCCACCTTTTTCGTTTTTTCCAGATTAGGAATTTTGTGAAGAAGATATTCCCCCATTTCCCAAATCGTCCCCCTGAAACCCTGACCGATTCCATCCTAGCTCTAGATCCCAACCGGAAGAAATGCATCTCTTTTTTGTACAACTTGTTAGGGTCGGTTATATTGAAACCTTATACCTCATTAAAAGCTGCGTGGGAGGGCGAGCTGAATATGAAACTAACAGACCAGCAATGGGACTCTGCCTTGGATTTGATCCATTCTTCCTCCATATGTGCCCGTCATGGCCTAATCCAATGCAAAGTCCTTTACAAAGTCCACTACACAAACGCAAGATTATCTAGAATATACCCCGCTGTTAAAGACACCTGCAACAGATGCAATCAATCCCCTGCGAACCATAGTCATATGTTTTGGTCTTGCCCTAAGCTAGCAACCTTTTGGAGGAGTGCTTTCGACGTGCTAAGCAGAGCCTATGGCCAGACTATTCCTCCAAACCCACTGTCAGCTATTTTTGGTATTCCCCCCAACACCAACCTCTCTGTTGCGTTGAAGCGGGTCCTGGCTTTTACAACCCTGTTAGCCCGGAGACTGATTTTGCTTAACTGGAGACTTACCTGTCCCCCGACACACGCCCGCTGGATCAAGGAGGTGCTCTACAACTTAAAGCTTGAAAAACTTAGGTTCTCTCTCAAAGGCTCTACCAAGACATTCCTAGATACATGGAACCCTTTCCTGGAACTTGTTAACTCTCTTAACTTGTTTCCGGACTCGGAAGAGGACTGAGTGTCCTCTATCACAGCTCTGTCTTATTGCAGCTGCTATCCCCTCAACCCCCCCCCACTCCCCCCCCCCCCCCCCCCCCTCTCCCTCCCCACAATTTTTTATTTTTTTTTTAAATTTTTATTTATTTTGTATTTAATTTTTATTTTTTTTTTATTTAAATTTTTATTTTTTTTATCGTATTTGTGTGGATGTGTACGTATGTGAGTGTTGTTTGTTCCCGGGTGGCGAGGGTGGGTAAGGGTAAGGGTAAGTGTTTTGAGGGTCGTTTACATACTGTTGTACAATTATGTCCTGATTATCACTGTCTGTTAAGACCCTTAACTGCATTAATGGGCAGAGGGATCTTGGACTCCAAGTTCATAGGACAAGGACAAAGGACATTTATTGTCACATACACCATTTCTGGTGTAGTGAAATTTGAGTTGCCATTTGCAGCACACCACATTAAAGAAGAATTTAACATAAAACATAAAAACATCCCCCCACAATGGTTCCCACTGTGAGGGAAGGCAACAAAGTCCAGTCTTTTTCCTCTTGTTCAGCCCGTAGTCGGGGCCTATTTGAGGCCTATGTTTTAGGCACTCCCGCCGGATGATGAAACTCCGACGTCGGGAGAACACTCCTCAGCGGCCTGGAGCGTCTGGAATGGCTGCCTCCCCCACCGGAGACCGCGGCTCCCGAAGTCCACAGGCCGCGCTGGTCGGAGCTCCGACACTAGCAATCTCGGCGAGAGATCCCAGGCTCCACCGTGTTTAATGTTCAGCGCCGCCGCGGCTGGACGCTCCGCAGACCCCGCAGCTCCGCGATGTTGGAGTCGGCGGTCTCAGCACTCCGGAGTTTACCATACGGCGACCCAGGTAGGGCATGGCCCGCTCTGCGATGGTCCTTCAGCGCTGCACTGCCGCCGAAGCTGAAGTTCTGGTCGTCCGGTCCCGGCAGGAAACGCGGCTCCATACCCGCTGGTAGGCCGCGAGGAAGGGGCGAAGATACGGCTCGGAGAAAAAACGCATCTCCGACCAGGTAGGGATTGAGAACTGCAGTTTCCCCATCCCCCCCCCCCAACCCACGCACCCCCCACGCCCCCATAAAAAAGATTAGACCTCCAACAAAGTTTTTAACATGCTAAAAAAATTGTTTTTAAAAGGGTGAAAGGACGGACAGCTGTAGGCTGGGCAGCCATACTCGACGGCGCCCCCACTCGAAACAGTAGCTTATTGAAGGCAACAACACAAGTAGATAGGGTGGTAAAGAAGGTGTATGGTATGCTTGCCTTAATTGCTAGAGGCATTGCATTTAAGAGTCAGGGAGTCTTGATACAACCTATAAGACTTTGGTTAGGCCACATTTGAAGAATTGCATGCAGTTTTGGTTGTCCAATTGCAGGGAGGATGTGAAGGCTTTATTG
This sequence comes from Amblyraja radiata, assembly GCF_010909765.2. Classification (NCBI taxonomy): domain Eukaryota; kingdom Metazoa; phylum Chordata; class Chondrichthyes; order Rajiformes; family Rajidae; genus Amblyraja; species Amblyraja radiata. The sequence continues at coordinate 38,158,931 of NC_045967.1, forward strand.
AGGGTGCAGAGGAGGTTTACCAGAATGCTACCTGGATTATAGGCTTTCAGCTACAAGAAGACGTTGGATAAACCTGGATTGGTTTCTCTGGAACGTCAGAGGTTGAGGGTAGACTTGATAGAAATGTATAAAATTATGCGAGGCATAGTTAAGGTAGATATTCAGAACTTTTTTCCCAGATGGAAATGTTCAACACTGGAAGGCATAGCTATAAGATTAGAGGGGGATAAGAGTTTAATGGAGATGTGTAGGGCAAGTTTTTTGTCCAGAGAGTGGTGGGAGTCTGGAATGCATTGCCTGGCATGATGGTGAAAGCACATATGAGTTGTTTAGAAAGGCACCTGGAAGTCCAAGGAATAGAGGGATATAGATCTCGTACAGGCAGATGACATTAGTTTAACTTGGCATCGTGTTCCGCACAAACATTGTGGGCTGAGGGGCCCGTTCCTGTGCAGTACTTTCATTGTTCTATGTTCTGAGTGGTAATGATGGCAGTACAAAAATAAAATTCACTTACAGTACACCTCATGTAGAAAATTGTAATATTTATAGGCAATTGCTTTAACTGTGGGAATGGAATATAAATATTTCAGATTCCTGTTTGTACGTTGTTATGGCCAATAACATTAGGAAAGGCAGCTAAAACAAGCAGCTTTGTGGAAGAACAAGGAATTAACAGCTGCAGCATCTGGATCATTACAAATGTGCTCATATGTCCATTCCCCAAAAGTTGCTGTCGATTCCCTGGTGCCTTGACGGCAGATGCTGATGGCTTCTCTATGGTCTACTATCATCACTAATTTCAGAATTATGATAAATAAGGGAAAAAAATGTAGAATAACAGTTCAGACTTATAATGGGAGAGAAAAAGGATGAAGAGAAGGCCAGCACAGTGGTGCAGCGGTAGAGCTGCTACCTTACAGCGCCAGAGACTCAGGTGACTGTGGGTGCTGCCTATACACAGTTTGTACGTTTTCCCTATGACCGCGCAGGTTTTTTCCAGGTACTCCAGTTTCCTCCCACACTCCAAAGACATGCAGGTTTGTAGGTTTATTGGCTTCTGTAACTTGTCTCTAATCTGCTGGATAGAACCACTGTATGGGAATCACTAGTCAGCTTGGACTCAATGCGCCAAAGGGCCTACTGTATCTTTAAAACTAAGACATGTTAACGTTTACATTTTTATGATATTCATAGTAAATCACAATATGAAGGACTGCAATGTCATGTTTATGATTGTTAACTATCAGTATCAGAAAGGTTGGCAAACAGTCATTCCCACAACATTAAAGTTACTTGTGCACGTAATTGCTAATCCTAAACATCTCCAGGCGTATCTTGTATCTTGCATGGAAATGCACCCGCCCAGAAATTTGACCAAGCAGTTCTGTTTATTTCAACACTACACAATTAAAGATTGCCATTCCCTGGAGCGAAATCTGATATATAAAAAAGCAATTCCAGTTACTTCAGGATAATTTGGAAATTTGATCAGGCAGGAGTCACGCTTGTGAGTCTGAGGTGATTTACGCACCAGGCTCACATCAAACGATTTCACTCTTTGTCCAAAGTTACATAAGAAGAAGAAATAGGAACAAAATTGAGCCATCCAGTCCCACGATGTCTGTACTACCATTCATCAATCATGGCTGATCTGCTATCTCAGTATCATTTTCCGGCACTATCACACTCTTCATTGATCACAGCTACTAGAAACCTATTGATCTCCATCTTGCATGAACTTAGTCTGAGCATCCACACCGCTCAGAGTTGTCAATTCCAAAGAATTACCATCCTGTGAACAAAATAAACTCTCCTTATTCCAATCCTAATCAGGCAACCTCCTATTCTCAAACTGACACCTGGTTCTAGACTTTTAAATTGGGGGTGAGGGAACACTCCCAGCCTGTTCAGTCTTGTATGAATTTAGTGGGTTTTGATGAGATCTCATCTCATGCTCAAACTCTGGGGAACATAGTCTTGATACACCATACCTTCCCCAACTCTTGGAACTGGTTTAATGTATCTTTGCAACAGTTCTTTGCAGGCCAAAACGACTCCATACTCCATGGATGGCCTAGTGCGATTTCTTCTTGTTTTTAAATATTCTCATAATAATTTATGGGGAGAAGGCAGGAGAATGGGGTTGAGAGGGAGAGATAGATCAGCCATTACTAAATGACAGAGTAGACTTGATTGGCCGAATGGCCTAATTCTTCTCCTATCACAAATCAACTTACAAAGACGAACGTTCTATTTGCTTTCCTAAATTGACCATGTAGTTCTGAGCAAAGATCCTATAGCGGAGCTATATCTTTGGTTCTGAGAATAATTGTGTGGATCACTTACAGAACAACTAACCATTAACAGCAATGAACTGGACTGGAATGCTTTACAACAAGTCACATTATTTATCTTTGATTATTTGAGACATTCCTCACAATACCAATGCATGCCTTCCACTCACTTTACATCCAATCCAACTGCAAGACCCCGTCCCCCTCCCCAATGGCTGGCACCTCCAGTCTCTGATCTTCCGGTATCTAAAGCAGTTTCCTCATTGACAGATCCTTGGGTGACAGAAGTCCTGCCAGCAAGTCAACCACAGGACTGGCCTCAACCTCCCAACCTACTGAGTCCCATTCCTCAACCTCTGATGGCAGACCCTGCTTCCAGATCGGTAAAAGGAAGAAGTGTAGTGTCTGGACAGAATTGAAGTGTGCATCTGGCAGTCCATCATGGAAATATCCTCGCACACTTATGTATGTAAATGCATGTTCCCAACGTGTTTCTTCGTGCACTCTGCAGGTCGTTGTGCGAAGGTCTTACAAGAATACACACTTTACAGTCAGCATGCGATCCTATGATTGCATAGCATGCCCTTGACTAACCTTCAATGCAATCAATGGTGAGACAGTTACACAGAGTTAATGGTACAGTAGCTCAGCTAGCTCAACTAAGGCACCCGTTTGGAAATTGACATTTAAACATGCATCTCTCCTTTGCCTGCAGCTGCAGGTCACATGTCACAGTAAAAAGTAGCAGTCTTTGGTTTGACAGAAAAATATGGTCCAATCATGACATTTTTGACAAAAATCACAGAAAAAGTCCCAGAAATTGCTGAAGAAAAATGCATGCAAGTGGAACTAGCTTAGATGGGGCATTTTAGTCGGCATGAGCAAGTTGGGCTGAAGGGCCTGTTTCCATTCTTGTGAGACACTGTTGTGAGACTGTTCTCTCCTTAGGTTTCCATTTCAGGCTGAAGACCTGATTTTATAGAAGGAATCAATCCAAGGACTAGTTGCTGGCATTTAAGCTGACATGGCACATTCAATTTGTCAAAACCAAATTGTATATATCAAGGAAGTTGTAATAAACAAATTTCCACGCAGTGGAATAGACAAACTTTCCTACAAACATAACAAATTTTTATAAAAGAAAACCTTGCTTTGAATTCACATTGAAATCGCCAAAACAGATTCCAGAGAAAGGAAGATTTTGTCTCACTAGAAGGAAAAATGCAGTATGAATCATAGGTAAATATTCTGGGCAAATTATGGTTTTGGATGAAATATTTCATGCTACTGAGGGTGTCCTGATATTTTCCAGAACCACATTAATAATTTTTAAAATAGACATACTAGTGAATCTGGACATGGCAAACACACAAGTCCATTGGAAGACCATTATTTTGGGAGAATATAATCTCGGCTAGTGCTGGATCAATGACAACTTCAATGGGAGTTTTACTTCGGAGTCACGTGAGTGACTACGTGAAGAAGCCCGCCAGGCGCATGCGTGCCATTGCGCTACACGCATTGCAACTCGTCATTGTCGGGAGGAAGGACGTTCCTCCCGAACGGCAGGATTTCGAACCTGCAACAGTAAGGTAAGGGAACTTCGTTCCATACTTACCTTTTTTTCTACAGAAGGCTGTTGAAAGCTGGCGGGGGAGGAGTCTGCAAGCAGCAGGCAGCCAGCAACGGCCGGTGGCACGACAGTCTCCCTTAGCGGGAGTTCATGCGTCTTCAGCTCCGACTCCGGAGCCGTCAGTCCGACAAACTCGGATAACAGCCCCGAATACGCTACATGGGTCCGTGGAGCTGCGGAAATCACAGCGGGAGGAAGGACGTTCCTCCCGAAACGGCAGGTTGAGAACCAGCAACAACAGGCAAGAGATTTCCTTACCTTTTTCTTCATTGCAGGAAGGCTGCCGAGCTGCCGCTAAACAGCAGCAGGCAGCCAGCAACGGACGTCGGCACCACCATCTCCCATAACGGGAGCGAGTGCCAAACTTCACCCCAAACGGGTGGAGGAAATGGGAGCCAACAACCCACAAAGACAGTGGGTTGTATTTGTGCTCTGTCCCCTTTTTTTTTTTTTTAATTAGGGGACAAAAGGAGATTGCGCTCCTGCCGTGGCTAAGCCAGGTGGAGTAAGCGCAACAGGGTCAACAGCTGCGGCCGGAATCGGCTCCCCTAATGGGAATAGCTGTGCCCGACTTTCGCTCCCGACTCGCTCCCGCACCGGGCCGAGCGGGAGAGGGAGCAAAACTAATGTTTTCCCCGCACTAGGTCTGTACAGGAGGGGAAGCTGGACAAAGGAGTGTCCACAGTGCTGCTAGTGAAGCTGGCTGGGGAAGACAGCGGAATCGCAGGCAGCCGGCAGCAGCTGAAGGCACGTTTATCTCCCGTTATAAGGAGAGCAGTGCCGACTTTTGGTCCCGCGCCGGCCAGAACACCACGGCCGGGCGGGAGACCATTCAAATGGGGCCGTTGACTTGACCAGTCATTAACGGCAGCAGACGGGGTAGAATGACGCTCACCCGTAGCAATGATTTAACTTGGACCTGCAGGTAAGAGCTGCGGTCTTTTTTGTATTTCTATGCTGATTGCAGGTGCAGAAACAACGGGCTGCGACAAAGCTGGTGGGCTAGATGGAATCAACTGTGCCAGATGTCCTCCACACCGGCCATATCCACTCCACGGAAGGACAGTAAGGACAAAGCTGGAGAAGGAGGACCGTGGAGCAGCGGGCAGCCAGCAGCAGCCAGCGGCACTTGGATCACCCGTAGTGGGATCAGCTGTGCCCAATGTCGCCTCCGCACCGGCCAGATCCACACGGCCGGGCGGAAAGGCTAGACACAAAACAAACAAGGTCGTGGACTCAGAGGAGTCCGACTTTGAATCACCGCCGGCGGCCAGCGCCCGAGAGCGCTGGAGCGGGAAGAAGCGGTGTATGGAGCTTTGCTCCAACGTGACAGACTCCGGGACATGGAGTCGGGTCACTGTGGGCCCTATGATAACCCACAGCAGTACCTCTTTAAGGGCTGCACAGTGCTTCTACCTCATCAGAGGGAAGCACTGCGGGTCAGTTCTGGGCTGACCTGGAAGAGGGGTCTGCAGAAGAAAGTGTGCAAGGCGTGCAGGAACAAGAGAACCTACTGGAACCTAGCACCCCCACGCACCCACCAGCAAAATTGGTGAAAGCTCGAAGGACCGGTACTCAAAAACATGAGTCTTTTAGGCCATGGCCCAGACCGGCCTTCTCGGAAGATGCGGGACCTCCAACGCAAACCAACCGTAAATCCAGACCCCAGCGCTACAACAGCGAAGAACCTACAAAAAGGTAAACCTGCCACTGCTAACTATGGAGGTAGGTGGGTCTGGTTCCCTACAAACAGTGGGCACGGAGATTGGGTGGAGATAACACTCTCTTCTGAATGCATGGAACATGATAACAACCGATATCTACATCTTAAGCAGTATCCAGGGATATACAATAGAGTTTATACACAGGTACAGCCCTCCAGTTCAACATATACTGAACCGAATGTTCGTGCTTTCTGATGAAAGAAATCAAAAGCGCAAGCTGAACTGAAGCGGCTTTACATAAAAGGTGTAATTGAGAAAACTCAACACGAACCATTAAAATTCGTGTCCGAGATATAAACAAAAAGATGATGGTCATCGCATCATCATAGATCTAACAAAATAGATACCTTTGTTACTGCTTAACAATTAATTCCCAAAAGTTACTTCAATGGCCAGCATCATTTTTAAAGATGCTTACTATTCAGTGCCTATACGAGGTGACCACAGATGTTACTTAAATTCAACTGGATGGGACAACTCTAGCAGTATAAAGCACTGCCAAATGGGTTATCACAGCCCAGGCTGTTCACAAAAAATTTTGAAACCAGCCCAAGCGTTTCTACGGAAACGTATACACATGGTCATGGCATATTTAGATGACATACTCATTATGTGCAAAAACTTTGGAATTGGCCAAACAAATTGTAACAGCCACAAAAAAGTTATTTGGGGAACTGGGATTTCATCCAGTTAAATCTAAACTAACGTCTTCCACTACTATGGACTACCTGGGGTTTCACCATTGACTCAGTTCACATGTCGGTGACTCTGCCTAAGGGAAAGGCTACAGATTTAATAGAGGCTTATAAAAACCTCACTGACATCAGCAAACCATCCATCAGATTGGTAGCCAAAGTAATTGGCATAATGATGGCTGCCTTTCCAGCCACACAATTTGGACCTCTACATTACCAAAACATACAGAGAGCAAAAAACAAGCACTCTAAATTATGCAGGTCACTTTGACAGATCTGTGAAACTACCAATCAGGCTAAAATGGAACTAAAATGGTGGATAGATAACTCTAGCCTTGTTCCTATCCAAGCATTGTCAGTAACCTTTTCCATGTTACTACAAACTGATGCCAGTACAATTGGTGCGGAGCCACCAATACCAATACCACCGTGGTAGCATACATTAACCACAGGGTGGAAACAAATCGATATCATGTGACAATCTGGCCATACAAATTGGCAATGGTGTCTCCAGAAAGATATTTGGATATCAACCACTTATCTACCAGGAAGACTAAATTCAGTGGCAGACACCAGGTCCCAGTTATCAAGTTATGTTACACAGGAACCAGACCCTGGGGCAGCGGCGACAGATGCATTTTCGCTGCATTGGAGGGGAGGGGAATTGTTTATTTATGCATTCCCTTCTTTCCTGCCTCATCAGTCGGGTATTAAGGAAATACAACAGACTCTGCATCTGGAATTGGTAGTACCCGATTGGCCTACACAACCATGGTTCCCAGTGGTATCAAACATGGAATCAGAGACATGAACATCCCATCTGTTCTGGAATATCTGGCAGGCCTCCACTACGATGAGGGGCTCAGTTACAGTGCCATCAACTGCGCCAGAAGTGCCCTATCGACTTACCTATGGCAGGGGACAGACCATTACACTGTTGGGACTGACCCACTGGTACAAAGCCTATGAGGAGTACCAGATACTCCCATATATGGGATGTGAGTATAATCCTGAAGATGCTCAGGAGTGGTCTCCAGCAACAGTTCTGTCTTTACACTGACATTAAAACGGTCATGCTAATGGTATTGGTCACGGCACAGAGGATACAGTCACTGCAAAACAATACTGGACAACATGACTTTCTCAACGGAAAATATTACGTTTCATATTTATGAGATAGAAGCAGAACAGAAAAAGGGATCAGCAGGCCTCTATATACAATTAGGTCATACCCAACAGATGGCCGTCTGTGTATAATAAAACATCTGTCGTTACGCATGGAGAAAACGAATATCCTAAGAGGCAATGAAAAGGCACATTTTGGTCAGCCACTAGCAACCACACCAAGAGTGACGGTCCAGACCATCTCAAGATGGCTGAAACAGTTGCTAAACACAAGCTGGGGTGGATACTAAAAGTATAAAAATCTCTTTCCACCAGGGCTGCAGCTACATCGGCAGCGATACAGTTGGATGTACCAATGGACCAAATCCTCAAGGCAGCAGGATGGTCTGGAGGGGAAAAACATTCCAATTATTTGTAAAACCAGTAATGAAACCTGGAACATTTGCAGAAACAATTTAAGTTCTGTAAATTAATTTAAACCCATATAAAGGGGTTATAAACTTGTGTTAAAAATTTTATGATTTCAATGTCGAATTCATGTCCAAATTATGTTAACACAATCCTCCCAACAGTCAAGGCAGACGTGATGCATGGACTCGTTCCACGGCATGAAATCACAGAGCTTTAAAATCTTCACGTAGTCACTCACGTGACTCCGAAGTAAAATAGTAAGATTAAACGAGAACTTACCAGTTTGAAGTTTGATCTGTATTTTATGAGGAGTTACGATGAGGGATTACGTGCCCTCCGCTCCCACCCAGATCATATACTTAACTGGTACCTCTTCTCTAATCTTACTATGTTTAGTCATTACAGTTATCTGTGATTCCACACCGCTGCTTTGAAGAATGACACGCATGCGCCTGGCGGGCTTCTTCATGTAATCCCTCATCATAACTCCTCATAAAATACAGATCAAACTTCAAACTGGTAAGTTCTCGTTTAATCTTACTATTAAAACACACTGTGGGAGGTGACTGGGAAAATAAAAATACACATAAATATTCCAAAACAAAACACTGGAAGAAAGGAAGGGCTTTTATGAATAGAATAATGAAGAAAATAATACTAAATAAAATACCTCTACTTTTAAAATTCATCCCAGACGGTAACGGCACTCACGTGAGGGCGATCCGGCTCGGGGCTGGAACGGTGCTCCGGTGGCTGGGACGGTGTTCTGGCGGTGGTGGCCTGAGTCCGGGGTTCGGCCGCGGGCCAGCGGCTGCGTCAGCAGGACTGGTGGGCGGCAGCTTCGACCACCCCGGGCCGCGGTGTTTGAGCCGCGGGACAGTTGTAACATCGCCCGGGGGGTATCGCATCAGCGCAGAGGGAGAAGAGGAGGGAAGAGACTGGAGACCTAAGACTTTTGCCTCCATCACAGTGAGGAGATGTTGGGTGGACTCACTGTGGTGGATGTTAATATGTGTTTATTGTTGTTTTTTATTGTATTGTATTGTATTGTATGTATGACTGCTTCAATTTCGTTCAGACTTCGGTCTGAATGACAATAAAGGCTATCTAATCTAATCTAATCTAAGTTGATCAGGAAAAAATAAATCCCTTTGGTTGACCTCCCCAATCTAACAATGGCACGTTTATTTCTGATGTTTATTTCTTGTTATCATTTAATCATGCAAATATATTATCCCCAATACTACATGCTCTAAATACACTTAATAATCTCTTGTGTGGCATCTTACCAAAGCACGTTTGAAAGTCTAAATATACCACATTAACTGGTTTGCCCTTAGTTCTTCTGCTAATTACCACATTTAAAAAAATCATCAGTCCAATATGATTCTCCTTTTGTAAACCCATGACCCAATCCTATTATAATTTTCCATGTATACTTTCCCAATTTCTTAATAATCGTTTTCAACATTACTGCATTAGCTTAATTGGTGATGTGAATTAATGACAACAATGGTATTTTTAGAATTCCACAACCCTATTGATAGAGTCTGTGGCTGCTTATCAGTTCAGCCACAACCAAACTGATCACAGGAAGCAGGAACATCCAGATAAGGAAACACCCTCATTGCAATGTAATTGCTCCCTTTGCTTTTAGCTCACAAACTTCCAATATTTTTTAGCAGTCTCCATTGTCACCCACATTGTACCATGTACTTGGAGTGTGTTCAGGATGTTATTCTCATCTTGGGATTCTTGCAACCGTTTTGCCACTCAGACTAAGCTCTTATGGTCTCCAGTGTCACCTGAGCTCCTCGGTGCGATTACTGCCTTGTAATCGACTCTGAGAACTCATTATTACCCATTTAAGCAAACATTTAACCAGGCAGACATCTACCATCCATCATAAGCAAAGTATTAAATCCTAATACCTGCAGAATTGTGTTACATGCATTTGTATGTCACGGAGATTGCAGTCATGATAATAACTAAAAAAGACACTCATTAAAACTTATTAAACCTACTTCTCCTAAACTACAAGTAGATCTGACATGTTTACATAGGTTTTAACAGAATTATCTGAAAGTAAAGAACACCTCTCATGCTTTAAGTGTTCAATGAAAAACATGTCTCCACCTCGTAACTAGCAGAAAACATCTGATAAAGCAGCAAGTTACAATTGTCTTGTTGCCAGAGGCAGGAACCTTTGCAGTATTTGCTGTACACCAACATACAATGTTCCCTTTCCCGGCAGCAGGTCCCAGCACCGCAGTTTTACCTTATTTTCAGAGGAATAGCAATGAGTGAAGAGCCTCGGCTACAAGAAGGGTCAGGAGAATACTTCTTATTCCTCATCTTCACAAGCCAAACACTTTCACAACAACCCCAATCAAATGGAAAGGCTGTGACATGAGTTTCCAAAATATTCCTCACTGAAAAGGATGTTTAAATGCTTGCATTGAGAGATGCCAGTGAATGTGTGCAGATGGCAGTCAGTTACTTCCCATTATGCTTCATTCTGTCCTCATTTCTCATGTATCCAATATCTATCACATTACTAATGTCATGATATTACAAACGTGCTTGTATTTGTTCTAAGTTTTACATTTCTTTTTTATGCTCTCCTGGTTCAAGTTGTAACCCAACAAATTTACTGTTACTACCTGGGCCTCCTGGCTGAGAAAGTTTCGAAATGAAAAAATAACGAATATGTACAAAGCTTGAAAAGGTTCCTCATTCCGACTAACAACACATCTTGTGATTAATGTTTTTGTTTCAGGTAATTTACAGCCTCAGTAAAGACTGTTCCATATGGGCATGATTAACAAATTGGAACAGCAATGCATATTGCAGTAACAATGTCCAACCCCATTTAATATCCAACTGAAGCCAATTTAAACATATAATTGCTATACTATATTACTGGGTCCTAGCCATGTTGTTTATATTGGGGAATATATGGTATGCGATTGACCCATAACACAATTCCTATTAGTGCTAATGCTTTAGGCTGAAAGAAATCCCCAGGCTTACGTCTCCGCCGTTACTGCCGTACTCTTTCTGATATAGTAGCACGTGTTTCATTTGTTTTGTCTCCGCTGAGTCGCTATTGTTATTATTCTAAGACAATGGAATTCTGCTACATGTTTTTAAATGGTGTTAACATTGATTTAATTTAGTAAAATTCAAATACAAAGAGTATTCAGTTTAAAAACATTTGAAAACAATAACTGGTAGCAGTAAAATAATCATAAACTGTTGAAAATTGGACTTATTTGCTCATATCTATGAGGAAAAATAGCCTTCCCTCCATACCCTTTCTGGCTTATATGTTACTTAAGACTCACACTGAAAACATTGACCTGCAACTGCCCTTCAGATGATCCAACTGGCTTCTCACTTCTACCGCCCTATCGAGGCAACTAATGAAATACAAATATATGAATTAAGAGCAAGACTCAGTAATCTACTTTCTCTACCATTCAATAAGAACATGGCTGATTTGACTGGTGCTTCAACTCCACATTCCTTTCTCTCCATGGTAACCTTTTACTCCCTTGCTTATCAAGAATCTATCTGTCTCTGCCTTTTAAAATATTCAAAGACTCTGCTTCCACTGACCTTTGAAGGGGAAAATGTCAAACTCACAAATCCCCCCCCCCCCCCCCCCCCCCCCCCCACCCTCCATCACAGCATCTTCAGTTCCTTCTTAAACACACAATCTGATCATTCATTATAAAAGAATCAAAAGTCTGCCACTTCATCATTCTGCTAGTTCTTAAATATCCGGAATATTCTTCCGTTAATCTCTACAGAAGTCAAATTTCAGCATTGATTTTACTGCTGTGAAATGAACTACCTGCGTCAGCCCCAATTTTTCCTTTCACCAATGCCCACATGGCCTAGAAATGTTATTATGCCAGTTGAAATACGGCATCTCAAGCTCTCCCAAGTCCTTTGTGCTAGTGTGTTTAAGAAGGAACTGCAGATGCTGGAAAATCGAAGGTAGACCTTGGTGCTACTGCATCAGTTATAATCATAGAGGCATGGAGCACAGAAACAGGCCCTTCTGCCCATCTTGCCCATGCCAACCAAGATGCCCCATCTACACTAGTCCTACATGCCCACATTTGACCCATATCCCTCTAAACCTTTCCTATCCATGTACCTGCACACATGTCTTTAAAATATTGTTATAGCACTTATATCAGTGTTATAAGTTTTCCCTCATGTACTCATTAACAAAGTGTAGTTCTGATGGTTCAGGGATAGTCTGCACTTTAGTTGAGTCTTCATGGTGGGTGGGGTGGGATATTGACCATTGGAAACTTACCTGTGATCTAACAGGGAGGACTGCTTCAACTGATTGATGGAGGCCGAGGGAGTTAGAATTTGGTTGTTGGAGATCTGCTCAAAGCCAGGACTAGGTCATAGGGAAGGATCAACTGGCTGGTTATTGACAACAGAAGGTTGTGTTTGGTGAATATGGTCTTTGTGGAGAAGTTCAGGGGGTTGGCAGTTAAGAGACCAAAGTGAGTCAGGATCAGGATAGTGAAGGGGTGGAGAATGAGTTAGAGCCAGGGAAATCAGAGAATCAGGGACAGATGCAGTTAGAGGATCAGGACCAAAAGTGAGTAGGATTTGGTGACTTAGGATTTGGGGCCAGAACTTATCAGGATACATTGAATAATTGGTGGGAGTGTGCATTGTGAGGTGCGTGCTCAATACTCCTAGATGACATTTTAGTTGAATGAGTCACAGCACATGTTCAATTATATCATCTGGTGCCAATGAGACAAATAATTCCTATCAGATGTAAAAGACATAACACAAAAGTCTAATCAAATTTTCAAACTAATGTGAGACAATATGGATATGGTTGTTAGCATATTTCATTCCAAGAAATCTCAAATTTTCAATCACACAGCATAGAAATTGAGAGCTACCGTATTTCCTGGCGACGAAGACGCATCCCCATTGTGTGAGTTGCTAAATTTGGAGAAAAAAAACAAACATTCACCATGGTGGTGGCCATTTGCATTGCATGTTGTTCTGCATTGCGTATTGTTTTCATATAAAACAAAGATAATGTATATACCGGTAATACAAAAAATACAACATTTGGAATAAAATAACATTTTATTGCGCACGAAACAAAGATCACAAAAACGAAAAACATTCTAATCTTCAAATCAAAAAAATTTGCTACTATCATCCAAATCTTCAAAGCATGATAATTAATCAGGGTCATCACTGCTGTTCGAAATGTCACCATCATCAAATAGAATGTCATCTTCTGAGCCATCTAACGCGTTACTGATGCCACATTTTTAAAAAGCTTTGACGATAATTTCAGTCTTAACACGGTTCCACGATTTTAAAACCCACTTGCACACCTGCGCAGAGGTTGGCCTTTTCAAACGACCTGTCGGTGTTAGATCATGGTCTGTGCTCCTCATCCACTGTTTCCATTCCTCTTTTATGAATGATTTAAAGGGTTTGTTGATGGATACGTCCAAAGGTTGAAGTTGGCAAGTTAATCAACCGGGGATCACTGCAAGTTTCAACTTCACTCTCTTTACCCTTTCTTTAGTAGCCGTAGCTAGGTGAGCACGAAACTGGTCCCACACAAGTAGGGATGTTTTTTTAAGAGGGCCACTGGGATGCCGTGACCAGACCTTACCTAACCATAGCTTTGTTCCATCCCCATCCATCCATCCCTTTGCCATGTTCTTTCGCATATTCAAAAGCTTGCAACTTGTAGCCAATGGTGTAAGAACGCCTTTTTTTTGCAGACGCCATAATATGGGCAGCGTTAAACAATTTAGTGTTAAACAATTTAAACAGAATTTACAGAGCTCCTACTTAGACCAGGTGTTTGAAGTGCCGAAAATCAATCGTTCGCGACCACATGTTGTCGCTTCTTGTCAAAACAAATGATTGGATTGCCGTATAGTATCGAAATGCTTCCTAGAGACTTATGAACAACCTAACCTTCGGCCTCCAAGACACAGGTAATTTTTTGGGCCTTATTTTAGGGTAAAAAAATAGCGTCTTCGACACCGGGAAATACGGTACAAGTTTCTATAATCAGTATTTTACAAACAGCAGTCTGTTTCACATCTTAATTAAAAATTATGCCATGAAAATAGAAACGGTTATAAAAGTTTTATACTTACCAGGCCTGAACAAAAAATTATCATTATGTGGAATTATTCTCTTAAGTTACTTAAAGTGTGCTTTGGGAATTGTGTTATTCACCTGGGCATTGTTGGCTACTTACACTTCAACTTAGTGGCTCACTGGACTAGTTCAAAAAGCAGTTAAATGTCAGCAATTTCTTTAAAAAATAATAATAAAATAGATTTATTTTCTTTGCAAATGAAAATACCACATCTGCCATTTGGGATTTCAACTCGGATCAATTAGAGCATTCATCTAGGCCTTTGGATTACCAACCAATAATTTAACCATTCTGCCAATATATTAAGATATTTTAGTACATTGCAGTACTGGTGCTGCCTTATAAAGAAGTTAATAACTGTTCAAAATACTCTTATTTCCCACAAATGTTTCTTTGAAGATTTAAGATTAACTTTTAAGATAATTAATGTAGACTTTCAGACAAACTGAAACAGCTGTTAATTGCTGTTCATTGCTGTAATAATTGGAGAATAGAAAACATTCAAATAAACAACTTAAAGCTTCCAATAAAAGAGGTAGAGTGAAGGCAAAATGAGGCATTATCCATCCATTGATTACTAATGCCAACAGAAAATGTTACTCCTGTATAACTTGAAAATTCATGCCAACCTGTACCATATGTTAATAATTCCATCCTTGCTTGAATCATCAATGTAAGGGGACCAACCAAAGACTTTTTAGAGGTTCTGAAGAGGGAGCAATTATGTAAGGCAAATGAACGAGGAACAATTAGACTTTTCATCCTTCATAGAGGAGTTGAATGAAGAAGTTTAGATATCTGCAACCAAAGATTAAAAGAGTCAGTTCCAAGTTTGTGATGACAAATTTGGGACATGCCATTGGATAAAATTATTTTATTGTTAGGCAGGTTATTAAAATCTTGGTTAGTAGGTTGTGGCATGGTAAAATGGCCCATGTGTGCAAGTGAGTTGAACATATTAAATTATGAAAATAAAGTTAGATGAATGTAAATATATGCTTTCCCCTGCGGCATAACATTATGGCTCTATATATATTGGTGGCCAACAAATGTTTGAACTCAAGAAATGGGCTGAAATTATTTGGATAATTTCTGGAAGATTGGGATCAAGTCAGCCTTATATTTTGCAGGTTTTTATTGTGAGTTCTACCATGAGATTGAGAAAATTATGTTCTTCCTAATCTTAAACTTGGTGAGCAGCGCATGTAGGTACAACTATTTTACTGATAAATAATATTTTACTTCCTTGGGACAATTGGCTGGAACAATGATTTTTACTTCTGAGCAAGGCTTCAGTCGGACAAACAGACCACAGAACACAACACAAACAGATAAACAGTATGCTCACTCTGGCTCACTAACTTTTATAGCTCACAAGCTTCATAGTCTAGACCAAAATCACAGATGCTTGACCAACAGCAGAAATGACCAGTCCTAATGTAGACAGAGAAAGCCTGGTAAACCTCCTCTGCACCTTTAAGAATATTTACCAGAATGATGACTGGATTGGAGAGTATTAGCTACAAGGAGAGGGTTGACCAACTTAGAATGTTTTTTTCTCAACCACTATAGCAATCCTTTCACCTTTATACGGGGGAGCGGAGTTGACGACAAACAGGGAACTAAACGGTTGAAAATCTTTGCAGCCCACATTTTTTGGGGATTTTTTTTTTGTTTTGCTCATGTTAGTTTAGGGGGTTTTGTTTCTTCTTTTTTCTCTTTCTTTTTCTTTTTATCCTTTGGTTTTTATATACACAAGTTCTCTTTTAATCATTTGTCTATAGTTACATGGAGACCAGGAGGTCTATACCCAATGTGTATTCTGACACTGGATTTATTTCTAGGTCACATTTGTTGTGAATACAATCCTGATCCCTATGTATCAAGATCACTGTTATGTTGGTTATTACCTTTTTGTTTTCGAAAAATTAATAAAGAGATTTTTTTTTAAAGAATGTTTTTTTCTGGAATGCTGGAGGTTGAGGGGACACCTGATGAAATTGTGAGAGGAATGGATGGTGTCGAGAGTCAGGACATTTTCCCCGGTATGAAAATATCAAACATAAAGGAGCATAGCTTTAAGGTGAGAGGGACAAAGATTAAAGCATATGTGGAGGGCATGTTTTTTTACATAAAGGGCGGTAAGTGTCTGGGACACACTGCGGTGGGTAGTGGTGGAGGCAGATCCAATAGTGGCATTTAAGAGACTTTTTTCAATCTCTTACCTCGACGGAGATGCAATTTTTTTCCGTATTGTATCTCCGTCCACACTGAACATTGAGGAGCTGCCGGCCTTTGCTGGGGATCGACGTCGAAGCTCTAACCGCGGGAGCTTGCGGACTTCAACATCTTGGAGCTCGCGGTCCCATGGCTAGGGATCGACTTTGGGATCACCAGGCCGCAGGAGCTTCGACCACTCCGATCATGGGAGCTTCGACCACCCAGATGTGGGGGCTTCGATCGCCGGCTGTTGTGGATGTTTATGTTAACTTTTATGTAGTTGTATGTCTTGTTGCTTTTTCTAGTATGGCTGTATGGCAAATGGAGTTTCACTGTACCTTAATTGGTACACGTGACAATAAAATGCCTTTGAACCTTTGAAGATGTTCCTACCTCTGTGCAGGGGAAGGGAGGGTGAGGACAGAGTTGCAGGAAAACGCAAGATGCAATCAATGGCTCTGTTTTCTATGACAGTGGGGACTTTACATTTTAGGAAAAATGAAGACATTTCAGAGGCACCCGTAGGGAATGCAGGGGGAGAGGGAGTGAGAGCAGATATGTGGGAAATAGATGAGGTGCAGTGAATGGCTTTGTCTAACATAAGAGTAAGGTTCAAGAAAGACATTTCAAAAAATACCTGTGTGGAAGAATATTTGGTGATTTAGCTTCCAAGCCCATACATTTTATATTCAATTTCACTGCATGTAGTTAGGGTTAGAATAACAATGGGTCCGAATGTCATTAACGGATCTCAAATCTTGCCCCTTGATGAAGCCCTCACCTGTGTGTGACAAAGGTCTCTGATACTGGGCAAGCTTGTCTGTTTGAGTGAGGCAGGCGCGGACAATGTGAGGATATGCTGTTGTTTGTTAACTAATTGACTCACTTTACCCAGTGCGGTCATCTGCCCTACCCCCGCTGCGTCCATCTCCAGCTCCCACACGCCTTATCTCATCGGACACGGATGTCAAATCGGAACCCGATTCTGTGACCTAGCTGAACGGGGGGCAGCACAGGACCAATGAACATTGCAAGCAGATAGCGCAAGGATTATGTTTAGTTTAAAGTAGGATAGCATGCATTTAAAACAAGTGAAGATTTTGATGTGCTTTTGACAGTTTTATTTCGACAATAATAATTTTAGAAAATGCGAGGCTTATATCAAACTAATTTTACATGTTATTAATTTTATTTTCAAGTCAGGGAACAATTACGCAAGGTTCTGCATCACCCTGATGAGATGACCAAAGCTCTTCCTTTCTGAGAAGTTGCATCCCTCTTTTCTGCTCAATAATTAATATTCCACATTGGAATAGTTATAAAGAAATGCATTATTTTATATCATTCACTATCTTACTAATCCATTCTGTCCGATCTCGAGACTTACATGTGATTACAGGCTTCACACAGGAAACCAAATAACAGTGTTTTTAATCTATCATCTATAAAAATATTATTTTAGGTAGAAACAATATAGCTGTTTTTGACGAACCAAGTACCTAGGCTGATGCAAAATTTGAACAATTCTTAATATTTCCACAAACATTTTTTAAACTTTTTTGCAGATCTGGAGATCTTTAGAAATGAATATGATCTGACCACAGCAATCCCACTAAGTATTATGACTGCCATTTTTGTTTACATAGCTGGTTTCTGTTAATTTAACAAAATTTTTGTGAGATGTTCATTTGTTCCAACATGTCAGGAAGTGAATTTGATTACAGACTGTCCTGTGGGAATGGAGGACTGAACTGAGCAGTTTTAACATGAAACAAGAGCTACTTTGGAATAAAAACAAAGCACGACTCTTTAAGCAAGGTAAATGCCATTAATAGTTCATCAAACCGAAAATTAAAAATTCTGGTCTTCAACAAAATATGTAAAATTCCGGAAAGCTTTTGGTGTAAGAGCAAGCAGATGTAAAGAGGGTAACATTATACTTAAAAATTGCTCTATTATTTCTTGTTAACTGACATTGTCAGATATTTTATGTTAATGATGATATATAGCTCACAGAAGTCTGCCTGGAAAATCTCACGTTAAACAAGGTGTATAACTAATTTCACCTGGAGCTGCTGAGAAGGACGAGAAAAAAGAAAAATGATTCTCACTGCAATCACCAATAAATACCTTACTTTGTGACACCTTCTCCAAGTTTTCCTCCAATTGACTGCTGCTCACCTTGACTTAATATACGTCAACATTCTGCTGGGCTGCCTTTAATTTCCCTTTTCCCCTTCCCATCATTGCCAGAGCAGAATCGACACAAGAACTGAAAATCCACCACTACATCTTGGGCAGAATAGACAATAAATGCACTCAAACTGGCATTACTCTCATCCTCCGAGAAATCTGAGATTGTCTAATGTCATTACCCAGTATCATAATGCACAATATTATGTTAGTGTGCTTGTTCACGGGAGCTTAATTATTATAAATATCTGTAGGATGCTCAAAAATGAAACTAATATGCCTGCACTTTGCAGATGAAAGAGATCATGAACGAAGGACCAGTTATTTAAGGAACACGTGGATCTGCTTTAACACACGTTCCATAACATTAATTGGCTGTAACACATTTGATGAATTAGGGAACGCAATTGGTACTGCATGGTGTGAGTTGCTAAAGGGGCTGTCCCACTGCGGCGACCTAATTGGCGAGTTTAGAAGAGTTTAGGAGAGTTTGAAAAAGTGTCATGTTGAAGACCTCCTTCGACTATGTAGCAGACCTCCTTCGACCTCCTTTGGCTATGTTGAAGACTAGCTTCAACTAGCTTCGACTAGCTTCGGGAAAATTGGACACCGAATAGTGGAGAGTGAAGACGACCTCCTTCGATCTCCCTTCGACTATGTTGAAGACTATCTACGACTACCTTCAACTACCTTCGATTACCTTTGAGTACCCTTGATTACCTAAGAACAACATGCCGACCTACTATGACCTACTTCGACTAAATTCGACTAAAAAAAATATCGATTTTTTCCACGGCAACCTTTTTTTACTCACGGGTATTTTTCGGCATGGTGAAAAATACGCCGCGACCTAGCTGAGGCCTTGTGAACGTGGGGACTACTCTCTAGCATGAAGGAGAGTTACAAAGACCTCCTTTTTTTTTTTCTTTTTTTTTTTTAATCAAAAATATTTATTCAAATATTAAAATAGTATTTACAATACAATAAAACAAAACACCACCATAATACAAGACAAACAAATATGCTAAGCAACTGCTAAACAACTATATTGCAATCCTTGTCCAGGATACATTCAACCCCCCTCGGTGCCCAGCGATCGCAGAACTCCCTCAGGGTACCCGTAGACAGGGCGTATTCCCTTTCTATCCGCACCCGGGCACGGACGTATCCCCGGAAAAGGGGCAGGCAGCTGGCTCGGGTAGAGCCCTCCACCGTGTGGCGCCTTGACTCACGGATGGCCAGCTTGGCCAGGCCCAGGAGCAACCCAACCAGGACATCTTCAGCCCTACCCTCTCCCCTACGTACAGGGTGTCCAAAGATGAGGATGGTGGGTGAAAAATGCAGCCAGAAGGCAAGAAGCAGCCCCTTTAGGTATTCAAACAGTGGCTGCAGCCTCACGCACTCCATGTACACGTGGTACACAGACTCTTCCAGCCCGCAAAAGTGGCAGGCGGCTGGTGAGTCTGTGAACCGCGAGAGAAACAGGTTGCAGGGAACACCTCGGTGCAATACCCTCCACCCCAGGTCCCCAATGTAGAGGGGGAGAATCCCTGCGTAGAGAGACCCCCACCGGGGGCCCCCATCGCGACCGGAAGGCAACACCGACCGCCACTTGGTGTCTGGACGGTGGACCAGGGCGAGGAAGTGCAGGGTTTGGAGGAGGAGTCTGTACAGGACACGCTTCCCTGCGTCTCGGAGGGAGACGAAGGGTGTCGAAGAAAGGCACAAAGACCTCCTAGTAGGTATATTACAAAACTTACCTTCAGCGGCGCTGTAATTCTGCCACTGGCCATGTGCGCGATTTTGGCGCGTTTGAGGGGGGGGGGCGGGGTTAAAACGGGGTTTGCAGATTTCACTATCGAGGAGCTCGCAGTCTCGGGTAGATGTTGGGAAGCTCCAAACGACGCAGAAGGTTTCGCCCAGCCCCGACCCGGGGTCAGATCGCCTGGTGCGGGGAGCTGAGATTCCCTCCCCCCGATGCAGGAGCCTGATAGCCCCGACGCAGAGGCCCAAACACCGCCGGCTACGGGAATCAAGATCGCCCCGTCAACTGAAGGCTTGCGGCCTCCGACCGCGGGAGAACTAAAAAGGGAAGAGATTGAACTTTTTTTCGCCTTCCATCACAGTGAGGAATGTGGAGGAGTCACTGTGGTGGATGTTTATGTTAAAATGTATTTTGTGTGTTCTATTGCTTTTTATTGGTATGACTGTCTGGCAAATGAAATTCCTCGTATGTTGCAAAACGCACTTGGCTAATAAAGTATGATTATGATTATGATGATTATGAATTGTTCTCATAAAGTGATTTTCTATAACATGATGTTTAGGAACACAACTATTGTGCTACAACTGAACTACATGTACTTTGTGCTAAACAACTGAGTACACTACATACCCAAATGTTACAATCAATTTTATTTTATCTAATTATTATACCACAGTTATTTCATATGCACAAAATTTCATTGGATCAATTGTGTGAAATACTGGATCAAAAACTGAACCACTGACTCATAAAACTCAGTGAAAGATCTCAGTGGGAGATAACACTAAACCTGTTATCGTCTGAAAATTACTGAATAAAAGCTTTCACATGTATATCTTCTTTTTATATAATTCTTGATGGGTGCAGCTCTCTGTCAATACATTAACCTTTCAATTTCAAGGACTTTTTCTGGATGTGAAGAACACTCCCTCAAAGGATAGTTATTTTTCTCTCTTGTTGCATAACTGGTTCTTTCACTGCATGTACACATTTTAATGACAGTTTGACACAACTACTGATGAACCTGAATTTATAATCCCATTTCTCTTAAAATGTGGGATACAGTATTGCAAGGGAACTGTTAACACTCCCAGCATCTATTACAATAACTGCCACAGGTTATAAGTTATTGACTGAACAGCAAATAGAAATGATGTCAATCAGGTAATTACCAGCAACATTTACAAAGAACAGGCAGAAGAAATCAGGTTTAGTAATCACTTACAGACAATCTGCAATGGATAAGGGAGAAGTTCCTGCTGTCATCTTGAGACAATGGTATGAGAAATCAGGGGATGTCACACCTGAAGCTTTCGTCAACTCTTCCTGCATTACCTCACTATGCTGGCATTGTCATGTGTTCAATCTCTGTAAAACGGAACTTTTCGGGAAGCATCTGCCCATGGGGTCTCACACCTTTTGTAACAGGATATACACAAATAGGAAACTGAGCAAAGCACACATAACCTTTTTGCTGGGCACCATTACGGATGAACCTGCGCAGCTTTCACCTCTGATGCAATGAAAATATTCAAGACATCCTGGAGTTATGACTTACCACCTCATTCAGTAACCTACGGATATTTCTACAATCTTTGAGGACTGTATTTGATCTCCAAACAGGAAGTTTATGAGATCAGGGTGGAAGTATATCAATCATTGTCGATAACTGTCCAAATTTCAAGATTTCCATCCTTCTCGATGTTGACACAGTATTCTACTTTCCAAATTAAACCAGTACTGACCTTCAGTTAAAGAAGACTGGAGTCATCAAGATTTCTAGGAGTCACAATCAATATTTAGCTAGAGAAAGATTAGCGACATTACTAAAAGTGAAACTTTGACCAAGTTGAATTTCTTTACCTGATGTTGTGACAGAGCATTGGCCTGAGTCTTACTTGCCAATAGTAGAGGACAATCCAAAAATGAAGTCAACACTGAGGTGTATCATGTTAAGGAATGGCTTCTTCAAACAAGACAAACATGTTGCTTGGCATCCATTGAAGTAGGATCAAGGAATGGAATTGATAAAGAGAGCAACGCTGTGAATGATGACGCTCTAACACTCAATATTACCCGATTATTTAATTTAGAATTTTTTCAGGATCTGGCGTTCAGTGGTATAATTGACATCTAATTACATATATAGGAAAGAACTGCAGATACTGGTTTAAATCCAAGGTAGTCGCAAAATGCTGGAGTATTTCAGCGGGGCTGGCAGCATCTCTGAAGAGAAGGAATGGGTGAAGTTTCGGGTGAAGACCTTTCCTCAGACTGAGGAAGGATCTCGACCCGAAACGTCACCCATTCCTTCTCTCTAGAGATGCTGCCTGTCCTGCTGAGTTACTCCAGCATTTTGTGTCTACCGACATCTAATTACATGTTCTGCTTTAAAAAACGTCATTATTCCACAGCTCTCGTGGTCAAATTTGAACTCTAGTCCCGGGAATATGAGTTCAGGGTTATAACCTAGATTATAAATTCAGTGATTTCAATGCTGCATCTCCATAACATTATAGCACTTATGAAAGTGTGGACCTGTAAATATGGTAGGAACATTTTTTCATTGACTGATGTTAATTCTTAGGTCTTCCAAGTGTCACAAAGATCAGTTTCAGCTCCTCCATTGTGCACATCATGTCTGTACAAGAACCCGCACTCCAAACAAATTCCTATGTGTTATAAAAAAAAAAAAAAT